>NC_081841.1:166997046-167318435 GCF_963259705.1 Myotis daubentonii
AGAGTTTCAAATTTATTTTGTACAAAATAAAGCAATTCAGAATTATTATTTTTCAAGCTGATTACACTTCTTTATATTTATAAGTTCATTAGATTGTTTAAAAACATTCATATTTACATTCAACAGGTTTAATAAACAGTGCAATAAAAATGTACGGGTTTTCATACACCTATCATCCAAAGACCTTCTCATTGTCCCAATAATGTTTTGTTTGTTTCCAGAAAACACATCCATGCCAGGATCACAATTTGCACCCACTCAGTGTGTCTAATTTCTCAGCTTTTCTTGGCTTTCATTACCACACATTTTTTAGTACAAAGCAATAATTTTGTAGACCTCCTAGCTGTGTATATTTATGGAGTGTTTCTCATGATGAATTTAATTACTGCATTCAAATGTTGATAGTCTGAGACTTTCATTCCTGAGGTAAAAAAAAAAAAAATCACTGGATGCAGTCATTCTCAATTTGAATTACCTGTAAAGCTTTTAAATCACCTGATACCCAGGTGGCACCCAGAACCAGTAAATCAGAAACTCTACTGTTCACATCAAGGCATTAGTATTTTTCATCAACTTAATTGATTCATAAATTGCATAACAAAATATTCATATACTTATAGTACATTGTTTGATGTATATAATTGGGAACTTAATTAAAATATAGAACATTTCCATTACCCAAGAGAGTTTCATCCTACTCCTGTGTAAGATGGTTCCTGGTGATTTGGAAATCTACTAAAAACTTTATGTAAATATGGCCACTTGAAGGTCATAAGGCTATTATGAAGAGCTAAAGTGTTTAATATAAAGCTGTAAGAATATAATATTATCCCTAGAGTCAGTTTATAGGTGTCAAGAAGGCTTATAACTAGTATAGCAATTTGCAATGGACATTTATATCATTTTTACTATTTTGTTCCCTTTTTTCCGTCCTTTATCCTGCCCTCCCTCCTTCCTTTTCTCTCTCTCACACCCTCCTGACTTCATTATTTTCTTTATTTTTCCTGTTCTCCCTCAATCACATTGCTGGCTATTTCACCTTCATACTGCTTTGCTTATTTTTATTCCTCTTTCATTCCTGTCAATTTATTGATTTTCAATCTATATTTTAACTAGAAAACAAACTCAAAACAAATTGGATACTTTTGAGAGCCAGGGGTCTATCCTAGGAAGAAATGCCATGATGTTTAGTGTTTGACATCAAGATATAGCTTTTGACTGCCTAAATACAGTGTTCAATGAGGGGAGTGTCTTATTTTGTTGAGCTTTGTATAGTTGCAGAATTACTCTCTCATCATGATGACGTAGAGTTCTCTTACTTTGACCAACACTTACATTGCTCTCTGCCATTTTTGAACCCCACATCTGTTAGCAGCAAACTCCACTCTATCATTAGCTTCTCCTCTGAATGTTCTTTCTACTTTCTGGACTTTATTAACAACTGTTCCTGAGGACACTACCTGGCTGTAGCATCATCAATAGGAAGCTGTTATTACTGTTATATAATCTCAGTGTCCAAAGGAGGAAGCTTGGTGATATGGAACAAATATTTTCTCTGTTGCTCAGTAGTGCTGCCAAACCTCCTCTCTACTCGGCTATAATGAATGCATAGACCTCTTAGCTACTTCTTTTTCAGTGACTTTTTCAGCTTCTCACTTAAACGCCTTTAGATACACTAATTTTTTTAGTCAGACCTTTATTATCACTGATATCTGCACTATTTATGAATATCCTGGACCACCATTTCTCCTCTTTCCCACTTACTGAAAATCTCATCTGCAATTATCATTATCACTTAAATATTCATTGTGTCAACTTCTACATTTTCTTTCCTTTCCAGATTTGATTCCATGGTCTGTTTATTATAGTCAAACTACTGAGAACTTTCTCAGACAACAAGCCCGCTCCTTAGCATCATGCTTAACTGGTGAACCTCAATCACAGGTGAAGCCAACTAACTCGAAAAAACATTATGCCATCAGTCTCAATGGTTTAGTTTTAAATGAGTGATAACGTACCTCAAACCACTACTCACAGTGCCTGTTGGTCTTACTTTGGACCCTTGGAAAGCTCACCTTCTTACTACTATACATAAACACTATTTTACCTTTTCTTCTTTATCTGAATCACAAATCTCCCCCAACACTCAGTTGATGGCTCTGCATGTTACTTGACTGAGAAAGTGAAAACTCCTAATATTTAGGCTGGGATCACAGGAACAAATTAGGATTGTCTCAAACAAATCCTGATACACCTAGCTTTTTTTGTGGTTCACTTTAAAAAAATATTTAATATGAAAGTTATTTTTTCCCCTGTACTGGGATCTCATTAAAAATAAAGTTGTTTTATAAAAATGTTTTCTAATAGATACTCTTCTATATTAGTAAGCCTGGATCCTCATCAATGGCTTGAGATAGGTGGGTGGTTTGATAATGTGGTATAGAGAATGGAAGGGGCTTTAGTTAGGGTGTTAAGAGCTGTGTTGTAGAGCAGCTCTACTAGTAACTCACTACATGTAAATTCATGTACCTCTCATCATCTCTGTAAGATTTGTTTTTACAATTGGAAAATTAAAATTGGTCTGAATGATGATTAAAGTTTTGTCGAAGTTTGACATTATATTATTCTCTTTGTCTCTAAGAATCCTATGGATCTCAAAGCAGAAAGGAAGCACAAGTATTAGCTAACACAATCATGAGTTAAAATTTTTGGAATCCATAACAACATAAAAAAGGCCATTATTATGTAAAAAGATAGTTAGAACATTTGACATTCTGTACAGTATCAGAGATAAATGTTCTCCAATAAATTTAATTTCAATAAAATTGCTTCATTGTATTCTTCATTACGGTACTCATAATTAACTTTTATAATGCCCCAAGGGAGTGTTGCTCAATCTTAGAGTGCTAGAACTTTTCTTTAAAAATTCATGGATGTTATATATTAGAAAAAATGTCCCTTTGGTGTATCATATAAATTTTGAAACATAGCCCAGTACCCAAATGCTGTAAATCCATACAATTTTTTTAGAGTTGCTGGGCTTTGTAAATCAAATGTAATCCCCAATGCACAATATATGCCATCAGGTACTTCTTGCTATTAATAACACACGACATTCCTCTTAAAACAATGCTAAGACATTATATCACATTTAAACATAACATTTACAAGTCTCTGAAGCTGAACAGGGATTGTGATAACAAATTCTAAATAGAAATTGTAAAATCCAGAAAATTAAAGGAAATTAGAAATGCAAAGTAGGTTTCTTCCTGAGTTAGTGCTAAACCAAATTCATTAACACAGTAACCATATTCAGGTGAAAAGTGTCTCTGAGTGGCTGAAGCAGTAATTAATAACCTATGTACCTATGGAGGTGAGGTTATGAGAGCCAATTTTTTATTATGTTATCAAAGAAATTATCTAACAAATGTAATTTCCACCATTTCACAATGCTTTCTCAGAGAAACTAAAATCAAATATTTATAATTCATCTTAACGATTTAGTATTAGGCTCTGTGGCTTACACTTGGTAAATAGTGTATAAGCACCTTTTTTCAAAATTGTTACAACTACACAAACTTTGTTTTGACTATAGCATTTTCTGTCCAATCCAACCGTAATCACTTATACCACTCACACATATACACATACTCACATATACAAATATATTTTTACCTAATCATAAACCTCTGCATCTTTATATATACGTCTATATTGCTTCATTTAATGTTTATTAGCTTTTTCTACCTTAGCAAAATGGCAAAATGCCTCTTATTTCTGCCTTAACAAAGTGCCACACGTTTGGTGCCTTAAAACCACAAGATTTATTATCTTGCAGCTGTGGAAGTCAGAATGGATCTCACTGGGCTAAAATCAAAGAATTGGAAGGATAACATTCCTTCTGAAAGTTTTGGGAGAAAAAACATTCTGTGCTTTTTCCGGCTTTGAAAGGCTGCCCATATTTTGGCTTGTAGCCCTATTCCACCTTCAAACCTAGCAATGGTTGAGTCTCACACTGTACCACTCTGACACTGACTTGTCTGAGTCCATCTTCAATACTGGGGTGGAGTACAAGAAGGTTGACAGTTGTTCATATGGAAATAATACAATAAATAATAATATAAGAATAAACTCTGTTTAGTGTACTCACAACTGTACCTACTTTTGCCAACCCCTGTACGTTAAAGACATCTGTGAATACATTTGACCCATCTGGGTAGTCCAGGATAATCTCCCCATAGGAATTTCAGCCAATTAGCCACCTGAATTCCACCTGCAATCTTAACTTCTTTTTACTATGTGATGCATTCATAGGTTCTAGGGATTAAGATGTGAATACCTTTGAGGAGCCATTATTCTACCTACCACATCCTGCCACCTTTAAAATATTAATTTTGGGGGGATTTTAAATGTTAATTAATTTTTAAAATATATTTTTATTGATTTCAGAGAGGAAGGGAGAGGGAGAGAGGGTTAGAAACATCAATGATGAGAGAGAAGCATTGACTGGCTGCCTCCTGCACACCAACCACTGGGGATCAAGCCCACAACCTGGGCATGTGCCCTTGACCGGAATCAAACCTGGGACCCTTCAGTCCGCAGGCCGACACTCTATCCATTTAGCCAAACTAGCTAGGGCTATTAATTCATTTTTAATAAAGCATTTTCATTGTGGCCAGCAAACTCCAAGATGGCCCCCACATCCTGGTATTCGCACCCTTGTAAAATCCCTTCCCTTTAAGTGTGAACTACCCTAGTGAATTTATTCTAACAAACAGAATATGTCAAAAGTAATGGAATTCCATAAATTATGACTTTCACTTTGCTAGCAAATTCTCACTCTTTTGCTGGTTGTGATAAAAAAAAAAAAGTGGTCATGTTGGGGATAGCCAAAGAAATGAGGCATTTGGTCAAATAGTTCTTGAATGACTAAATGCTGTCAACAACCACATAATTAACCTTGGGAGTGGATCACTTCCCAGTCAAATGTTCATTTGAAACCCTAGTCCTGGCCAATTCCTTTATTGTAATCTTATGAGAAACATTGAAGTACAAGACTCACCTATACTGGGCCCGGATTCTTGATCCACAATTAATACGAGATTTTAAAAAATGTAGGTGAGTGTAAGCCACTAAATTTTGTATTAATTTATTATACACTAATGTGTAATTGGTACAATCTCCCTCTTTACTCTCCCTAATCAAGCAACAGCTAGAATTTAACAGATGTTAACAATTCAGAGAAATAATGTCATTAAGCAAAGGTAAAACACTGTCATCCTGACCTTTGAATTTAAGAAAGCATTGGTCATCAAGGCAGGGAAGATACTTCTGTTAAAATATTTGGGAGAACGATGAATTAGCAAAACTTTTCTCCCACAAAATTAACACTTGAAACTGTACTAGTAATTTGAAGGAAGGGAACACTTACCAGGAAAAAATGAGGAAGTATATTGTGTTTTCTTGATAGTATTTTCACTCCTTCTTCATGAACCAAGAGCTTGGGAAAATGGCTAGAGATTTAAGTGCCTAGGAGATCCATGCCCTGAGGTCAGAACAATTTACAAGGGAACAAAGCTAGATATTTGGATCCAGATGGAACATCAATAAAATTCCATTGTTTGCATATACCTCAACTGCTCCATTGATGCACACTTGGGTGAGTTTCAACCTTTGGCCATTGTGACTAGTTCAGCTATGATAAACTGAGTCAGAAGGAAGAATGCCCTTGAGGCTACTTTCAGATGAAAAGTTGAAGGAACAAAGAATAATATTCTTCTGGGAAGAATTTTAGACACCTCACAGCTGCCTGGAGGAACAACTGGCCCCAAGGATGATGAATGGCTTCCATGGGTTTCCTGGTCTTGGACCTTGGCATCCATCCGATTCAGTATGAAGGGTTCCTGACCCCAAAGACCCTTACGTTGTCCTGGGCATTTAGTCCTTCCCTGAAAGGCTAGGGATTTGCGGACTTTAGTCAAACAGTTCTTGCCTTCTTTCTGACCTCCAGTGATCACCTCCCACCCCCGCACAGCTTGCGGGCCAGAGGTATGCCCCACACCTGGCCGGGCCTCTGGGGCTCCATGCTGCACTGTGACTCTGTGGGGAGAGGGAAGAGAAGGCATACAGACCACTGGGGCTTGCCTGATAGATGGTGCGAACCAGATTCCTCATGCATGAGTGACACCTGAGGAACCCAGGTGTTTCCCATTGCAGCACTCCTGCCGGCCCCCATACAACTGTCGAGATCCCTCGAGATCTGGCTTCCTCTGGGAGGCGTGGTCCTGGCTGCAGTGCCTGGGTCTTGATTTTTCCTTTCTCTGAGCAGTTGTTGAAGCTCAGCACATTCAAGCCCATCTGCTCCCTGACTTCCCTCTCTGGGGACCAGAACTGACTCTCCCCGCACATTCAAATCACATAGCGCCCCCTGCGGGCTCCAACTGTGACATTTGCCCTCCTGAGACCCAACCCCCCCTTACTCCACCCACCCAGACCAGACCCCAGCCCTGGCCTGCAGGTGTCACTAATTGTGTTAAAACGTGTGTGTGTGTGTGTGTGTGTGTGTGTGTGTGTGTGTGTGTGTGTGTGTGTGTTTGTTTGAGTAACTGTAACTGTTTTCAGTTCTTTGAGTATATGCCTCACAGTGAAATTGCTGAATCATTTAGAAATTTTGTGTAACTTTTTAAAGAACTTCCAAAATTGTTTTCCACAGCAGCTGTGCCATTTTAAATTCTCATTTAAACACAAGGTTTTGATTTCTCCATATCCACAACATTGATTTGTTTTTCATTATTTGAAAAAAAAGTTATCATAGTAAATGTGCAATATATATATATATATATATATATATATATATACACATATATACATATATATATATACATCAAAATTTGTCACTTAGTAGTTCTGAGCCATTTACTTTTTACCATTTTATTTCTTTAGGTATAGTCTTCTTCATGTTCCATCTTTAGTGTGTATCTTCTTTATAAATACTTTGGTCAATTCGAAACAGATTATTTTACTGCATATGCAATAATTTCATTCCTATCTATTTGTGTCTTAAAATATATATATTCATAGGAAGATCTATGGGTGTTCTGTGGTCATGAGGAAGACTTGGCGTTTTTATATGAACTGTCTAAACCTGTTAGTCTGCAGCATTCTACATATCAGAAATCCAAAGAAAATCTTTAAAATGTTCAGTAACTCTGCCACTTATTTGTAAAATATCTGAGTCAAATAGCAGTTATTTTGTAAATTAACCTAAATCATTTGTTTATTAATTTACCAACTTTATTCTATTCAATTTTTTTGTGTTGTTGAAATCCATATTTTGTTCTGTGATAACGAAAACTGTTGAGAGATAGAAAATATTCAGATTTTCAAAGTTTTACGAAGACTTGAAAAATGCGATTTTTGAGCTGTGTATAATTAAAATGCCTCATTTCTTCAAAAAAGTTTTTTGTCTTAGAGAAAAACCTGAAATTGGCTTTATGCAACCTTTATAAAGTTAACTCAATTACTGACATTTCCAAAATTAGATTGGGAAGATTTGGAGACAGAAATATGATAAATCAGCTTATATTCCAAGGCTGTTGGTAACATTACAGAGTAAACAATGTTTGCTTTGCTCTAAATATAATATGGAAGAAATCACTAACTTGTGTATAGTCTTGTTAATATCAAAATCCCTTCACAGTCTGAGGGAAAAAGACTTTTATCTACATTTATCTTTTTTTTCTCTAAATATAAACTTTTTAATTAGTCTAAAAATTAAAAACTTTGCTAATTAATCAGATAAAGGACATTACATTTGGACTATTAATCAATTTAAAATGAGACTTCAATGAAATTAAATACTCTGGCAGAGAATTTATGGACATATTCAATAAAACCTTGTCTTAGGATTCTTCACTTTAGGAGGGAAAATCTTCTAAAATAATTTAAAAGATCCTTCTTGAGGCTTACTTCAAACATTAGTTGTTGCTCATTCAATATGAATTAAAAAACAACACACACACAACTGTATTTCTTTGTCTAGTAGTTTTCCAAGAACTCTAAGAAAAATAGTTGTTTATTATTCTGCAAATTGAGAAAAAAGCTGTTGTAAAATTGGGAAATGAGGAAAAACCAAGTTAATTTTGATTGAGGTGAGTACAGGAAGAGATGCAGTAATCTTGCTCTGCTTCCCTTTCCTTTGGCTTCAGGTAGACCACACATTTAGCTCTGGGCTGTTCAGCAGAATGCAAAGCTGGGGCTATGATCAATGACGCAATTTACTGTGTCATAAATCGGAAGCCATCTTGTTTTATCAGACTCCCGCTTTGTAACTTAGTACATTTATCCTTAAGCATGCCTTATATCCTTTTAACTTGGGGGAAAACATTTCATTGAATAAATAGGGCTGAGAATGAAAATGCAAATGTTTTGTGTTTGATAATCCATTAAGTTTAAAATCATATTTAAATTCACACGGTAGGAATAAAATTTGTCTTTTTTTTTCCTAACTGGATTCCCAAATACCAAAATATATTCTGCATAAAGTCCATAAGGGAAGGAAGTTTACAGCTCCTAACACATTCTGTCCAGTTCACTAGTAGGTGCGGTCCTGAATGCTCACCATGGCTACACTGTTGTGAGCTGCTTTATTAAGGCTTGCCAGCTCTCTGTGTTAATTTCTTCCAAATAGTACCCACTTTATGAAAACACTTATCCAATGTGGGTGCACTCTGTCCTTCCCATCTTCATCTCTTTACACCTTTATGGATGGAATGAAAGACATTTTGTCTTCTCAGTGTATTGCAGATATACTTTCTTTCTGCATTCTCTTTCCCTATATGGTCACCATACCCAGACCTATTCATTCCAGAGCTACTTCTCTGACCACTATCTAATTCAGCAATAGGTATCAAAGTTAGCAGTGTTATTTTTGTCAAAACTTGTTTCCTCTGACCTTGGCAATTGTGTTCTTGCTTGGTTTTTCAAGTTTCAGTGAGTGATAAGATCTACCCTTGAGTTGGGGTATGGTAAAGAGATTAAGGTTAAATATTGATTCTCAATTTACTGTCCACTTGTCTGCAGGCTGAGAAAATGTCTGCATGGGAGACAAACATTTTTGGATTAAACAATTGAGCCAGTTGACACTCTTACTTTGAAAATGTATCTGCTGGATTAGCAAGAAAGACTATTTAGCCTCAGGAAAGATCCAAATCTCATTTGCCAATTTTGAGTTATTAGACAGTCTTATTCTAACTCTATACTTTATTCCTACTGGTATCAAGTTTTGAACTGAAGTTAAGGCAAATATATGATTGATTCCCATATGCATTAATTGTCAATAAATGAGAAATAAGTCTTTTAATAGTTGTGGGTACTAAATGAAGGAGGGAATGACAAAGAGGAAAAGAAAGAAGATAAAGAAGAGTAAAGAAATAAAGGAAAAGTGATCTGCTATTACTATAGGCAGTTAAACAGACATGAGGAAAGCAAGGACAGTGGGCCGGACACAGAAACTCACCAGGGCAGAAAGCTTCAGCTGCCTCTCAAGGGGCAGGAACCTTGCCCCCAGGGTAATCTTTCCTTCCCTAGCATCTTACTGTTCATGCAGTTTGGATCCCTGATCTTTCATATCTCTAGTCATGTGGTTAGACATCCCTGACTTTTTTCTCCCGAAAGATAACATCTCGGCCTCAGTTGTATTTCAGCTCCAGGTCCAGAACATCAAAACCAAACAAGTGATGACATGGTTGCCTCAGGATGAGCCGCATTGATTGATGACCCCCTGCTCTGGTGCTGACCAATCAGTGGAGACCACACTCTGAAACAGCAAACCTGAAAGCTGATGAATATTATATTGAGGCGGTCCCCCTGAGACCTCCCCTAAGATTTCCACCTGCAAGAGAGAGAGAAATATGCTCAGGATGAAGGACCCAGTTTGAGCTCTCTACCAGAGGAGCACACCCTTGTCATTCCCTTCCCCCTTCTTCCCTCTAAGGGACCCCATGAGACTTGCATCCAGGGAAGCAATGGGCAGAGGCTAACCCCTTTAACCTGTCTCTGAGGCCCCCTTTTCTCTGACTTTTCAGGGAGCCAAAGCAGCCCACCCTAGGCTCTCCTGTTACTTCTATGATGACCTTGTTTCACTGTCCTAAGTATATTTTTACTGGAGCCAATAAATTCTAACTTACTTTGCTACATTTTGTCTCTTGATTGAAATCTTTCCTTCAAGAAGATAAGAAGTGAGGTGTCCTCATCTCACTGGTAACACTATCTCTCACTTGTACCTCCTGTTGGGTAGTGAGAAAGACCTAATTTTTTAAATCCATAAGACCCAATAATTTAAACCAATTATTTAATCACTGAGGCTCTGCTTGGATATTCCAGGCTGGAACTCAATTTTTTAGCTTTTTTCTTCTCCATGGCTTCTTTCCAGGAAGGAACAGGGTGTGTAATGAAAAGGAACCCCGGATAAATACAAAGGCCTCTTTTGTTTGTTGTTGTTGTGAAGTGGACGTCCTGGTGTGCTTTAGGTTGGGATAAATCAGTGGTCGGCAAACCATGGCTCTCGCAAACCGTGGCTCTCGAGCCACATGCGGCTCTTTGGCCCCTTGAGTGTGGCTCTTCCACAAAATACTACGTGCGGGCCCGCACATACAGTGCAATTGAAACTTCGTGGCCCATGCGCAGAAGTCGGTTTTCGGCCTGGGCGAGTCTATTTTGAAGAAGTGGCGTTAGAAGAAGTGGGGGGTGTCAGTCAGTTGGGCCATGGGAGACGTGGCACAGTCGGGCCGTCGGATACGCAGCTCAGGGGAGGCGCCAAATATCAACAGTACTTAAACTATATAGGTAGGTTACTAACAATGTACCTACCTATATAGTTTAAGTTTTAAAAAAATTGGCTTTCAAAAGAAATTTCAATCGTTGTACTGTTGATATTTGGCTCTGTTGACTAATGAGTTTGCCGACCACTGGGATAAATGAAATAGAACCCGTTAAATGTAGAATGTAGGAAGGCTTTGTAGTTCAGATAAAAGCTAAAATCCTATAGTAATGTACAGGCAATATAAGACTTGCTCCAATTTACATTTGTCCTCATCTCTTTGTACCCTTTCCTTGGCTCTCTCTATTCCAGCTACATTTGCTTCTTCTTTTTTTTTTTTAAATGTTGACACTGTTACAGACATCCCCCATATCCCCCCTTTGTCCACCAGCACCAAGGCCCAAGCCGCCATCCCCTGGCCTGTTTCTGTGGGCTATGCATACATGTTCTTTGGCTAATCTCTTCACCTTCTTTTATCTAGTCTTCTCCTCCTGCTACCCCTCAGAGATCTGTCAGTCTGTTTTATGTATCCATGCCTCTGGTTCTATTTTGTTTATCGGTTTGTTTTGTTCATTAAACTCCACATGTAAGTGAGATCATCTGGTATTTGCCTTTCTCTGACTGGCTTATCTCACTTAGCATAATAATATCCTGCTTCTAATGTCCCAAGCTTAGCTCACTTCGGAGTATTTCCATGTTCCTTTCCTACAACCTGGAATGTTCTTTCCCACATCCCCCATGGTCTTTAGTTATTTGCTTTTAACTCAATTTCCAATTGAAGTAGTTCAGTACCTCAGCCCAATATTCCTCAACCCCCATATGTTTCTTAAAAGTATTTATCAACACAGGGTATATGACTATTCATGCACTTTTTCATTTTCCCCATAATAGAAGATACATTGCCTATTAAGAGAATTATATATTATTATAAAACTCTATATCCCTAATAACTAGAGAAATTCTTAGCATCTCTTCGTTTACAGCTTTTAAATATGTTGAATAAATGAATAAATATATGAATGACTAAATAAAGTGAACTTACCACACTGTTTTAAGTGATCCCATGTAAACGTTTCTCTCTAGGCTGACAGCCTACCTCTCATATACTGGGATCAAATGCCATTAATTTCCCAATACCCTAGAATACTACAACAGGCTTAGAGTGGCAATGTCTAAACCAGGGGTAGGGAACATCCAGCCCACGGGCCATATAAAGCCCACAAAATCATTTGGACTGGCCTTGCCAAGGCATTAAGGGTGAATTAATTAAATGTTTAACCGAATATAGCAGGCTAATTTTTAAGTTGATAATTTTGTATGGCCCTCAAATGATGTTATAAATATCCAAATGGCCCTTGACAGAAAGAAGATTCTCTACCCCTAGTCTAAACCAACCTAACAAATATGCTTCTTTTGTTTTCATACATCAACTAGAAGCCCAGTGCACGAATCAGGGCAGATTGGGGCTGGGCCTGTCGGTAGGAGGAGACAGAGGGAGGTTGGCTGTCTGACCCACCCCAATCAGGGCTGGGGGGAGGAGATGTGGACAATTGGCCGGTGGGCCCCAACCCCAAATAGGGTGGGGAGGGACTGTGGGTGGTGGGCGGGTAGCCCTGCCCCGAATGCAGTGAGGGAGGCAATCAGGGGCCAGTGACCTGGGGAGGGGCCATAGGTAGTTGGCCAGCCAGCCCTGCCCTGATTGAAGTGGGGGGGGGGGGCAATCCGGGACAGAGCTGGCTGGGGGGAGGGGCTGCAGGTGGTTGGCTGGCTGGCCCTGCCCCTGATCAGGGTCTGGGGGCGATCTGGGGTGGGACAAGGTGGGGGGAGGTGCTGCAGGAGGTTGGCCAGCAGGTCCCATGCCCTACTGGGTTGAGGGGGCAATCAGGAGTGGAGCCAGACTGGGGGAACAGCTGCTGGCCGATCAGGGTGGGGCGGGCAAAACGTGGGTGGGGCTGGCAGGGGAGAAGGGTGGCGGAGGGGTTTGGCCAGCCAGCCCCACACCAGATCGGGCTGGTTTGCTAGTGGATATCATAGCAACCATTTGTTATGGTTGTTCTGGAGTTACAGTCTCTGGCTTTATATGTGTATATATATATATATATATATATATATATATATATATATATATGTAATATTACATTAGCCCATATCATCTATAATCTCCTATTGGATTTTTCAAATACAATTATACTCTCCCACTTTATATTTACCAAATATTTCTATCCCAAATTCATAATAATTGGGCAAAGATTGGATTCTTAATCTTATACATGCATGTACTCAAATACTTACTGCAATTGCAAGGCAGATATGATTAGAAGCAATGGATAATGTAATGTTTTGCATGGAGAGTGTCTAAATTTCAACACTTAAGGTTAAGGCATTTATAACTTAGGAAATTGCACAATATGAACAACCAAGAGTGTATTTAATTTTTCTATTAAAAACTAATGCTACTATATTCCAGCTAGGGATTTTTAATAAAAAGTGATATATTTTAGAAAATGAAAATATAAATCTTTAATACTGGCCATCTGACTTAGTCTAAGACCCTCTAATACAATAGAGTTCTACCTCTAACTTGTGCTTAAAAAAAAAAAAATCTGTGTGTAATATTGCTCAACCAGAATCTGGGGTTGAGACAAAGCAGCTTATTAAGGTGGACTCGAGGTGAATTTAGAACCTTAACACTGTAAAGAAAATAGAATTATGGTATAGAAGTAATTACCATAAAAAAACTTCACTGTAAAATAAAACAGAACAAAACAAAACTTCACTGTATCATGAAATATTGATGTTTCATTAAAAGAAAGAAATTTTTTAAAAGAACAATATCTGAAAGGAAGATAACAAAGATAACCAACTGGGGGAAAACATTCAAAATATCCACTAACATCAAATAAATGAAACTAAGGAATTCCTTCAAACTAACAGCTTATTAGTAAAGTAAACCAAAGATACAAGCAGGTGACTTAAGGAGAATCCCAAATCACTCAATATAAAGAGCTGCTCAGTAACTAGAGATACTTATTTTAAAAACAATGAAGTTAGCAAAGAATCAAAGTCTGGGTAATAATTGTTGTGATGTTAATCAAAGGAGAGATTCGGGTAATAAAGAACAAAAACCATTTATTTGAGCAAAAATGGTTGCAATCCAGGAGGCACAGATTCAGGTAGCAACCTAAATTGTACTCCTAAGAAAAAACACACCAAAGTATAATTATTATTATACTCACCGAGGATATGTTATTGATTTGAGAAAGAAAGGAATGGAGAGAATGTGTGTGTGTGTGTGTGTGTGTGTGTGTGTGTGTGTGTGTGTGTTAGAGAGAGAGCGAGTAAGAGAGAGAGAAACATCTATAAGTTGCCTGCCTTAAGGATTGAACCCAAAACCATTTGATCATTTGGTGTTGGGAACGAACCTCCTACCAACTGAGCCACCCAGCCAAGGGCAGCAGGGTTTTATAGAGGCAAAATTTACAAGTGTGGTTCTCATTGTATTCATCCATAGGGTACATGTTAATGAATATATGTCATTATATATATACAGAGTTGTGTGTGTGTGTGTGTGTGTGTGTGTGTGTGTGTGTGTGTGTGGTTAAAGGAAGTTATTGACAATAACTATGTCCAAAACTGAGGAATATGTAAATAAAATGAGAATGAAGTTTTATGCAGGAAATAAAATGATGAAATGAATATACATGTAGCAACATGGACATATTGTAACAAAAACAACACTGTGCTTAGGAACATTTAAAATATGTGCCTTTAATAGGAGGATAGGACTGGAAGTAGGAGATGGGAGTGAACTAAAAGAAGATAGGAAGTGTGATGTCAGCGTATCTGGCTATAAACATAAGCGTATGACTGACTACTTGCATGAAGGTCCAAAAATACGTACGCTTAAGATAAACAAAAAGATAGGAAATGATTTATAGGGATGGGAATCAGTTGGTAGGATCTTCTGGCCCACTTAAAATTAACAGTTATAAAAATTATATGCCAAAAGTCTATAAGTACTGGTAATTTGAAAGTTAAGGTGCACCTTATCCAGACTATACCATCTTGATACTAGGTTTATACTAATTAGAAAAATCCTTAATTGCGACAATATGTTCTTTACTTTTTAAAAGAAATAAGAAAAAAGTGAACACTGAGTATGGAATTCAGAAACACAAAGCTATTTATTCTTTTAGTTCCTTACTTACTGTGTTATTGGACTTGCTACAAAAATGCTTTCTTTAAGAGAAAAAGTTGTTTGGATCCAGTGACATTTTACTGCTAATCAGTGAAAACTCTTCTAAAGTAACACGTTAAAAAGCTGCAACTGGGGAAAGTCAGCTTCAAATTAATGAGCTTTAAGACAGAGGAAAAAATCAGCTACATAAAAACATACTTAAGCTTACAATCCTCAAAGAGAAAACAATCCTCATTAGTGACTAAATCATTAGGGTTCGGAGTCCAAAGAGCTTAGCAACCTAAAATAATTTAAATGTGAAAACATGTTGCTTTGATTGCAATTTCTACCTAGGTTTCAATAATTAATCGCTAAGAAATATGCTTTCTGTACCTGCATATGTGGGAGAAAGAAATGTCAATGTTTTAGGACAAAAGTATTTAAGCTTCCATTTCTAACCTAATTGTAACAAACAGGTGAAATTTAAATCTGAGGTTCTGGTCTTGTGCCAGAAGGTGGAGCCCTTCAGCTGTCCCTTGGTGCTTCTGAAATCCTAGGTGGGGTGAACTCACACCATCTTGCATATTATAATAAAATGGCTTACTATTTTTAAATTATAATGGTGACTTTTAATATATAAAGGGAAGACCAGAGGAAGAAGTAGGAGTTTTCCAAACAATAATATAAAAGGCACGACTTCTCTGTTTTGTTCCTTTGTAAAATATTAACATGTGAGTTTTAATAATTATAATTGGAGATTTTTTTTATATAATTGGAGATTTTTGAAGTGATATGGAAAGACTATAGAACTGTTGGTGCTGACCTCCTACAAAAATGATTGCATTTAAAAAATACACGAATGAAGAATGGGGTTGAATTTTAGGAGATCAATGTTTACTGTCTCTAAAGCATAGATTTCCTGTAAGGATTTCCAGGCTTCTATGGCCAATCCACGGGTGTTACATATTGGAAGTCAGAATACAAGTTGTTCTTCAGTCTGTACATGCCCTATCAATAAAAAACCTATTAGGAGTAAAGATGAGCATCATCATTCAAGAATATCTCTGCTACAATTGCTCTTTAAATTGACATTGAAAGCTACCAAAGTCTAACACTTATTAGGCTCCTTTGTGAACATGTAAGTCTAAGTTTTAGTTTTTAGCCAAAGTGTCAAGTCTTTATATTATTCTTGCAAGAGGTCTCTGCTTTTGCTTTTCATTTTATAAAATAGAATTTATTTTTTGGAGCAGTTTTTGGTTCACAGAAAAATTGAATGAAAACTACAGAATCTCATATAGCCCTCCCCTCATCCATGCATAGGCCCTCACCCCCCCCCATAGCTCCAGATTAGTGCATTTGCTATAATTGATTAACAAACATTGACACATCATTATCATCCAAAGTACATAGTTTACATTAGGGTTCACTATTAGTGTTGCGTATTCTATGGGCTTTGACAAAAGCATAATAACATGTATCTACTATTATGATATCCTATATAATGGTTTCACTGCCCTAAAATTTGCCTTGTTCCACCTTGTAATCTCTCCCTCACTCCAAATAGCTGCCAACCACTAATATTTTTACTGTCTCCATAGTAAAAGCCTTAAAGTTGGAGTCATACCATATACAAGCATTTTTAGAGTTGATAGGGCTCATATATTGACAACATTACCATGGACACATTACAATCTCCAAGTTATATTACAGTTGGACTGCTTAATTAATCAGCAGATACTGAAAGAATTTCCAAATGGAAAGGAATTACTTTTGGCAGTTTCCTCAGATCTTTCATAGAGCATAAAATCTTCAAGATACTGTGAGCTAAAAAAAAAGTTAATGATTATATTATAAAAAATAGGTTCATGAAATGTCAAGAGATACATTAAGTCAGGTATTGAAGAAATCATTGGCATAAAATATTTTTAAATCACTGGAGGGATCACAAGTAATAGCGTGTACAACTAATGCCGAGAGAATGTGTTGAAATGACCTCCTTTACCATGCTGTCACTATATTAAGAGTAGATAAAATGAAAAATCATGGGAAATTTGCAAAGCAGTGAAACACCAACAGATAGATTCTGTTTTGACCTTTTCAATAGGGTGTTTGAGTACAGAAATGAAAATATTAGATTCAACATTTCAACTTTGCACTGGTAAAAACATACACTCAAAGTGTGACAAACTCCAGTTTAACATGTAGTCACATATATTCATAAAGGGATGCCTGCTTGGGCTTTTAATACATTACTTTTAAATACATTCATAATTTTAAATACCTATCAAAAACTTGATATTTATTTGAAATTTCATCAGAGAAATGTTATCTATTTATGTTTTTCTCTTTTCACTATTTAAACCAATTTCCATATAGAACACTTTCATGCATTTTTATGAATTGTTAACATTATAGAGAGTTAGCATAGACATTTATCAAGGAAGATAGGCTTGCTTTTCAAAGATGTCCCAACAGGTTATAGTTGTGTGGTGGTTTTCCCTTTTCCTGTACAAACACTTCATTTTATTCAATAGCTAAATTATTTAGCTAACAGTAAAGCAGTATGCCTCATTAAAAATCAAACTTATGCCTAACAAACACTTGATTTTATTCAATAGCTAAATTATTTAGCTAACAGTAAATCAGTATGCCTCATTAAAAATCAAACTTATGCCCTAACCAGTTTGGCTCAGTGGATGGAGCATCGGCCTGCGAACTGAAAGGTCCCAGGTTCAATTCTGGTCAAGGGCATATACCTTGGTTGCGGGCACATCCCCAGTGGGAGGTGTGCAGGAGGCAGCTGATCGATGTTTCTCTCTCATCGATGTTTCTAACTCTCTATCCCTCTCCCTTCCTCTCTGTAAAAAATCAATAAAATATATTTTTTAAAAATCAAACTTATGAATAAAGTATTACGATAGCACTGAGCAAGCTAATTAATGCAACAGCAATAAGAGATTGAGAACTTGAGAATCAGAATCAGATCCATCTTCACTCCTTAGTATATTGCTTTCCAATCAGCACCTATCTAGACTTTAAGTGATGGATTTATGCTAGCTAGTATAAATGAGATTGATATAGATATCACAATGCAATTGACAAAATTTAAAAAGGAAGACATTTCTTTCCACACCCTAAACAAATACTATCCTCTATCCAAGAACCACTTTCTCTGCAAGTAGACAATAGGAATGGATATTGAGAAAAATGGTAATTTAATATGACTTTATTCATGTTATATTATATGTATTCATACAATTAAATGTGTTAAAACGTACATCACATATAAAAATTAGCAGTTGTTCTTGCATTTCTAACACTTATGACTTACCAAGTCTGCAGTTTTCAGCTCTTAGTCATACAGCCTCACACTTCAGCATACACCAAATTCAAGATCACATACAAATATAAATCATGCAATAAATAGTCTACAAAGACAGGCTTTTTTAATTTATTTTTCCTATCTCTGTGTACACTCCAATTCTACCAGAAGGTGACTCTATTTCCTATTTTTTTGAAAATAGTTGATGCCAGAGAGGAGGGGCAAAGGGGATGCTGGATAAAGGAAGTGAAGGGATGAGTTAAAGAACATATATGCATAACCCATGAACATGGACAATAATGTGGTAAAG
Organism: Myotis daubentonii; assembly: GCF_963259705.1. Taxonomy (NCBI): domain Eukaryota; kingdom Metazoa; phylum Chordata; class Mammalia; order Chiroptera; family Vespertilionidae; genus Myotis; species Myotis daubentonii. The sequence goes on from NC_081841.1 coordinate 167,015,675, forward strand.
ACCAAGGGAGGGGAAGGTGGGAATAGGTGGAGGGAGGCAAAGGGAAGATGGGGGACATCCACAATAGTGTCTGCATTACAAATTTTTAATAATAATAAAAAAGAAAATAGTTGATGCTCTAACAAAAACCTAATCCACATGGTGTTGGCTCTGGAATCAAGCAATAAGCAAAGTCCAGAAAGACAGTAAGAACACTATAAAAACAGAAATTTCAGGGAAAACACTGATACCAGAAACTAAAGGGGGGGAAAAGGCATGTTTTGTTTGGATGCAAAAATTGGCAAGACTGTTGACTGCATTACATGTATGATAGAAAATATACTTAATGAATTTGAGAACTGACTGAACATACTTTAAGGCATAATGTTCAAAGAAGGGGTTGTTGCATTTTCAAGCAGAATTTTGAAATATTTCAAACCTAAGTTTGCCAAGTTAGGAAATATAACTTTTTCTTATCCCCTACTACTCATGACAGAAAAATGTTCTCCAAGTGAAAAATAACATTAAGATAAATATCAATCCATATTACTCCCAGTAAAAAATGTGCTTCAGGTTAAAGATAAAACTACAAGTTGAGGTAAACATATCTTATTACAATCTTGGAAAGATTTATTGCAGCTAGACAAAATGGATTCTTAGAATCTTAAGGGGCATTGTCCCATATCAGCCTTACCTGCCTAATTAGGGGGATGTCTGTCTCAAATTGAATTATGGATGAGTGTTTGGGGACATTGAGTGGAACCTACTGTTATTTACTGAACCCAACAATGTTTTTTTTAAGAATATTATACCGGTGAAAGAATCAACAGCATAGAATAAAAGGAATGAGGTAGTTTAAAAGAAAATGAAAAAGAATATGGGCTTTGTGTCCTATAAGGACAGTGAGTAGCTAAGAAAGCTATTCAGTTGTAAAAATGGACTATTTTTCTTGTTGTTATTATTGTTTTTGGTAGATTTTATTTTTAACATATGATCAGCATTTTGTTTTTTTTGATTATTATTTTATGTTTTTCCTTCATTTTTTTTTACATTGGTTTCAGGTGTACAGCTTAGTGGTTAAGCAATTATATAATCCACATAGTGTTCCCCTCAATATTTCCAGTACCCCAGCTGGCACCATACATAATTATTGCAATGTTATTGACTATATTTCCTATGCTTTACTTACATCTCTGACTACTTTGTAACTACCAATTTGTGCTTCTTAATTCCTTCACTTCTTTCACCCAGTTCCCCAAGCTACCTCCCCTCTGGCAACCACCAATTGGCTCTCTGTTTATGAGTCTGCTTCAATTTTGTTTGTTCACTTCTTTTGTTCTTTAGATATCACATGTGAATGAAATCATATGGTACATGTCTTTCTCTTACTGACTTATTTCACTGAGCATAACACAGGCTAATTTTTATCAAAATAATATAAGGGTAAACTCAAAGGGCAGAGATACTAGTGTGCTTCTAGAAATTTATGCTAGAGCTGTGAAAAACACTCCCATGGAGAAAAAGTAGGCCTTAATTGAAGAATATTTCCTGTTCTAGAAGTAGGGTTCTCTAACAATATATACACTATTGTTGTTTATATGTATACTAGAGGCCCAAAGTTCAAAATTTGTGCAAGAGTAGGCCTTCCTTCTCCCAGCTGCCAGCACCGGCTTCCTCTGGCACCCAGGACCCAGGCTTCCCTCGCAGGCTCGGCTTTCATCCGGAAGATCATCCTGAAGGATGACCAGAAAATGTCCGGTTTAATTAGCATATTATGCTTTTATTACTGTAAATTTATTTCAGAGAGAAGGGGGAGATAGAAACTTCAATGATGAGGGATAATCATTGATTGGCTGCCTCCTGCACGCCCCACACAGGGGATCAAGCCTGCAACCTGTGCAAGTGCCTTGACCAGGAGTCGAACTATGACCTCCTGGTTAATATGTAGACACCCAACCACTGAGACATGCTAGCTGGACAATATATACACAAATGGATTCCAAAATTACCACGGACCAATAATTGCTATGTGCTTCCATCCCCTTCCTTTTTTAGAGTTCCTATGGTTTGTTTGTTTTGTTCCTGCGTCATCATTTATTTTCAGTGGCAGGGTAAGGAGGAAAGATAATTTTTGTTTTGTACATATATTTAGATTTAGAGAAACCTAGGGTAAGTTTTCTTTAGTTCTGGAACAAGAAGTTAAATTGAGAAGCTACCATTGAGAAACTGCCCCTAAATAAGCCCCTGCCATCTTAACCTGATTTACACGACGTGACCCTGGACTTTATGCTAACTCTGGTTTGGATAAGGGGTATGTATATAATGTCTATTTCTAGCCTGCTTCATTCCAGTCACCAGTTGAATAGAGCTGAGAAAATAACCCTTGTCACTATGAGGAACAGAACTACCCAGTCCAGCACTATGTGAATTTCTGTCCCACAAAATCATGAAAAAGAATAAATCCTTATTGTTCTAAAGTACCAAGTATTGGAGCTATTCTTATGCAGGACTGGCTAGCTGAGATAGAAAAATGGATCATTGATCTCTTGTAGCATAGGTTTTAGTATAGATAACCATAATAGTTCTATAATGGTTAGGTATAGTGATATATTCTAATTGCCATTACAAATATGGGAGTCAATTAATATGGGAAATTTTTATTTAAAATCGATATAATATGCATTATACAGAAATTGGTAAAATGTATATTTACCTCAGTTTTTAGATCAATTTAGAATACTGTATTGGGTCTAAAGAAGAATATGGATGGTATTTTTTTTATCTTTGCAATTTCATAGAGATACATAAAGCTATCTCTCAGATCATAGTCAAGCATCATGACCATGAAATAACGATATGGAGTTCATAAGGGAGAGAAAAAGTAAAATTTTATTGCTAACTTATAATTCTATTATTTAATTATATGCTTATTTAATCACATCTTAATCCCACTTTATTGTTAGGTCTCATAATGCTGTTCATCAAGTTGAAGTCCTCTTTTATTTCTGGAAATATATACGACACGTGAAAATTACTTGTCATATGGAAAGTCCCTTTGTGGTTGCTCATAGTCTATCATAAGCATCTAACCAGTTCACTGAGAAAGAAGTACTGCTATAAAACTCATAATTTAATTCAAGAAGCTGGAAAAAATGCACTTTAACATTTCTCCATTTGTATTATTCACCTTTATTATTCATCTGAGAAATAGTCAAAATAAGCAAAAATGTTCCTTTTATTTAACTCAGAGGAAGGATGGATTTAGACTTCATATGGGTAGCAACTCTTGGATCAAGCATCGTCTCCTTGTATGGATAATTGCTGAGATTATAGAAATATATATGATAGCCCTATAGTTTTTATTTTGTAATGTTATTTAAAATCACTTAATTAATATTTTAACTGGGTACAAAAAAAAGGTCAAGGCCCCACTGTATAACCTTGTGCATACATATTTTTATATTGCTGAGGTCTATTTTCATTATAGTTTTCTTGAAGTGGTGTGTTAGATAAAAGCTGAATGCCTTTGTAGTTATTCAGTTTATAAATTGTTGTATATATAACCAGCTAATGTAAAATTTGATAGACAGGTATAAAAATAAATGTAGACATCCAACATAATAAAATCCTAATATGCTAAGTGTCTGGTCGTCCATTCAACCAATTAAAGCATAATATACTAATGACATGGTAAGGCTGCTCAACCACTCACTATGATGTGCACTGACCACCAGGGTCAGTCAGTCAACAGGTTGACCAGTCGCTATGGTGTGCACTGACCACCAGGAGGCAGACAGTCACACTGGTAGGTTAGCTTGCTGCTGGTCTCTGGCCAATCTGGACTGAGCGAGATGGACCAGACATGCTCTGGAGTCCTCCCATGGTCCCTCCCAGGCTGGCCAACCTCCCACTTCCATCCCTGGACCCGATTGTGCACCGGTGGGGTCCCTCTGCCTGGCCTGCAACCTCTCAGAATCCAGGACCCCTTGGGGGATGTCAGAGCGCCAGTTTTGGCCTGATCCCACATGCCAGGCTGAGGGATCCCACTGGTGCATGAATTCATGCACCGGGCCTCCAGTGTGTGTGTGTCTGTGTGTGTGTGTGTGTGTGTGTGTGTGTATTTCTTATCTCTTTCCACTGCAAGAAAATAAGAATGTACAAAATATTAAAGGGATATGTCACATAGATAAAAGAAGCAACTTAATAAAGTTCCCACTGGCTAAAATTTAGACAATCTGTTAAAAAAATAATGAAAATTGAAAATTGTAGGTTTTTTACCCATGTAATAAAATAATTATGAGCATACACTAATATAAATAAATTAATGAAAGATACATAATTTAGCAAAATAAAATTCTAATTAAAACATAGAAGGAATTATGGAGGTAGAAGCTTACCATTGGCTAAACAACATATTAATCATTGTAAGCAAGAACTATTGAAGGATGTTAAAATTCGTAGGACAAAGTATGATGAAATATGAGGAAGTTATCATAGTCTCAAAATATCTCCCCCCAAAAGAATCATTAATTATAAAGAGAAAATTAATAATATTAGAATCTAGAAATCTGGCAGACACAATTTAAGTAAGTAATAAATGTTAATAATACCAATAATAAGACATATTGGCATCATGTATCTCCTGCCAGGATGCACTATGAAGGACATAATAATATGTCTGTATTATTCTTGCACCAAATGCATAACATCAATATAATCATTAGAAACCACTAGGCCAACACAAATTCAGGAAAATTGCCAATATAATTGGCAAGGGTCAACGAATGTTATAAAAGCAAGAAAGACTGAGTAACAGTCTTTAACAGATAGAGTCTAACATATTAGCAGAGACTAAGTAAATATGACAAATAAATTTAATGTAGGATTCTTTATTGTACCATAGCTCACAAAAAATTGTACAATATCTGTGTAAGGTCTAAAGCTTAGTTAACTGTATTAGGGCAATGCTAATTACCTGATTTGATATTTGTACAATGGTTATGTAAGATAACATTAGGGTCAGCTAGGTGAATGGTGTATGGGAAATTGTATGCCATGAACCCACCTTTAAAATAGCTTACTTATTTTGGAAAGAGTTTACACAGCATACATAGTATCACAGAATGAAAAGTTTGCATAACAAAATTTGAAATAAAATTAAATTTATTTCCTGACTGTATGATACTCAAATGCTATGATACTCAGGAGCAACAGAAGTCATTGTTGGATAGCATGCCTTAGAAAAGCATGGAGACATAAATTTAGATAAAGTGGAAATAGAATTTAAAGATTATAGAAAGTATATTTAACAAAATCTGTGCCCTAAGATTTAGTGGGAGGCAGGGACAGAGATGGCAGTAAACAGGGAATCAAATTTGTCTCTAATTGCCTGTCTGTCCTTGGGCACAGCATCTAGCATCTTGCAGTTGGTTTCCTTTCCCCTGAAATTTGAGCACTGGCTTACAAAAAAAAAAAAAAAAAAAACTCTCACATATTCTGCTTATTAAAAAAAAATAGATTTTACTTTTAGGGCATTTTTAGGTTCACAGCAACTTTGAGTGAAACAAATAGAGATGTCCCATTTACCTGCTGCCACCACACACACATAGCCTCCCCCACCATTAATGTATCACAGAGTGATACATTTGTGAAAAACAATGAACCTGCATTGACACATCATTATCCAAAATCCATAGTTTACGTTAAGTTGGTATTACACACTCTATGGCAAATGTACTATGTCATGTATCCACCATTTTAGTAACTTAAAAAATAGTTTCACTGTCCTAAAATTCTCTACACTCCACCTATTCATTCCTTCCTCCCCATTATTCCCTGGCAACCACTGGTTTTCCCTTCCTTCCTTCTTTCCTTCCTTCCTTCCTTCCTTCCTTCCTTCCTTCCTTCCTTCCTTCCTTCCTTCCTTCCTTCCTTCCTTCCTTCTTTTCTCTCTTTCTTTCTTTCTTTCTTTCTTTCTTTCTTTCTTTCTTTCTTTCTTTCTTTCTTTCTTTCTTTCTTTCTTTTCTTTTACTGTCTCCATCATTTCGCTTTTTCCAATATGTCAAATAGTTGGGATTATACAGTACAAAGCCTTTTAAAGTTAATTTTTTTTTATTTAGTAATATGCACTAAAATACCTCAATGTCTTTTTTTTTGGGGGGGGGGACCAAAAAAGTAGCTCTTTTCTTCTTAGCTCTGAATAGTATTGCTTTGCTTTGTCTAGATGTACCACAGATCGTGCACTTGAAGGACATCAAGTTTTGACAATTTTGAATACAGCTGCTATAAATATTGATATGCAGGTTTTTGTGTGGACATGAGTTTTCAACTCATTTGGATAAATACCAGGGAGTATGGTTGTTGAATCATGTGATAAGAGTATGCATAGTTTTATAAAAAACTGTCTGTCTTATAAAATGGTTATTACTTTTAATATTCCTACTAGCAGTGAATTTGATGGAGTCAGTGTTGTTTTAATGGGCAATTCTCTAATAACGTGATGTTGAGCATAATTTCATATAGCTATTTGCCATGTGTATATCTTCTTTAGTGAGGTATCTGTACTAATCTATTGCCCATTTTGGGGGGGTTGTTCATTTTCTTATTGTGGAGTTTAACGAGTTCTTTGTATATTTTGGATAACAATATTTTATTACTTATGTCTTTGCAAATATGTGGCTTGTCTTCTCATTCTCTTGACAGTGACTTTCACAGAGCAGAGGGTTGTTTTTTTTGTTTGTTTTTTTAATTTTATTGAAATCTAGCTTACCAAATATGTATTTTTTTTTGGTGGATCACACTTTTGATGTTGTATCTAAAAAGTCATCTCCATTCCCAAGATCATTTAGGTTTGCTCCTATCTTATCTTCTAGTTTATAGATTTGTGTTTTACAGTTAGGTCTCTGATCCATTTTGAGTTACTTTTTGTGAGGGTGTAAGGTCTGTGTTCAGATTCATTTATTTCGCTCAGGGGTGTCAGTTCTTCCATTTGTTGAAAAGATTGTCTGTGCTCCATTGTATTGCCTTTGATACTTATGAGCAAGGCAATACAATAGTAATTTTAATTAACTAGTAAAATTAGTAACAGAAAATGAGCAAGGGGAAGATCAGACATTATAGCATTGTTCCCTGCAAACAAACCATTGGGGCAGGGATCCAAGAGCTAGACCCATGCCCAGTAAAGTTTGGGTGACGTAGGGAAGGTGCTGCCTGTCAGTCACACGTGGGAACAGAGATCATTGCCCAAAATGGGCATAGCCAGTGCAAGGGCATTGACATTTGGGAATATATAATCTCCTAAATAAAGAAGTTCACTCTCTTGGTTCCTCTTGACACACTTGGCTCATGGCACACACTTGGCTTCCTGGCATTCTCCCGTGTGACTCGCAGCCATGTGGACCTCTCCATGCAGTGGGCTAATGAACTGCAGCTAGCCTGACACTCTACTGGACTCTGCTCCAACATGGAATGGAAACCCTGGACACTGGCTCTGATTTTAGCTCTACTGAAACCCAAGCTGTATAGCTTCTTCTATTGCTGGACTAAGGGAAATGGGACTTTGGAAACCCAAGAGTGTAATTTCACAGGAACAAAGCTTTCTACCATAGCATATCCTCCCATGTGAGTCTCCAAGAATCCCTTTTCTCGGGATATCACAAGGAACTCACCCCCAACAGCAACTGAGGGAGACGAGGCATGTTTTTCCCTGGCAACACTTTGTCAAATACAAGATTACTATATTTTTGTGGATTTTTTAAAATTCTAAATTTATATTTATTTATTTTTTATATTTATCTATTTTATGTGACTGTGTAAATATCTAGAAAAATATAGTACTTATACTGAAGGTGAAAATTATTATTTTTTTTGAGGGGGGGGAAATTGGGGTTATAGCGGTGAACAGATAGAAAATGTCTATTTATTAATCTTAAATCTAATACATTTAAATTATTTTAAAAATTGCTTTAGTATAAAGCAATAGATAACTTCCTGCAAATTAAGAATGAAGAGGAATATCAGAATTCTAACTTCCCAAGGGGGGTGGAGGTGGAATCAGTTTCGTTTCCATTTTTAGATTATTTGTAGGATATCATTATCAATAATAGACAAGCTACTATGTCACCATACTATTAGAGAAGAAAAGCATTTAATCACTTCACTGAAATTCTTATGCCTGCTTAATCACTGTGCTATTCTATCACATTGCAAGCATGTATTAGCATATATTAAGAGCAGTACAGAGAAATCAAACATTCACAATATGTCAAACATTTTGCAAAAAAAGTAAAAAGCAAGACACTCATTTACTTCTTTAGAAATGCTAATTAATCATGAACAGTGCTACAGAAAGACTTATCTAAGATCCAGCCTGCTCATTGCAACAGCTTTGTGGGTTAGGAAAATGGCATTGTTAAAAAAAAAAATCTTTTATATGAGCATTAAAGAAAAAATATAGAAAATTTCAATCTTAATTGGAAATATCGAAAAGAAACTTTGAAACCCAGAGGATGGAAACAAAGCAAGAGATTGAAAATGATAAAAAAGAAACACAGACACTTCAAAAACAAATTCCCTTAGGAGAAAGGATGAAATTGCAGTGTTGCTTCATAGAGAAATCTCTATGGATAGTTTCTAACTTCATCGGAAAATAATATTTTCTGATCACAGATGTCTAAATGTTTTACCATAATTTCAAAGTTCAAAATCATGGCAATAAAAGCAAAGCATCTGTGGCAGTGAGCAAATATTAAGGGGTGCCAATGTGTTTTTGTTTTTACAAGACACAAAATGTGGCCTAAGAACCCTTTAATTATTTTTGCACAAAAAAATTAAATGACTAATTAAATTAACTAATGGAAAAATGAAAGTATATGGGTGTTATTTAGGAGTACACCCTCAAATTTGAAACTATTTAGAGCTTTATTAATATTCGATTTTTATAATATTTAGAAAATATACAACTTCCAAGCAGCTAGTTCTATATATTTCAACCTGTTATATGTAAAAGAATGCTACTTGCTGCCATTGAAGTACGGATAAACTAGCTACTGTTATTTATTGAAAAAAAATAATTATTGATAGATTTGTAAACCATGCAAATCTTTTATCCCAGTTCAGCTGTCTCAATTTTATCTATGAGAAAACTAAAAATTAGAAAAATGAATTCACTTCCCTAAATTTGTAATAGAAAACTCGCAAAGTCACAATTTTGCCTCAAACATAGCGTTGATTTAATTTTAAGATCTACTTTTTCCCCCAAATATTATTTTGTGAGATAGTTGTTGAAAATATGAGTATATGCTTATTTACTGGAAACAGTGTTGGACATGACAATATCCTCTATGACAGGCATAAATCTATGACCCAAAGCCCATATGAGCTATAATATTGTTGACGTGTGAAACATCCAAACCTATAAGAATTTTTATGAGTTTATTTTAGCCAAACTGACGGCAATTACTGAAAAGCAAAATCTCAATGGATTGAGAAAATCCTCCAAAGCAGGGGGTTACATGAAATCCACTGGTGATAGTTTAGTGAGGTGAGAGAGCACTAAAAGGGGAAATCTCTGGGATTGGATAAAAAGTGAAAAGACTAGACACATACTTCTTTTACATAGGCAGGTACAGGATAGTTAACAGTAAACATTTAACACAGTAACAATAACAATGAAGGGTTTTTTTCTTCCAAATATTTTTATTGATTTTTAGAGAGAGAGAAAGAGAAGCATCATTGTTATTCGTGTGATAGACCCCCTTAGATAAGGAATAAGGGGAATGGAGAATAGCTTCACTTGACAGACATACAAGCTTTTGTACAGCCACTCTACTGAGCACTATGCCCTATAGATAACATCTAGGCCTCAGTTGTGTTTCAGCTCCTGGTCCAGAAAGGCAGCAAGGCCTGGCAAGGTGAAGTCCCTCTGACATTAGGACAAGCTTTGATGACTAATGACCCCTTACCTGGCACCAGACAATCAGTGGAGACCACATCCCTGAAAGGACACACCTGGAAAGCTGATGAATATTCCATTGAGATTCTCCCCTGGGGCCTCTCCTAAAATACCCATCTTTACAAGCCCTTAGGATGGAGGACCAATCATAGCTCTCTCTCTCTCTCTCTCTCTCTCTCTCTCTCTCTCTCTCTCTCTCTCTCTTTTTCTCTCTCTCCCTCTCATCAAGTTCTTAAGCATGCCAGCCCCTCTCTGCACCCCCTTCTTTCCTCAGTGCCCACTCTCTCTGAAGCATGCTGAGCCTTTACCCCTTGCCTTCTCCCAGGTTCCTATATCCTTGCCTTTCTCCTTCCTAAGCTCCAAGGGCCCTTCTTTTGCTTCTGTAACTTGTTTCCTGAGCCCACTCAGCCCACCTGGCTCATTTCTTCTATGGCTCACTCTTCCACCTCTGTGACTTTCTAAATAAAAGTTTGCTTACATTTGAACCTTGGCTCTGAATTCTTTCTTAGCCTAAACTCAAATACTGAGGTTGCTGAACTGAGATCCAGTTGCCAGTAACATTCTGGTGCTGTTTTGCCATCAACAGAAAAATTCTGGCTTTTTAAATTCCAGAATTACTTTCAATTGACAGGTTTATCGTAAATCACTTATGAAATAGTGGCCATTTCTTTAGTTCCATATTGTTTGGCCCTTAGCATCCAAACCTCAGGTTCTGGTTAAGATGAATAACACTACAGTTGAAATTCAAGACTCTTGTGCTGGGGTCATGGTTTCTTTGCAGGGGAGCTGGACTGCCCTCATAAGACTCTTTAAATATAGTAAATGAACTAGTCTGCTCCCTTGAAGCCAGAGACTGTTTCCAGCTGATGAGTTTGATTGCTCTCTTTTAGTCAATGCAAAAACCCTAAAGGGAAATTGCTGGAGTTGTCTTTTTAGACCCTTAACTCCTTTGGGAAGCTTTTAGAAGACTAAACAAATAAAAAAAACAACAACAAGGGAAAGAAAAATGGATAAATAACGTGCTATGTAACCAGAAAAAAAAGATAAATTAATTCAGGCTCTTTGAAAAAGACAAAAGTAAGCCCTCAGAAGATATCAGCTGCAGTTTAATACATGAGAAAATGCACGACAATGGTTAGAGCACATGTAAGTTGTTTTATTGCTTTAACTCTAAAATTTTGTAATGACATTATTTTCAGAAACAGCAGTGGAAAGTACATGCCTATTTTGTTCAATTGAAATGACCAGTCCTATTAAACTTGTAATGCAGCAGTTAGTCATTCTGCACTAGAAATTATGTTACTGCAACATGGCATTCTGAGCCATCTGCAATTATGTGAATTATCTCATTGGCATTTGTGTAGGAACAGCTAATTGCAAGACTGATGAATAATAAGTAAATAGTTGTTTCCTCATTATTTTAAATTATGAGTTTTCTAATATTCAGAGCTATGTTTATCAGAGAATAGTGGGGAGAAATCAAGGTTATATCAACATTTAAAACTCACCTAAATAGACTATGAGCTTTTAAATATAAAACTTTTAGTTTTTCTAGTTATCTCCTAGAATATATCTAAATACCATAAAACATACTTTTCCAAACAAAATATTTACTATGTTGTTAATTTCTAGAAATCTTAGTCTATTTTTCTACATCTATAATAATAAAAGGATAATAAGCTAATTAAATGGGATGTCTTCTGGACATCATTCCGGACATCCTTCCTGACAAAGCCGGGCCGGAGGGAAGCCAGCCTTGGTCCCCAGTGCCTGTGGGCAGCCCTAGGGAAGCCAGCGGGGTCCTGGGTGCCTGAGGGCGGCCAGAGGAGGGAAGCAGCCCGGGTCCCAGGTGCTGGAGGGAAGCCAGTGCCGGCAGCTAGGGAAAGGAAGGCCTACTCTGGCACAAATTTTTGTGCATCAGGCCTCTAGTATGATATAAAAAGTTTTCTATTTGGGATGTCCTATCCTGTCCAAGACATTATAGCATACAAAAGAAATAGGTTTGTTTGCACAAAATTAAGTAGTCAATATTTTATTCATAAATAAAATGGAGAAATTAACAATTTAGAGTCATCTAGCTCACAAAAATTTTTGAAGAACAAAAAGAATATTTATATTAAATTGCTACCTAGAATATAATAGTAGTTGTTTTTTTTGAATATTTTTAATATTGCAAATGGTTACAGTTAAAAATATTTTTATACAAGAAAAAAATATTATGTTATGCATAAATGTTCTTCTAAATCATAATATATAATTGGTTTGTATATATTTTCCAAATATGTTGTCTATAAATTAATAACATAAATGAATTAATTTAAATACTGACTCACTTGTAAAATAATGTAACTAACACTTGACAAAATGCTTACTATATCATTTAGAACCAGATATTTAGTAGAGATCATTTTTCTGTATTATTTTTACCTTAATTTAAGTAAATTAAGGTTCAAAACCAGAAGGCTCAGTTTATAGTATTTTTTTGCTATGTAGAGAAAACTCTATTACATCTATGGCACTTCTGTACAGGTTATAGCAATGTTGTATATGAAATGGGGGATATGAAAGAAATATTCCCCTATTTGGGGGGCATAGAGGATTATGGGAAAGAGGGCAAAGCAATTGAATGAGAAGGATTTACCTCTCTGGGCTTTTACCCATTCATGAGGAAGTGCTTTAGAAAGCAAGACTACTATTGAAGGCAGCCTAGAGTTCTGACACTGCATTGGAGATCCTGCTGAGAGGCTGCTGTGCAGGCTAGTCCATACTAATTTGATGTTGGGTCATAAAAGCACTAGAGGCCTGGTGCACGAAATTTGTGCACTCGGGGCGGGGGGCGGGGTGTGGTGCAGTTCCCACAGCCTGGCCTGTGCCTTCTTGTAGTCCAGGGAGCAGGCCTAAGCTGTCAGTCAAACATCCTTAGTGCTGCTGCAGAGGCAGGAGAGGCTTCTGCCACCGCTGCTGAGCTCAACAGCCATGAGCCTGGCTCCCCCAGTGGGATCACACTGGCCACCAGGGGGCAGCTCCTGCATTGAGCGCCTGCCCCTTGGTGGTCAGTGCGCATCATAGCAACCAGTCATTCCACCATCTGGCCGAAACCGACTCTCCAACATCTCCAGAGGAGTCTGGATTGCAAGAGGGCACAGGCCAGGCCGAGGGACCCAACCGGGGCACGACCAGGGCTGGGGAGGGACATGGAAGGTTGGCCAGCTGGGGAGAGACCATGGGAGGGCTCCAGGGCGTGTCCGGCCCATCTCACTTAGTCCTGATTGGCCCGACCCCAACATCAAGCTAAACTACTAGGCAGAGCGTCTGCCCCCTGGTGGTCAGTGCACATCATAGGGAACAGTTGAGCAGCCTTAGCATATCATTAGCATATTATGCTTAGATCAATTGAATGGCCAACCAGACGACAGGACACTTAGCATATTAGGCTTTTATTATATAGGATATCTGGTGGTGCTTCATGCTCAGTCAGGGGGAAACCCCTGAGGTTTTACTTTTGCCTTTGTTTCTCATATACTGATGTCTGGATCCAGATATTACTGGAAATCTGTTCAGGGAGTTTGCCTTAGGAAAGCTAGTTTTGTAATGTGCCAGCAGAGCAGATTGCCAGGTCTGTGCCAAAACGCTACCCAGACCCCACGCAGACACGTGGCATTGGCAGATGCAAGGACAAAGGGGGCACAGGGCACCATATGCTAATTAATGTTCCAGACAAGAGGGACTATTAATAGAGTATCTCAGAGAACAGAGGTCATATTGCCCCAAAACTTTTTACATTACCCTGCCAAACATGCAGGCTCATTCATGAATGAAGAAGAAGGAATTGTAAAAAGACTAAATTATTAACCAGACTGTGAGTGCTTGGTATGGTAGCTCCTGGTTTTAGACTAAGCTTGATGACTTGGGAGCCTAACAGTTGCTGGTTTAGAGATAGAAACATGTTAGAAGTCAAGCAGTTGGGAAAATATTGCAATGTGACCTGAATCAGGTTTCCTCCTAACAAGCCAGTCCTTGATAATCTCTCAGTCCCTTATCCTTTCATGAGAAATAGGTGTCAGTGTCTGTAAGAACGGATGCATCCCGTGTTATTTGAACTCATCCATTGATCTTAGAAATATCATAAAAAAACGAGAGGGAGATGGAGGCGTATTTTGGAGCATTACTATATACTAGTATCTAAATCTACCCAGAACTTGGCTGTGTAATGTCTTTTGGAAAACAGGCACTGAGAGGTGCAGGGGAAGTCATTTTACCAAAAGACCTCATGGCATCTATATCTAAATCACTTTGAATGGGATCCAACGATCTGTAATTTTGCTCTGAAATTCACTTTAAGGAAAATCACTTATTACCAGGCCTTCACTAAATTTTTCAACACTTCAATTTTACTAAATAATATTTATTATGTTTAGTCAGTGTTCTAAGAGTTTATTATGCCATTTAAGTTAATGACTGAATACAAATGTAACACCTTATATGACAACTAAATTTTCTTCTCTGATTACGCTTACTTGTGCAAGAATGAAGAAACAACAGCAGCAGTACAGGAGTAGTGTGTGTAGCTTTGTGGTTTTTGTGCACTGGTACTCTCTCTAAGGGAGACTATGAATTTCTTCCTTTATAAAATGTAAAATTATGTTTCTATTGCTCAAGAAATTTCAACAAAAGTTCAAGAGACAGAATACTGTATCCTGTTTCTATTTAAACCGGGATAAATGTTCTTCTAAATAATAATATAGAATTGTTTTGAATATGTTTTGTAAACATGTTGTTTACTATTTAGGTTTTATAATGATATAAATAATACTAAATCATTTATAAAATAATATAACTGACACTTGATATAATGCTTACAATGTTCATAAAGCATTTTATCCATATTCTTTAATGTTGTAGTGTCACAGGAAACTAAGTTATTATAATTGTCTCAAAACCTCTGTGATGTCTATGTCATCACCAGAAACATGCAACATCAGACTGAGAATTTTATCAGATTGCCACTTCCATGTTCACTGCACCATCTAAAAATGCTTTGAGCCTGGCTAGTGTGGCCCAGTGGTTGAGCATCAACCTATGAACCGGTAGGTCATGGTTCAGTTCCCCCTTGGGGCACATGCCCGGGTTGCAAGCTTGATTCCCAGTTTGGAGCATGTAGGAGGCAACCAATCAGTGATTCTCTCTCATTATCCATGTATCTATCTCTCTCACCCTCTCCCTTCCTCTCTGAAATCAATTTTTTTTAAAAAAAGAAAAGAAAAGATGCTTTGAGTCCAGTGTATGAGGCTTCTTGACTAGATGTTCTCTGGACTCAGAAACATGGTTTATTTATGGTCTTCTCCAATCAGTAAATCTTTGTTCCTCTTTTTATTTTTATGAAAATAAAAATAAATGCCTGACTATTTGCAACATCTAGACAATATCTTCTACTACCAAGATTCATCAGATGATTAAAGTGGTTAGTCAAAAACAGAAATCTGCAGGGGAAAAAACTACATATACAACCTTTTCTAAATTATCCAGTGGGATGCTTGAATCAAAGGGATGGCTGATTAAGAGGGCATTTTTTTTTCTTACCAGGGCTAAGATAAGAGTAGCCCTCTTGTTACGCTGAATCCCATCAGTCTGTTCATGGGTCACACAATGTTCTTAATGTTAGTGATTCTTTAAGTAACAAGGTACACACACTTATTTTTGAGGCATATATTTTTTCCACAAAACAGGTATTCATCAGTTTTAGAAACGTAAATAAAATTAAATTACAATTTTAAAAGTTTTATAAAAATGGGAATTTTTTTCAGTATTCATAGTACCAATTTTTATTGTATTAATTTTAAAAAATAAAAATGCATCTGATATCTAGTAATATATTTTGGGTAAAGAAAAGTATTTAACATTATATGCCAAGGTCAGATAAGTGTACAATTATAAAAAAAGATATTAAAAGGAAAAAATACCTTTCCACATTTATTTTGATGTAAATATCTTATAAATTGATCAATCACAAAATAATAATTACTGTATGGGCATATTTTGGAGAGGATATATCTAGGGCTATACTCCTTTAAAACTATTGAATATCTTCATGGTGTTTATTCAGATGGGAAGCATTACCTAAGTTATGTATAACCTGAACAAGGTGTCCTCTGGGATAACTTGTAGACAAGCATAGTTCTCAGCTGTTACCCTTTGCTCCAGACTTATACTGCATATGATTATCTTAATCCCCATTCTCATTCTTTTTCTCAATTAAACCTAGTCTTGCTTTTTCCTCCTCAAACTGTGTATTACTCATTGCATGATCTACAAAATATTGTACATCTGGACAGTCAGATAGATCTATCATAATTTGATGTTTCTGGGCTGGAGGAATATTCTTATTCCTCTCAGAGAGTTTTGAGTTGATACAGAAGATGTCTAGATTCTATGAATGTGATTAACTGATGAACTGATGTAACAGAAGTGAATACATCAGAACGCCTGAGTCCTATTGCAAGCTTTTCCCTGATCAAATAATATGGCTCCAATACTCCAACTACATAGATGACCTAATATAGGACTATGTTTTCCAATTATTGGGGGAAAAAAGTTAGGTAATTTCACTTCAGTGTCTCCTGACTATCTGCGTTGGTGTTTGAAAATGATTTATATGCTGATACTTAATACTTGTTTAGATCCTGTGATAGCAAATTGTTCCATATGAAAGTGACAAAGGATGAAGGTAGCAGCTGTGAGCCTCTTTCAATTTGTATTTGATTGCTACTGAATCTACTTAAGAATCAAGAAACTGAATTTTATATCTGCATACCTTCTGTATATAGTGAAGCTAATTATTCTAAAAATAATTGAGCTGACATTTCTGTGGAAATACCATCAAACCTGATTGTCATAATCTTTGAAAAGAGAAGGTTGAAGTTTAAATGATTATTTCTTATTTATAGTACAATAATTTAGCAGAGACTGAAAATTACTTTGTAGGATTAGAATAGATGTTAATCAAATCCAAACAAGATGTGAGAAAATAATTGGAGTTTTAGGGTGTGGGTTTAATTAAAGGGTGCTTAAGAATCTGCATAACCCATTTATTTATGTAGAAAACACACATAATAACCTTTAAGGAAGTTCTGATAGCAAATGTCTGACATTCAGAAAACCTTGTGGGTATTCCATGCACTCAACAATCATCTAACAAAAACAAAGCTATTACATTTATTACTTTCCAAAGGTGGAACATAATAGGAGATAGTGTATATTTCATCCTAATCATGCAGATTTAATATATACAATAGCACAAATTGAAAGCAATTTTTTCTCAAAATGTGGTCAGTAGACTACCTGATTATGAATAATATCCTGTGCTTACATAAAAGGCAGATCTGTGAGTCTCATCAGAATACTTATGAAATCTGGGATTTGGGTCTTATTTTACAAAGAACCCGGAAGATTCTATGAACACAAAAATTTGAGAATCACAGATGAAAGTGATAGAAAAAAATTTGAACTTATTCCACTGAGTCCAAATTATATCTATTATACATTAGATGCACAAACTTTGGTCAATTTTTTTTTTTTT
Organism: Myotis daubentonii; assembly: GCF_963259705.1. Lineage (NCBI taxonomy): Eukaryota > Metazoa > Chordata > Mammalia > Chiroptera > Vespertilionidae > Myotis > Myotis daubentonii. Next base: position 167,033,182 of record NC_081841.1, read on the forward strand.
TTGAGAAAGAGAGGGGAAGGGAGAGAGAGGGAGAGAGAGAGAGAGAGAGAGAGAGAGAGAGAGAGAGAGAGAGAGGAACGTGGATGTGAGAGAGAAATATCAATCAGTTGCCTCCTACACATGCCCCAACCAGGTATCAAACCTGCAACCTTGTTATGTGCCTTGACCAGAAATTGAATCCACCACTTCCTGGTGGATGAGACATGGCGTTCCAACCAACTGAGCTACACTGGCCAGGGGGGTAAAATTTTTATTCATAAGTAAAATAGAAAAACTAACAATTAAGACAACAATCTGACAGGGTTTCTGAGAAACAAAGAAAAAATTCATGTTAAAATGTTATTTGACATATAATATTATTTTTATTCAAAAATTTTAAAGATTGCAGTTACAGTTAATAAATATTTTTAAACAATAAAAATATTGTGGTATGCATAACTTCTTCAAGAATCGAGTATTTGGTGTCATCACTACTATAATCTTAGATGTTTTTGTTGGTAAAAATTTTCTAACATCTCTACAACATCTTTCAGCTGTCACCATTCTGATAGCTCCTTAATGATTTTGATTTACTAGCAAATGATGAGCCCAGAAGTTAGAATTAATTATTCCATATATCAGTCCTTCAATAATAAATTATTATTGATTACACCATTTTATTAGCCTTTTCCTTGATATCCAAGTCCTAAGTAAGAACATTTTGACTCCTACAATAAGAAATTAGTCACTCTCTAGAACACTTTATTTTTAATTACAGTAATGATAACTGAAAATCAATCACCATATAAGTACATTTGTATGAAGTATTGCTTAGCACACACAGATAAATCATTGTGGTACAAGTTAAGGAGCAAAACTAGACTGAAATCCTATACTGTAATCAGAGTATAAGTAGACAAATTCATATTTGTTTATTACTGGTATAAAGCATTAAAGAATAATAAACTTAAGGCATCCTAAAACTTTGCCTCTACAGTTAGTAAAAGCAAATATTTGATATTAATATATATCACCCAATATAGAAAAGCATGAAATAATCCTATATAATAAAAGCCCAGTGACCATAATGGCAGAACAACCAGAATGACTGCTCTACCAGTCACTATGAGGTGCACTGGTCCCTTTCGCTGGTCCCTTTCCCTGGCTGGCAGGCTCAGATCACCAGTGGCAAATGGGAACCTGGGGTGGGTGATGGGAGATGCAGGTGGTGCCAGGCCAAGGCCCCCGCCCCGCCAGTTGCCCCACACACAGAGAGCAGGAACGTCTGACCTCTTGGTCCCTCCCCCAGCCTTCAGGCTCCCATCACCAGATGATGGAACTGGGAACCAGGGTGGGTGGTGGCAGGAGACAGGGCCAGCTGCTGGCAGCTGGGGAAAATGGCCCTGATTGCAGGCTAGGCTTAGGGACCATACCCACGCATTGTTTTGTGCACCGAGCCTCTAGTTCTAATAGAAATTAGCATTTACCTATTATTATAGCAATGCTTCCTTTACTTATAAGCCATTGGCTGTGATATATTTATTTATTGATTGATTGATTGATTGATTGACTGTTTGATTGATTGATTTGATAAACTCATCTTTTTACTCATTTTCCAAATTCTTTAAAAATATTAACTCATTTGGTCCTCATTTAAGTACCAAATCAAGAGAATAATTCCGAATCCACCTGTGATTAGTAATATAAATTGTTATTTTTTTATTCCAGTTAAAGAAACTACCCATTAGAAATGAAACTCGCTTTCTAAATAAATAGTGAGGTTAATTTTTGCCTTCAGGAATAATATTACCACTATTACTTACCACATCCTTTTATTCTTTGATTACTAATATGAATGTATTGATTACATGAGAGATGAAATGGAATTTTAAATAATGATTATTTTTTGTAATGGGGTTTAATGAGTCTCCTATCACAACATAAAAGCAATAATAATTTTACTTTTACTTAACCCAGAACTGCTCTCTCTTATGTTTCAAAACAAATCAATTAACTCTGTGGTTTTTTAATATTATAGACAAGAAACTAAGGCTTAGAGATGTTAACTAATACCTCCAAAGTCACACTATTCAGTGATAGAACTGTATTTCTAAGTAAAGAAATATTAATTTAAATTCTATATTTTATCCATTATAACATTTGAAATTTCAGTGTATTGAAATAAAACTTAGAATTTTAATTTAATTAGTAATATATAAGGAAGCATAAAAATTGACTGAACTCAAATATTTGCAAATCAAGAAAAACAGGCATCAAAGGGGATAAAAACCTCAAACTAAAAGAAAAATGCAAACTGAATGTTAACAAAAATGCAGCTACTGGGGAAATATAGTCCTATATAATAAAAGCCTAATATGCTAAGTGTCCAGTCATCCGGTCAGCCATTCAACCAATCAAAGTGTAATATGCTAATAAATGCTAAGGCTGCTCAACTACTTGCTATGACATGCACTGACCACCAGGGGGCAGACGCTCCAACTGGTAGGTTGCTGGTGTGGTCAGGCTGATTGGGACTGAGTAAGACAGGCTGGACCCGTGGCCCCCTGTGGCTGACCAACCTCCTGTATCCCTCCCCGGCTTCGATTGTGCACCAGTGGGGTCCCTCGGCCTAGCCCAGGGGTGGGCAAACTTTTTGACTCGAGGGCCACAATGGGTTCTTAAACTGGACCGGAGGGCCGGAACAAAAGCATGGATGGAGTGTTTGTGTGAACTAATATAAATTCAAAGTAAACATCATTACATAAAAGGGTACGGTCTTTTTTTTTTTAGTTTTGTTCATTTCAAACGGGCCGGATCCGGCCCGCGGGCCGTAGTTTGCCCACGGCTGGCCTAGCCTATGCCCTCTTGCAATCTGGGACCCCTCTGGGGATGTAAGAGAGTGAGTTTTGGCCAGACAGCAGAAGGACCAGTTGCTATGATGCACACTGACCACCAGGGGGCAGGTTCTCAACACAGGAGCTGCCCCCTGGTGGTCAGTGTGCTCCCATTCGGGGAGCGCTGCACAGCCAGAAGCCAGGCTCATGGCTGGGGAGCTCAGCGGCAGTGGTGGAAGCCTCTCCCGCCTCCTCGGCAGCACTAAGGATGTCCGACTGCTGGCTTAGGCCCCCTCCCCACCTCTATAGCACTAGCAATTGGTCCAAAATGGTCAGAACTTAATCACTAGCTGCCAGTTTTCTTAATTTGTTCTTTCATAGTTATCCCTGCTTCCACTTTAGAAATAACCACAGAAGGCTAAATATGCTCTTCTAACCAATCATATGGGATGCCTCACTTCTAGTAGTCGACCTCCAGTTCCCCTAGGCCAGTGGTCAGCAAACTGCAGCTCGCCAGCCACATGCGGCTCTTTGGCCCCTTGAGTGTGGCTCTTCCACAAAATACCAACTTCTGCGCATGGGCCACGAAGTTTCAGTTGCACTGTACGTGTGTGCCCGCACGTGGTATTTTGTGGTATTTTGTGGAAGAGCCACACTCAAGGGGCCAAAGAGCCACATGTGGCTCTCGAACCGCAGTTTGCCTACCTCGGTCCTAGGCTAACAACCTCCAATCAGGACACACCTGAGGCCCTTCGTTTCTTCCACCATAAAGCTTCCCCACTCTGCTGCTTGCCTTTGAGTCTTTGCCAAACACAAGTGATGATATGGCTCCTACCTCTCATAGCAAGCTCTGCATGAATAGCCCTTTCTCTGTTCTCATTTTGTAGTCTTCATTTATTTCTACTCACTCACTTGGAGGAAATATACAACCCCATTCTAACCTGGTGAATATATGTTTCAACCAACCATTTAATTTATTTTCTATTAAAATCAAACATATTAGAAATGATAACAACAAAAATAATATAATCAAATCACTCAAGTGGACATGTTTATGAGATTAGTGCAGGATGACTGGAATTCTTTATGATTATTTATAGATTTACTCAAAATACCGAAAAATCATTTCAATATTAATTATTTATTCAATTACCTTAATGTTAATTTATTCATGTTGGCATAAACTTTCTTTCAACATTTATTTCAGCCTTATTGATTAAAGTGTATGAAAATTCTAAAATTAGTTTTCAGAAATAAGTTTTTAATAGCATGATGAGGTTTTACATTTGTATGTTATTAAAAATGAAGAAACATTTGAATTATTTATACTTGCAAAGACACCCTCCACTGGATTCCAAAGTATTTTTAACTCTTATTATTGGTTTATTTTCTCTCTTACTTAATATTCTTATCAGTTGTGTTGCATTGGAGCCCTGAGATTTGCAACTGTATACAAACAACTTGGGGAAGCTGAGAAACCACAAATCGGAAATCCCAGGAAGGAGAAACTGACATCTAACAAGTTCAACTGTTGTGGAAAATAAATTCAGATTCAAAACAAGAGAATATTAATTACAAAACCAACTCTGAGCTGAAATATTTTTAGGCCTTATAATGAAATATAAGAAGTAAAGCCACAAGTCATCTCTTGGACACACTATTGCAGACTTAAGTGTTTTGGATATACAGTTACATATATAATTAGTCACATCTTCAGCTTCCAAAATGAGTCTGAGGCATTTCTTGAACTTCATGACATTTTATTCTGAATGGTATCTTTATGTTCTTCTTTCACACGTATGAGTTGATTTAAAATGTGTGATTTTGGAATTACTATGTCATATCCCAGGTTTCCCAAGCCACCATTTTTACTTCAAAAGTATTTTTATCCTTGAATTGTAAATAAATAAAATCCTTTTTCAAAAGCTATGACTTCAGAGGGTTAATTTATTTAATTTTACATAAACAGCAGCTTTTCCTAACTTAATTAGCTTTTCTGAAGGATGATAAAAAAAAAATAGGTGATTAAGAAAGTTAGGGGAATTCAGTCTTTATGACTTAGTTCATTAAACAGCCAAAGAAAGGCTTTTGCAGGCAACAATCAGAGTAAGCAAAAAAATATGTCTGATGTATCCAGAGGAGTGAATATTTTCCCAAGGGCTCAGTTCAAATTAGAAAAAGTTGGCTAAATGGAAGCAAAGCTTAGGAACAAAAGCAATAGTGAGAGTTTTCATTGATTTCCTCTGAATTATGGCCAATATGACTTAGCTGATACTATTTTATGTAAAAATATTTTTGTTGCCATATGAGGGTGATCATAAAAGAGGGTCTCTAAACTATAACAATCACATAGGATATTCACAGGTTGCCACCCATGGTAGTATCTCCTTGTGTTCTTGGAGAAATCATGCTCCAATCAAATTCCTTCACTGTTGCTCTAGATATGTTCCAGACCTTTTCTGGACCTTTCCCAAGTGTTCTGTAATTCTCTTGATATTCCATGGCAGCTTTTTATTTTTTTTAACTACTCAGGTTTGCTTCCATAACATCTTATTGTGTTATTATCAGTAGAAACATTGGGAATGAGAACATAGTACACAAATCCCATTGCAGGAGTATATGGTTCTGCCAGTGCCTGCTCTGAGGATATTTCTTTGGAGAACCAGCCATTGTCCTACGTTTTGGAAGCTGCTGGGATCAGTGCTGCTGATGCTGGTGGTAGAGTCCCCTCTAGTGTGCACTCCTCAAAAAATGACTACTTTGGGTATTTATATACCCTCTTTTTCTGAAGCACTTTTTAATTGTTTTTTTTTGTCATAATATTATTCATTTGTAGCAATTTTTGCTATAAAATATATAAGTACCTCATCAGTTATACTTGTGGCAAATAGCTTTTCCCCTGTTAATCTTGCTTTTTCATTAGTTTCTGTCTTTTTTTTAAATAATAGATATAAGAGTAATTTTATTTTATTTTAAATATATTTTATTGATTTCAGAGAGGAAAGGAGAGAAAGAGAGAGAGAGATAGAAACAACAAAGAGAAGAGAGAATCATTGATCGGCTGCCTCTTGCACACCCCCTACTGAAGACTGAGCCTGCAACCCAGGCATGTGCCCTTGACCGGAATCAAACCTTGGACCCTTCAGTTTGTAGGCCAACGCTCTATCTACTGAGCCAAACCAGACAGGGCCATTTCTGTCTCTTAATGAAAATGTTTTTTAATGCAGTCCAATTATCAATGTTTTCCTTAATGTTAATAACATTCTATGTCTCAATCAATAAGTTTTTCTACTCTAAGTTTATGAAAATATTCTCTGATCTGAAAGGTTTATTGATACTTCAGATTTAGACATAAAATAGTGGTTTGAGGTAGGTATAAATTTTTATTTTTTTACATATGGCTGTCTAATTGACCTAGCAGCATCCTCAGCACTGCAATATACCTTTGTATTAAATGAAATATATTAAAATTTCTAAGTGTTTTAATCACAATGAATGTTGAGTGTCTTCAAATAACCTATCTATACTGCTTGAGATATAATATCTAAACTACTAAGTTATTGTTTCTTCTCTCTCCTTATTTTGTTAATACAACATATTTACTGATATTTATTTTAGGGCCTTTTATTGAAGAGCACAAATCCTAGATCTGCAACTCACGGGAATATTTATGCACTTAACAACCCTATGTAATCAGTATTCAGATTAAGAACTTAACTAAGCCCCAATTCCCTCTAACTTGCTCCAAGTGACAAACTATGCTTTTAGCTCCATGTATAATTTTGTCTGTTTTTAAACTTTATGTAAATTCAATCTTAATATGCACTCTTTCATTTTTCCATTCTGTCATTCAAAATTCTTTTCTGGGATTAATTTCCATTGGTGCATGTAGTTGCAATTTGGACCATCAATTTTAGGAATTTTCTGTGTGCATACACTTAATTTACTATCTTTTCTACTCAGATGGTTATTTGAGTTGTTTCCAGTCAGAGAGGTATTATAATAGTGCTATTATTACTATATGTAGTGGTGGCTGGAATGATTGGTTGACCTTATCCTCTGTTTATAATTCTGATAATGGGAGCCTTACTGAATGGCAGTCATGTCTTCCAGATTAATCAAAGTGGACAATGGGGTGAAATGTTCATTGGAAATTTTTTCCAGAAAACATGACAATGTAGAAGTAAAGAGTATGTATTATTTGTGGACAATTCTCTATAGTATTTCTACATAACTTGAGTAGATTTCAATTCAGATTAAAGGAGGTTTACCTACTAAACATCATTGGAAGATAAAGAGTTCCTTCCCATAGGGTAGTAGAAAGATTTGTTTCCTGACAAGGATAAAATAGGTACTACTTTCTCTAGAGCAAAGTTGGGCAGCTTGCTTGCAACGTTCTTTTAAGAAAAGGTATTTTCGACGAACAGGTTTGGCTCAGTGGATAGAGCGTTGGCCTGCGGACTGAAAGGTCCCAGGTTGATTCCGGTCAAGGGCATGTACCTTGGTTGCGGGCACATCCCCAGTAGGGGGTGTGCAGGAGGCAGCTGATCGATGTTTCTCTCTCATCAATGTTTCTAACTCTCTATCCCTCTCCCTTCTTCTCTCTGTAAAATATCAATAAAATATATTTAAAAGAAATAAGAATAGGGATTTTCTAAACTAAGAGTTCCTCAAGGGGTGAAATAAATCCGGTATCTACTTGGACCTACACTAGCACCTACCCCATGGAATTTGTGGGTGTGGGAGAATATTGGATAAGAACATAAAGATCACACTGTCTGTTGTGCTCTCTAATAAAATTCGTTGTTTCTGTCTCAAGAACCTAGTGTTTTTCTGACAGCATTTATAAAATCAAGACTGAATCATCTGTTAACTTGCAAGCAAGGTATAATCTCAAATCTCTCACAATTTGTTTTACATATCTCTATTTCATTCTAGGTATTTATTTAGTTATTTTTGGTTTCCATTCTAGTTTAATAACCCCCTTTTCACCACTATCTCATCTGACCTTAAATGCATTTACTGAGTTCTTAATTTCATGTATTATGACTTTTGGTTCTAATTTATTTATTTATTTATTTATTTATTTATTTATTTATTTATTTATTTATTTATTTATTTTAGATTCTGGTTTTCTGACAATATTCTCATTTTAATTTAATTTATTTATTTGTGTGTGTGTGTGTTTTAGCTCCTTAAGCATACTAATTACTGCTTATATTAAAAAGATGAGATCTGTAATAATTTCAACAATAAAAATATATTTAAAAATAAAAATAATAAAATGATAAATAAATAAAGTCTGTGACTAGTAACTCCATTAACTGTATCCTTTATGCACCAGTGCCTTTGGCCAGCTGCTTCTCTTGGTTTTCATTCACATTTTGTTCCTCATATGCCTGGTTAATTTTGATTGAGTGCTTACCATATTATATTATACCTTCTTAAGATAATTTGAGGCTCTGGATTATGTAATCTTCATCAGAGAGAATTTATCTTTGCTTGTGACAATATTATGAATTTGAGATAGTCTGAACCTGACTTCAATTTTAGCGAAGACTTGTTTGTTTAGTATGCTTTTATTTCTTTACTAGAGGCCCGGTGCATGAAATCATGCATGGGAAGGGGGGGTCCCTCAGCCCGGCCTGCATCCTCTCTAATCCGGGACCCCTTGGGAGATGTCCAACTGCCAGTTTAGGCCCTATCCCATATCTTTAGGCCTGCAGGATCTGGATTAAACAGACAGTTGGACATCCCTCTGGCAATCCGGGACTGCTGGCTTCTAACCACTCACCTGCCTGCCTGCCTGATCGCCCCTAACTGCCTCTGCCTGCCGGCCTGATATTCCTACCACTCCCCTGCCAGACTGATTGCCCCCTAACTGCTCCCCTGCCAGCCTGATCATCCCTAACTGCTCCCCTGCCAGCCTGTTCACCCCCTAACTGTTCCCCTGCTGGCCTGATCACCCCCTAACTGCTCCTCTGCCCACCTGATTGCCCCCATCTGCCCTCCCCTGCTGGTCTGATCGCTCCCAACTGTCCTCTCCTGCTGGCCTAATCACCCCTAACTGCTCTCCCCTGCCGGCCTGATCTTGCCCCTAACTGCTTGCTCCCCTGCCAGCCTGATCATCCCTAAGCACCTCTGCCTTGGCCCCCACCACCATGGCTTTGTCTGAAAGGAAGTCAGTTATCCGTAAGATGTCAGGTCAATCCAGTCTAATTAGCATATTACCTTTTATTAGTATAGATTATAGCTATTTGAGGGCCCATTCCAAATTCCATGATTTTTTCCCCCAGGTGGCCTTGCACTCTATGCTTGGCCCTCCAAGGCCTGTGAGTCTATGGGAAGTTTTGATCAGCCTCCCGACCTCTCAGCTGCTGCTTACAAATCATTGCACCTTTCTAAAAGAGAAAAGCTACCACATGTCCATTTCACTCATTTAGGCTTCTTCTCTCATCCAGACTCTGATTTCACAATTCCTCATTGCCTTGTTTTCCTCTGATGCAATTTTACTTGGTTCAATAAGTAGTTGTTAAAAAATTATTCTTAACAATTACTGGGATCAGATATCTCTTAATCTTTCTTTTAACCCAACTATTTATCCCTCATCTTATTATTTCCTAAGGATGAAATATTTCCCAGTAGATCTCAGTATGTCAATTACTTAAATTTCTTTTGGTTCTCTCTGATCTATTCTAAAGTTATTTTTAGTCATGTCCACATCCTACCACGTATAGTATTTATTTTCAAGCAAGAAAGTCTGCTTTGTTTTAATTGTGAAATACTATATGTGTATAAATATCATAGAGATAAATATATACCAAAAGATATGGTAGATATAGTAAATAATAACAGAAAAAATAAACTACAAAGCTTTTATCAAGACTGCAAAATTATCATTGTATTCTAGCAAGGAAATCAAGCACTGGAAAAGAGAAAAACTAAAAAATATCAGGACTCAGAAAAGAATGCTCTGAGCTACATAACTGAGTAGAGATCTAAAATATCACAGTCATGAATTGTTTGAAATATAGACTTATGGAAGGAAAGGTATATAAATGGAATTTGACTTAAAACTAACACACATTTAACTTACTGAAATTCTGAATCCATCTAATTGTAACATTAGCCAATTTTAGGTGTAAGGTTATAAAAGTTATCAGAAATTGTCACAATGATCTTGTCTTCAGTGATTCCTGTTCTGAAGAGTAAGGATTTTATAGTAAGTGGAGTGCAAGTCTCTGGAGCTCCCTCTCACAACCAAAATAGTTCATCAAAGGCAATTACCTCTCTTTGTGTTGTTAAAATGTAGAGGCTTTTACTATATGACAGTGATGGCGAACCTATGACACCCGTTTCAGAGGTGACACGCGAACTCACTTTTTTGGTTGATTTTTCTTTGTTAAATGGCATTTAAGTATATAAAATAAATATCAAAAATACAGGTCTTTGTTTTACTATTGTTGCAAATATCAAAAAATGTCTATATGTGACACGACACCAGAGTTAAGTTAGGGTTTTTCAAACGTCGAACTCAAAAGGTTTGCCATCACTGCTATATGAGGATAACAATTGTTACTATAAGCCTACTAAAATCACTTGGGTCTGAATTGAAATTTAAGAAGTCTTGGAGAATGATAGTGCATTAACAAGTAATTATAGTTTCTATTCTGAATAAGATCATTTCATTTCAATATCAAATCAATTCATTCCCTACAGTTTTTCATTTCATTGTTGATAAGGCAATGTTCCCCCCCCCACCCCCCACGTGTCCTTAAAACATAGAATATCACAGTTTGCTTTAACCTAATAGATATATCAATATACCTTACCATCTTTCTCCAAAGCTAGGTCATTTCTCACTCTTGGTACCACTTCTTGATATTCAGAGATCTTTAGTATCTACTCATTTCAAAGGACATTAATACATGGATTCAGTATGCTTATTTGTCATGCTGATAGGACTATAGAGTTCAAATTAATAAATAATTTACGTGACATGGTAATACATTTGTCAGAGAGTAAAAAAATCTATTCCACAAAATATATAGGATTTTCAGTTTAGGGAAGGTTATGTGATTCCCCAGCATTATATAAAGAATTGCTGCACCATTTGCTCACCAACACCAAACGGACACACAATTTGACTCAGTCTGTTTATTTTGTGATCTGAAAAATAGCCAATCTTAAGAGATTTACAGCAAGATAAACTTCTCTAATGAACCATTTACAATAGTGAACTGAGTGTGTGACTTGGTTCTTTGACCCAGCCATTCCACTTCTGAGTACATGTCCAAAGAAATCCAAAACAGTAATTTGAAAGAATATATCCACTTTTATGTTCACTGCAGTATGATTTACAGCTAGAGGCCCGGTGCAAGGATGCATGCACTAGTGGGGGTCCCTTGGCATGGCCTGCTGGGATCAGGCCAAAACTGGCAGTCCAACATCCCCTCAGGAATGTAGTTGTGCATGAAGTAGCAGGCGGCCAGGGAGGAGTCTGAGCTCAGATCGGGCACCACACTGCTCCTGCTCATCTTGCACCCGCTTGTGCCTGCTGCTCCGCACGCCCATCCTAGGGCAATACCAGGGTAACCGAGAAGTGGCCACAGGCTCGTGCCTAGTCAGTCAGTATGTCGGTCCCAATCCCAGTACCGGTCTGGACGGGGGAGGGACACACAGGGGGAGTGTCTGTGGGAGAGGCTCATGCTGCAGCAGCTGGAATCACCAGCTGTGAGCCAGGTGTCTGGCGCCTGTCATTCAACTGACCAGTGCTCCAACTGTGGGAGCACACTGACCACCAGGGGGCAGCTCCTGCATTAAACGTCTGCCCTCTGGTGGTCAGTGTGCATCATAGCAACCAGTGAAGAATCAAATCGTCAAACAGTCACTTAGGCTTTTATATATGTAGGTGAGAAAGATATAGAAACAACCCAAGTTCCCATCAATAGACAAATGGATAACAAATTGTGGTACATATACACAATGGAATATTACTCAGATATAAAAAAAGAATGAAATCTTACCATTTGTGACACCATGATTGGAGGGTATTATGCTAATTGAAAAAGTCAGACAAAGAAAGGCAAATACTATATGATTTCACTTTTATGTAGAATCTAAAGAACAAAATAAATGAACAAACTAGAAACAGAGCCATACATAAATAGTATAGACTGGTGATTGCCAGAGTCCAGGGGGGCTTGGGGCTGGGTTAAGGGATTAAGAAGTACAAATTGGTAGTTACAAAATAGTCACAGGGCAGTAAAGTGCAGCATAGGAAATAAAGTCAATAATATTGTCATAACTATGTATGGTGACAGGTAGGTATTTGAAATACCAAGGGCATTACCTTTGTAAAGTATATGATTGTCTGATAAGTATGCTGTATACATAAAACTAATGCACAATAATATTTAATCTAAAATGTAACTAAAGGGTACAATTTAAAAATACATGCTCTCACCCTGAGCTTTGAATATTGAGGAAATAGCTTAAAAATAAATGGCCAATAGTAACGGTGGTGTATAGATAAAGTAGAGGTGATGTTAGGAGCCAATAAACTGGGGCTATGGGAAGTATCCAAGAGTCAGTTTCTATGATAAATGCTGTTGTCAAATTTCACATTGCCTGTTTTCCTTTTTCCTGATAATTTGCTAAACTTTGTTCTCTAGTCTTTGTGAGTAACTAGATATCCTTACAAAAATTTCTTTCTGCTTGTTAGCTAAAATTAGTGTATCTTGTTTTCAAACCAGAACACAAACTGATATAGAGGAAAAAGCATGAAGGTTGCCAAGAAACTAAAGTAAATGCCAATATGAGTGTCCAAAATCGATTTTATCTTATATTATACAGCATATTCAAACAAAAATTTAATTTCACAAAGTTTTACCAGCATGCTGAGTATCAAAGAAACAAAAATATTAGAAAAGAAGCACAGTTTAAGGAACAAGAATTTGTATGAAGGACACAGGCAGAGCATGCAGGTACTGAAGTAGACTGAGGAACAGCTTAACCAAAGGATAGATGTACTTCTGGTCACTAGTCATTGGTTGAAGGCAAAGTGGAGGTAGAAGACATCTGCCTTAATATTATATTAAGACCAAATAAGTGTGTCACAAACTTGCCTGAGTATGATTACTTTGGGGCCTTATTAAAATTTTGGATGCAAGACCAGCCACTATAGATTGTGACTGGATTAAAGCTGGAATGGGTCCACGGATATCTACACTTTTATCTAAGTGCCCAGATAATCTCACAATTCCAAATGCCTAGGACAATTTTGGACTAAAAATGATTTTGTACAAATAAGAGTACAAATTATCAGCAGATGTTAGAAACTCGGATAATTATAATTTAAAGGATAGTTTTGCTTATAATAATAACATAATCATTCTTTTGGAAAAGTTTCAAAAATGAGATTTGACAAAGGCACTCAGATTCAAAATGTTGTCTCTGGCACAACAAACTGGAAAGATGTAAGTTATTTTATTATGCTGCTTGTAAGTAGCTTGGACTTAAAAGTGCAGAAAGGGAGAGCTGATTGTCTGCAGCTCACTGAAACCCTCATACATTGCTTTCAAATTCAGTTGGCAAGAGTTCAGTCAAAACATCTGCAAGAATTTAGCACTGAGCCATGTATGCACTGATCTCCCTACCTGTTACTCTAATTGCTACAGTATAAAATTTTTATTTTTATTCTAACTCCCTTTGATGTTGCTGGAAGATAAGAGTAAACAGCAGGGATAAAAAAAGCAATGTAAGAAAATAAGGCAGGAAAACAGAGAAAATGAACTTGGAAGCTCTGTGTCTTTATGTACGGAATAACAAACAGTCTCTCCACATCCCATGGTTTCTGCTTCCAACATAGCCTCAAAAGTAATAAAAATTGCATTAAAGTCAGCTAATACAGTTGACAGGACACCATGGCACCCAATAACAAACTGAGTCAGTGCATATATATTAAAAGAGGGGAGATCAGTTTATTATTATACTCCACACTTCCGCACATTTCTTTTACTTCCTGCTCATTTGCTTTTTAAACTGTATTGCAAGCAGAAGATATTCCAAAGTCTCTCAATATCATATTCAGTTTTTCCTAAATCAGAATGTGTTTGGATCAGCTTCAGTAATAATTCCTTTCAGGATATAACTAGCACTATCAAAGCAGTAGGATATTTTATACACATATAATTTTGAGGATATATACAATAATCCTTCAGTAGCAGGAACTGACAAAAGGAATAAAAAAAAGATGGATAGCTCTAACTGGTTTGGCTCAGTGGATAGAGCATCGGCCTGCGGACTGAAGAGTCCCAGGTTCCATTCAGGTCAGGGGCATGTACCTTGGTTGCGGGCATTTCCCCAGTAGGGGGTGTGCAGGAGGCAGCTGATCGGTGTTTCTCTCTCATCGATGTTTCTAATTCTCTATCCCTCTCCCTTCCTCTTTGTAAAAAAATCAATAAAATATATTTAAAAATAAATAAATAAATAAACAAACAAACAAATAAATAAATAAGGGAGGGATAAATGGGAGACAGGACAATGCCCCAAATGTCATTTAAGCTCATAATCTTATAAGTTTATCTTTTAATTGTTTATTGGAGTCTGAAGTTTCTGACTGATGGTTTCTGTTTGCTGTGTTTAAATACAAGTGAAGCCTGGCCAGGTTGCTCAGTGGTTGAGTGTCCACCTATGAACCAAGAAGTCATGGTTCTGTTCCTGGTTAGGACACGTGCTTGGGCTGAGGGTTCAATCCTCAGTGTGGGGCATGCAGAGGCACCTGATCAATGATTCTCTCTCATCATTGATGTTTCTATCTCTCTCTCCCTCTCCCTTCCTCTCTGAAATCAATAAAAATATATGTTTAAATACAAGTGAAAAGAAAGCCCAGTGCAAAGTTATGTAAGTAAAATTAAACTTAGAAGTTATGCTGCTCAAAATCCAGAGTTTAGTGAAACTGGAACTATTTAAAGGAGTTGCTTTTTTATGCTTCAAGTACAAATTTACTATTTTGATAGTAATAAATGCATCCCAAAATTAAAGCCATTTTTTATTAAAAGAAAGGAAAACAGAGTCTTGTTTAAACTAAAACTAAATATATTGGTATTCTTGTTTGCAAGTAATGGCAATTCTGTTTAAAGTAGCTTCAAAAATAAGAGAAATGTATCAAATCTCAGACTCTAGGGAACATTTTAGAAACCATTTTAAGAACCTTTGACAAAATATGACTTCTATGTTACCATTTCTAAATATTTTTTTCTGTTTAAATATATTTCTTCCTTTACTGTGTTAAGGTTTGCATTATACATATGTCAAGGGAGATACCAAAAACTCAAGTTTTATCTTTAGTTTATTTTTTTAGTAAAAAATATTACTTTCAATATTAATCTACTTCCATATTCTGAATCCTGTTGCGTCAAGTACCACCCTTGATCCAATCAACTTTTCTAACAGGGTTTTTCCCTTATTAAACCTCTGAGAGAACTGCAACAGTACAAGAAAAGATGGTCAGGGTTACATGTTCCAGGTCTTACAGGAATAATTTAAGGTGGCACACAACTCATTTTTACCACTTTCTATATTATCCTTACTCGTAAATAATATACATGAGAAAGGTGAATGAATCCTTTCATTTTATCATGGATTTGCTCAGCTATTTCCTAAAATTTGCTTCTGTAGGTTAATTAAAGAGGATTCCAAGTTAAATTTTAATAAAGCTAAACAGAATTAAACCCAATAGCATTTTATTTAACTTTCATTCCCTAAATTATTGCCTATTTTTTCTCTATGATATTTGTCTAATTTGAATATGTAAATTAAACTCTTTTTTGGGGCAAAGAAATCTTTCTCCAGACAAAAATGTCAGAGTGGTAAAGGAAAATATTTAAAGTATTTATTACCTAATTGGGCATACTGGTAATTTTCCCATGCAAAGCTATAAAGTTAGTGTTTTCTGTTTAGCACAGAAAATCACATTCCCTATGCTTCACATTTATGCTTCATCTAAAAACAGGTGGAAGAAGTCTGAATGCCAAGAAGCCTCCCATGGTGTTCACAGTTTGGGAGCTTGAACATAAAGGAGCATTTAACTTGTAAACAGTTTTGCTTTTCATATTATTGACATGAAACTGGCAATATACTACATAGGTATGTCCTAGAACTTTATCCTTCACACAGTGCAACTTTTTTAAAATTGTTGCTTGTAATCTGAACTTAGAACTTTAAAAAAATAAGACAATACATTGTTAATACCCAAGCATATGTATTTTTTAAATCAGTAAATTCATATCGTTACACACTGATCACAGCCAAATCCTAATATCATGAATGGTTTTCTTTACATTACATAATGGTTCTTGGCATTAACTTTACATCAAAGGAATTATTATGATAAAGACTTTAGTGGAATTATCACTTAAAGAAACTATTTCTAAGCCTGTTGTTTCAGTATGAAAGTGTAGATGCAATAGTCTCTTAGTAGAAAATAGGATCAGAATAATCTTTTATGCTCTTTTCTATAACCTGGCCTTAGGCTCCTTATGGAAGGTAGAGATGTTATTTCTAGAAACAGAGCTGCTGTAACTAGAGCTATGTTGGAAGAGGAAAAATAGTGATAGTCATATGCTCTTTAAAATTTATTTCACTCAACAAAATATTAACTAATTGACTCCAAGAATGTATAAAAAGAATTATATACCATGACTAAGTGAAATTTATACCAGTTATGCAGAACTGGTTCAACATACGGAGATCATTTAATGTAACCCATCATATCAATCAGCTGAAAAAGATTACATGGCTATATCAATAGATGCAGAAATAGCATTTGACAAAATCTAAAACCCGTTAAAGATTAAAAAAAATTTCAGTAATATAGGAATAGAAGAAAACGCGCTCAAGAAAATGTTTGCTAGATTTCTTCACAAGAAATCTAGAAAACAAAACAACAAAAACACAAATAATAAAATGCTGCTAAAATCATACAGCATGAGAAAACTCTTCCACTACTTTTCAACATTGTACTGGAAGTTCTAAATAATTCAAAAGACAAGGGGAAAAAGGAATACAGATTGGGGGGAAGAAATAAAACTGTCTTTGTTCACAGATGACATGATCATCTATGTAGAAAAACCCAAAGAACTGATAAAAACAGATTGGAACTAGTAAGCGATTATATCTAGCTTGCAGGTACAAGGTTAATATATAAAAATCAATCACTATATGTTAGCAAGAAACAGCTGGAATTTGAAATTAAAAATATAATATCATTTACATTAGCACCCCAAACTAAAATACTTAGGCCTAAATCAAACAAAATAGATACAAAATTTATATGAGAAAAACTATAAAACTCTGAAAGAACTAAATAAATGGAGAAATATAGTATGTCCATGGATAGGAATACTCAATATTGTCAAGAATGTCAGTTCTTCCCAAATTGATCTATGAATTCAATGCAATCCCACTCAAAATCCCAATGGTGTAGATATCAACAAATTGATTATATGAAGAATAAAAACTATAATATTGAAGAAGGACAAAGTTTTTGGGGACCAATGCTACCAAACTTTAAGTCTTACAATAAAGAGGAAATGTGATATTGGCAAAAGAATAGGCAAATAAATCAATGGAACAAAATAGAGAGCCCCCCAAGTAGATTATAATTATGTATTTACATATATACACACATATTCTATATAATAAAAGCATTGTATGAAAATTGTCCCCTCAACCGAGAGTTTGTCTGGGAGTTCGAGCAGGGGGCAGTGCTGGCAGGGGAAGGGAGGGAGTACCTTGCCAGCAGCTGGCACGAAATTCGTGCACTGGGCCTCTAGTACATATATAGTTAACCAATCTTTGACGAAATTTCAAAGGTAATACATGGAGTGGAGATATTCTTTTTAACAAATGGTGCTGAAAAACTACACATCTACATGTAAAAAAAAAAAATAGCATTTAGGCACAGACCTTACATCTTTCACAAAGTTTCACACAAAATGAATCACAGACCTGCTATAAAATGTAATACTCTAAAACTCCTAAAAGATAGCATAGGAGAAAAACTAGATGACGATGGGAATATTGAAGCCTTTTTACTCATTTCAGCTGCTCACCCTATCTGCTCCGGGACAAGGCATGGGACACGTCTGTCTATATTGCCTCCATTTTGTCTCCCTGAAGCATTTTTATATACAACATCAATGGCATAATCCATGAAAAAAATAATCGATGAGTTAAAGTTCATTAAATTGAAATACTTTGCTCTGTAAAAAACAATGTCAAGAGAATGAGAAGACAAGCCAGACTGGGAGAAAATATTTACAAAAAAATAACCGATAAAAGATTGTTATCCAAAATATACTAAGAACTCTTAAAACTCATCAATAAGAAAACAAACAACCTAATTAAAAAATGGAATGAAAGTAACAAATTTATACAGGTGGCAAATAAATATATGTAAAGATGTTCCACATCATATATAAGGGAAATGAAAATTTAAACAACAGTTGGCCAAAATTAGAAACACTGACAATATCAAAAGCTGACAAGGATGTGGAGCAATTGGAGCCATCAGACAATGATGGTGGAAATGCAGCAATTACATTCCTCCATATATACTCAGAAGAGTTGAAAATCATGTCCACACAAAATAGCATGTGGCTGTTTACAAAAGTTTTATTTATAATTGCCAAACCTTGGTGAATGAATAAATTGTGGTACATCCAGACAATGGAATATTGAACCTTGTATCTTGCAACGTAGCTATAATCATTTAAAAGGAATGTTCTATCAAGCTCTTAAAAGACACAGAGGAAAGTTAAATATATAACTAAGTTTAAAAAATCTATAATCTACATACTGTCTGATTCCAAATACATGTCATTCTGAAAAATACAAAACTATGGAAAAAATAAAAAAATCAGTGGTTGCCAGGGTTAGTTTTCAGGGGAGAGTTGACTAGGCAGAGTGTAGAGGATTTTTTGGACAGTGAAAATTCTCTGTAAGAGACTATAATGATGGAAACATGTCATTATTCATTTGTCAGAGCTCATAGAATGTAAAACATCAAAATTGAAGCATAATGTAAATTATGAACTTGGGGTAGTTATGATGTGTCACTGTAGGTTCCTCTCTCTATATAAAAGGCTAATATGCTAAGTGTCTGACTGTTTGGCCGGTCACTATGACACACACTGACCACCAGGGGGCAGACGCTCAATGCAGGAGCTGCTATGACATGCATTGGCCATTTACAGAGAAACGGCACCGCGGACCTGGCACCCACAAAGCAACACTCGGCTTCCCCCAAGTGGGACACAGGCCCCGCCACCACCCCAGAGTGACACCCCACCAAATTTCTGCCGACGCTGAAAGACCCCATGTCACAAAATGCAGCCCACGGCCCAGCCCAGCCTGGAAATGGTGGCTGTGGGTTCTGGGTAATGATGTCACGTAGCAACGCCTGGCTTCCTCCCCCTAGCGACTAGCCTCCTTGGAGTTTTTCCAGCCCAGGAACACAACTTGCTTTATAGCCAGGTGGAAACATTTTAGACTTTAACGAAATATCAGTGAAGCATTTTCTCATGCCTCATCTCATTTGATCTTCACAAAAGTCCTGGAGTAGGTAGATAGGAGACTGGGTGGAATCCTACTTTCTTTTCATTAGATGGGAAATGGAGATTTAGAAAGTTTAGAACTTGACACAACTGAAAAGAAGTAAGAAATGGTGGACCTTGTAAATGACTTCAGGAATATAGTCAAACACTGCTGCAGGTAAATATGTTACCTTTTGTTTTCCCTGCGTGATCTACAATAATAATCTGCTTCATGTTGATATTTGCTGCTGTGTTGCTGACAATTACCTGAAAGAGAAATTGGGGTACTTCATTAGACTGAAAAAAGTTTAGCTAAATCAGAAAGCAGGTCTAATTAAGCAAGTTAATTCTATATCTATAAAAGGCTAAGTTGACTTGTGCATGCATGATACATATAAAGCTCTCACTGGTGCCAGTCACGCATATGTGTTTTGATCTGTCATTATCAATCATGAATTTGGTTGAAACCTCTATTATAGAGAAAGGGCGAATAGCGATATTAAAATATTTCTTTTAACTAATTTCCTTTCAATATGCATGAATTCATGCACTGGGCCACTAGTCAATTATAACAAGTCTGAGGAAATGTTGATAATGGGTTATCAACCCATTACCAGTGGTCAGCAAACTGCACCCCCGAGTGTGGCTCTTCCACAAAATACCACATGTGGGCACGCACATACAGTGCAATTGAAACTTCGTGGCCACACTGAAGGGGCCAAAGAGTCACATGTGGCTCGCGAGCCGCGGTTTGCCGACCACGGGGTTAGACAATGCATGCATGGAGGCAGGGAGAATATGGGAAATTTCCATACGTTTCTCTCAATTTTGCTGTGAAACTTAAACTGTTCTAAAAAATAGTCTTAATTAAAAAAAATATTAAAATTCTCACAATGTGTCTTTCAAACAATTTAGGATGCAGAATTGGCAAAAGTATCAGACTTCTCTTTATTTATGGTTGTACCTTTTTGTTGTAATTTTTAAAATGCTCTTTCCTTTCAAATACCCTCTTCATCTTAGAATTCTTGTAGGGCAATAATTTTGGGGTTAAAGATGAGCTTAAGGTAATTAAATTACATCATTATTATTCTTTTCTGTTTCTTTTAATGTTCTATAACCAAAAATGTATGTTACAATTCAAGTAAGTGGTAAAGTCATTTAAAACAAACAAAATAATAATAATTTGCACTAATAGTTGTCAATCCTAAACATACACTAGTACCTCAAAGGGGGCTTTATTTAAAAAATGCCAGTGGACAAGTCAGAACAATAAATATTGCTAGACATTGTGTTAGGGCAGGGGCACTGGTGTTAAATAAATTTCTCTGCTGTTTCCGATGTTCAGTAAGCATGAAAAACATTGCATTGCTCCATACTTTTATATAGTTCCTAATATAATTTGTTACGAAGACTGTTACTTTCTCTTGAAGGCACAGAACTAGCAGGTGCCATTAGCACCTGACAACGATTCCTTGACCAAACTTCAGACAGTTTCCTCTGAGCCCTCTTTTTGGCTATACCTATCCCTGGGCCTTGTCCTCAAATCTTCCTAGTCTGGTTGTATCAGGAATCCTGCCAAATCATTTTAAGGAGAATTCCCCACCCTATTAATCTGATTACCCCCTGATCTGATTATATGTTTCATGCCCTACCCTGATCTGATCACATTGGCTGCCTTCGGGAAGAATGCTGCTAAGTCTGTTTAGCAATAACTCTCCTGATGTTTTACCTCTTACCTAAATTTCTGTTTCCTGACTCCCCCACCTGGCTCCTTGGCTATAAATCCCCATTTGTCCTTACCATATCCAGAACTGAGCTCATTTAAATACTAAATTCTCTGTTCCTCTATTACAATAGTTTCTTAATAAAATCTCTCTTTATTGACTTAACTGGTGTCTGGCTCTGGTTCTCTTAGACACTCCCCCAACATCACTCAAAATTTCTTTCTAGTGATAATAGTTTCATAGTTGTAGCTACAAAAAGAATATACTAGTATATCATAAAGAGGCTTTCTTTGAATCAGAATCAGAGAATCTAAAACTGGTGTCTCAAATGATATGCAGCCCAGAAACCTTATTTTATACTTAAAAAAATACAGAAGGCCTCAAAAAAATATTGATGTTCTCAAGGTCAGGTAATATATTTGGAACTAGATCAAGAACATAAGTCATAAGACCTCCAATGCTATAATATTTTTACAGCAAGAATAACCCAAAGTAAGAGTTGATAATACAATTTTAGCATATATATTTAAAAATTAATAGCAATTAGCTCAGGATTAATAGTTTAATTCCAGTAAGGGAGAGGTTACAAAATACCACGTCATGCACATTTCAAAAACATAATCGCAAACTCACTGGCACCAGAAGTTCTCTATAAAAGAACATCCAGCCAAATAAGAAAATGATGTAAAAAAGACCCCTCCGTGAGAAGGAGCCTTGTATTGGGGAAGAAAAAGATTGAAAGGTATGCATGTTGCTCTATACAACCTTTAAGAGGTGATTCAAGCCTGTTCTTCACATACCAGGTGGAGTAAGAGAAAGAGGGAAAGAAAGATAGGATCTGCCAAGAGTAGAGTTCAACTAATAAGATGAAAAAAGAAAAACCAGTAAAGGTGTCTGTTTCAAAAATTGAGCATTTTTGTTTTAGGTCATATACATTTGACTCACCTTCCCACCTATTCCTAAACATGCAGAAGGAGCTTCTAAAGAGATTATGTTAAAGAAAACAAAGTTATTAGATATTCTATTCTTTTCAGAAAAAAAAGAAAAATCAATGAAATGGCTACATTATGTCAAGAAATAACTCAATATAGAACAAAATGACAAAAATATTGATATAAAATATTAATTAATAACTATGAAACAAAAATAATGTAAGATTAATAAATACTGTACCAGAAGTTCAAAATCTTGGAAAAATTAACTTCTAGAAAGTGCAAACAAGCAAACAAAAAATGGAAAATTTTCTTGAAATAATCAAAAAAAGTTCCAAGATCTTAAAAAGAATAAAAGCCTTTAAATGGGAAGATACATCAGTTGCCCAAGAGGGTAAGTAAAATGATCTACACTTAGAAAAATCATTTTGATAAACCAGAACACAGAAATATTAATAGCCTAAATTTGTTTTTCACAGAGAAAACAGGTTAACAGATAAAAGCTGCAAGATTCTGAATGATATTAAATTTCTCATTGATGATACTAAAGTCTAGAGGACAGTGGAGGCTGGTTTTAAACGATCAGGAGAAACATGATTTTTAGCTTAAAATCTTTCTCCCACTGAATCATATACAAAGTAGTGAGAACAGGTTAAAATATATGTATTTTCAGATTTAAAAAGATTTGGAAATTTAACTTCAATACACCTATTCTTAAAAAACACATTACAGTAATGTTTATAGAAAACTGAGGGATAAAATGAAGAAAAGGGAGATATGAGACCAAGAAAATCATATAGAAAGCAGTGGGGGAGTGGGGTTCACAGGATGACAAATTTTCAGTAGCCCAATGAGCACTCTGCTTAAATTTGAGCAAAAATTTAAGAGTTCCAGGAGAGAGGTGTCTGTGGGGAGGGAGATGTGCACAGAGAGAACAGGGTGGTAAGGATGCCCTATATTGGACATTGATTGTCCTTCATCTTTTCATTGACTTCTACTGCTTTCCTCTAGATCAGCGGTTCTCAACCTGTGGGTCGCGACCCATTTGGGGGTCGAATGACCCTTTCACAGGGGTTGCCTAAGACCATATTGGAAAACACATATATAATTACATATTTTTTGTATGATTAATCACTATGCTTTTAATATGTTCAATTTGTAACAATGAAAATACATCCTGCATATCAGATATTTACCTTATGATTCATAACAATAGCAAAATTACAGTTATGAAGTAGCAACAAAAATAATTTTATGGTTGGGGGTCACCACAACATGAGGAACTGTATTAAAGGGTCGCGGCATTAGGAAGGTTGAGAACCACTGCTTTAGATAGAAGGCAGGATCCATACTGAGTCACACAGTGCTGAGTGTAGTTAAGGCTAAAGATCAACATTCAATAAGTAACTATGGAATGGTAAATATTTTTACCTGGTTTTGAAATTTTAAAATGGTGTTCTGCCTTCTTAATTATTAAGTTGAAGAAAATAATGCGTGCCGCATTCGTGCCTATTTTACCAAATGTAATATTTTTAAAATATTGAAAGAAAAGGCATGGTGTCTTTTAGAAAGGTGCTGTTATAAAATAGAACCTGAAGTTACATACCGAAGGAGACAGTAGCACAGACGGACACTGAGCACAATGGCCCTCCTTTTGTAGCACAGGAGAAGCGCAAAGCTCCCATAACAGTGTGATTTGGGAATGAACAACAACAAAAAGACAGCGGGAGGCTCTTGGATGCCTACAGTATCTGAGGATGTTAGAAACCTCTCTGTGGGACTGGCTCTCATG
Source organism: Myotis daubentonii (assembly GCF_963259705.1). Taxonomy (NCBI): domain Eukaryota; kingdom Metazoa; phylum Chordata; class Mammalia; order Chiroptera; family Vespertilionidae; genus Myotis; species Myotis daubentonii. The sequence continues at coordinate 167,057,041 of NC_081841.1, forward strand.
TCCCAGTTCTGAGGTGGAAAAACACTATTTTGAACTCTTATATCTGCGGGTTGGCCAGCATGGTGGCACGAAAGAGAGATTTCTCCAGCCTAGGAGATGATTTAGGGGAGTTATTTCTCAGCCTCCTGGAAAAAGCAGCAGACAGTCGAAATGCTACAGCCCTGAACAATAAGCCAGTCCTCCATGACAGAACTAACTCAGAAGCAGACTTACTCTTATCTATAATAGGTAGTGCCAACTGCAGTTTAAAAATCCCACTGAGGAGAGATCTGAGCCCTGCTAACTTAATTTCTGGGCTTGGATCTTACTTGTTTAGATTTTGTTGCAGTGTGTTTTGCAATGGACTCCTGCCCGAATTTATCTGGTAGTGTTGAAAGAAAAAAGATGGCATTGACTATTTCAATTAAAAAATAACAACAAAAATGGATTTGTACAGCTCAGAGAATATTTTATATTGGAGAGGCCGTTTTTTTTGTTGTTGTTTTTTTGGGGTTTTTTTTGTATTTTAATTCCCGGATGCTTGTCTGGTCACCCAAGCCAAAGGAGGAGAATTGTTTGTAATTAAAAAGTAATTCACTGAAGTGAGTGCAGCTGTTAGCAATGGCTTTATTGCCAGACTCAGTGTAATCTGTAGAAGCAAATCCTAATTGTTTCGACTGAAAAAAAAAAAAAATCTTTTACTCATGAGGATAAGTCTAAAATAATTTTTTCATTGATAAAAACCGGTGAATTGTTAGCAATAAAATTGTAAAGAAGGAAGGAGAATTTGCCAACATTAAAAATATTATTCTCACATATGTGTGCATCTGAATAATTTTTTACAAACTATCCTAAAATAACAATGTGACCATTGTGCAGCCATTTTTATTCCCTATTTTATCCTTTGGTTTAAATGGCTTGAAAGTAAGGAGTCTGGAAAAGAAAAGAAAAAAAAAGCACTTAAATTATTTATTTTGGCTTTCAAATATTCATAATATTTTAAAACCTGGTATTAAAATATCATCAAATCTTTGAATCTTTTATTTACCATCTTTTGGTATTTTCATTACCAACTATTATTTCCATGCCTTTCAAACCAAAGGTATCTGAGTAGTGAATACCTTCCATACCCACTCAGGGTAAATGTTAACTTTAGTTTATTTCTCTCCAAGATTTCTTCAGGCTGTTGCTTGCTTTGTCCTGATAGCACTTTGAATTTTTTTTTTTCTACTTTTGGACTCGCCATAATTTTGAAATTACTTATTTCTATTTCTGTCTTCTTCAAGAAACTGCTACTTTTTGAAGGTCAGAGCAGGAAACATTTTCACTTGCATTGTATATGCTGCACATTCACACGTCACGTTCAGTACATCACTGGGCCCTGGCACCCAGTAGGGCATTGGTAAAAGTAAACTGAGTGAAGAAAAAGTAGAAGAATTATATATCTTATATAAATTCCTATAATTCATTATCAGATTTTTGCTTTAAAGTTTTTTAAAAATCTTTCAGAAAATATACTTATTGAAGTAAATGGAGTAACATTGGTTAATAATATTATATAGGTTTAAGGTGTACAATTTCAATGAGCATATGTTTAATGCCTACTAAATATTCACACATAGGTTATATTTATTGACAAAGTTGGTTACTTGCTGTACTTTAATTTATTAAATAAATAAAGGGTGTTGTTGTTTTTTAATCAGACTTATGGCCAAAGTATACAGTTGATCCATTGGGAAACTACATTAGCCACAATCCATTTTAAAGCAAAATTGTTGGATTGGTCTTTAACAGTCACTATCTATTAAACGTTTCAAGGTGGAACTGGACGTGGAAAACCCTTGACTTTGATGGCAAGCATTGAGCTGCCTATGTCTACAGTTCCCATTGTGTTGGATAATAGTGATTCTGAAAGAAAAAAAAATCAGTAGGTAGAAAGGAAAAAGAAATGTGAGAAAGAGAGATATTTGTTATTGTTTTCATATCTTCCTTTTTGTTGTTGTTTCATGTTTCAATTGTTATAAGAGCTGAATTCCTTTCCTTGCCTCAGTGAACTGAATTTTGGTCTATTTCACTTGCAACTAAAAGAAGTCTGAGAAATACTGCCCTAGGTGCTGTAAGCCTTCATGGGAAACGAAGCAAAATTGATTATATATAACACTTGTCAATTCTACCCAAAGATATTAGGCGGCATCTGTTTTCTCCTGATTTTAAAGGATAGCATTGTTTTACTTTGATCTCATAGTGAATTGGAGTTCACCAAGTTGTCTGCTATTGCAGGAAAAAGCATATTTAAAATTCTGAAAATAGTTTATATTTTAATTAAATAAGAAGACCCAAATGAAAAAGGAATGTTAAATAATTTCTTATTATAATGGTGTCTTTTAAAAATGTATCTATGTCTTATACTATTTTTAGAAACATATATATTTTCCTCAAAATAAAAAAAAAAAAAGAAAGGGAAAACAAAAAGTGAAAGAATCCTATCTAATAAAAGAGAAACATGGTAATTAGCATATGACCACTACCCTTCCCAATATGCAAATTAACTGCCAGCCAAGATGGCGGCTGGCAGCCAGGCAGCTTAAAGCGAACATGAAGCTTGCTTGCTTCAGTGACGGAGGACTCCAACGTTCCCCGCCTGCCACTGCTGGCCTCTGAGCTGCAACTCTAAGCAACTATGTTACAAATATAGAAGCTAAACAAAACCCCAGAAACCTGCTTTAGTCCCGGGCTTCAGCCAGCAGGATCGCAACATTGTTTTAAATACAGAAGGTAAACAAAGGCCAGAAACCTGCTTCCAGCAGTGGAGGCCTAAGAGCTGGAGCCAAGCCTCAAAGCTAAAGCTGGCCCAGAATAAAAAAAAAAGAAGAAGAAGAAAAGGAGCAGTTGGGAGCTTCAGTCACCCACCAGCCTGAAAACAGCCCTCAGCCCCTCACCCAGACTGGCCAGGCACCCCAGTGGGGACCCCCACCCTGAAGGGTGTGTGACCAGCTGCAAACAGCCATCATCCCCTCACCCAGGCTGGCCAGGCACCCCAGTGGGGACCCCCACCCTGATCCAGGACATCCTTCAGGGCAAACCGGGCAGCCCCAACCCGTGTACCAGGCCTCTACCCTATATAGTAAAAGGGTAATATGCCTCCCAGCACCGGGATCAGCAGAGCTGAGAGGCCTCCCAGCACCGGGATTAGTGTGACAGGAGGCAGCGCCCAAACCCCCTGATCGCCCTGAGGCTCTGTGTGTGACAGGGGGCGGGGCCACAACCTCCCTATCCCCCCTGCTCTGTTCATGACAGGGGAAGGCACCCAAACTTCCTAATCAGCCCTGCTCTGTGCCTGATAGGGCGGAGCTCCCCAACCCCCTGATCGCCCTGCGGCTCTGTGTGTGACAGGGGGAAGCGCCCCAACCCCCTGATCGGCCCTGCTCTGTGTGTGACGGGGTAGAGCCATAACCTCCCCATTGGCCCTGCCCTGAGTGTGACAGTGGCGGCACCCCAACCTCCTGATCGGCCCTGCTCTGTGGGTGATAGAGGGCGGCGCCCCAATCCCCTTATCCGCCCTACTCTGTGAGTGACAGAGGGGAGCTCCTCAACCACCTGATCTGCCCTGCTCTGTGTGTGACAGGGTACAGAGCCCCAACCCCCCTGATGGGCCCTGCTCTGTGCGTGACAGGGGGCAGCACCCCAACCCCCTGATTGGCCCTGCTCTGTGCGTGACTGAGGGTGGCATCGCAACCTCCCAATCCGCCCTGCTCTGTGCATGACAGGGGGCGGCGCCCCAACTCCCCAATCGGCCCTGCTCTGAGCCTGACCAGGGGCTGCACCTAGGGATTGGGCCTGCCCTCTGCCACCTGGGAGCAGGCCTAAGCCAGCAGGTCGTTATCTCCCGAGGGGTTCCAGACTGCGAGAGGGCACAGGTGGGCTGAGGGACCTCCCTCCCCCCCTAGTGCACAAATTTTTGTGCACCAGGCCTCTAGTTTAAGTATAAATGTATATATGAGAAAACTTTATGTATCTTCATTTTAAAGAACTATCTCCTGAACTGTTCATAAATTTCATGTTTGATGATAAGTTAAATTGTAAAATAAATGTCTTCTCCATTTAAAAATATAGAATTCTTAAAAGTAGAATTTAAGGTTTTTGATAATTTAATACCTATTATAGTTTAAAAGTTATTAAAAAGAATAAAACATAAAACTGTACATGAAAATACTTAATAGTTATTGTAGGTATAAAGAGGTTACAAAAAGGCACATGATAATCCTAAATTAAAAATGAAAACATCTTCACTTATTCAACAAATACGTCTTGGGTCATTCTGTGTACAAATTACTAAAAATCCAAAACATTCACCATTTCCTTTCACAGTTTCTTGTGCAGTGGGGCAAGAGACCATAAACATGAATGAATGAATGAGTGAATGAATGAATGAATGAATGAATGTTATCAGGCATGTGAAATGAAAGGAAACACAGATGACAATGTGGTGTTGGCCAGAGGGAAGGGGGGCAAGGGCTGGGCGGAAGTAGGGAAAGGGGGGATGGGGACACTTGTAGTATGGTAAACAATAAAAATTAAGTTAAAAAAGAAAACAGTATTTTTGAATATAAATGTATGAAGGAATTAGGAAAATAATTCTTATTGCTTTATTAAGAATAAACTACAGATATACAAATATAGAAGCAGTGTGACTGGACAAGGGGCTTTCAAGAGCAGAGTTTGATATTTAGCTAGAATATGCAAAGGTGACAATACTTGCTGTATATTAAATTTTCTTTTAATATTTTTAAAATATAAATGCATGACAATTCTGATTTATTCGAATGTATCTTTCATATTTTTTCATGAAACTGCCTTTATTTTATTCTATTTTTATACTATTTATTAATTACCATCTTCTTACACAATCAACATGGAAATTAACACAAGTGCATGTAGCTTTCATTTAATATCACATGTACTATGTGTTATGATTTTTACATAAGCCATAACAATCCTTTGAGGCAGGAGTTATCATGCCCTACTTAATGGATGAATAAAGCACCTAGAGGTTAATCAACTTATAGATCTGACATCAGCCAAAGACTTACAGTGATTCTGAAATTTCCAAAATAAAAATGATTTAAGAATCCCAAAGTGATGGATTTGGATCAATTTACTTAAAATTCATATCTATATCACTCAATAGTTTTCTAGCATAATGATATCAATAAAGCACATTCATGAAAATTTGATAAAATCTAGTCTACTCCATAACTTTCTGACTGGTAAACTGGATATTATAATTGGTCACATTATTTATTCTTTTGTAAAAAAATATTTTTATTGATATCAGAGAGGAAGAGAGAAATAGAAACATCACTGATGATAGAGAATCATTGATTGGCTGCCTCCTGCACGCCCGCTACTGAGGATCTGAGCTTGCAACCCAAGCTTATGTCCTGACCAGGAATTGAACCGTGACCTTCTGGTTCACAGGTCAATGCTCAACCACTGAGACAAACTGGCCAGGCCAAATTATTATTATTTTTAATATATATTTTATTGATTTCCGAGAGGAAGGGAGAGGGAGATAGAAACATCAATGATAAGTCCTCTTAATCAAAAGATTGTGCTTGGTATCTGCCAATACGTCCACCTTAAGTCAAAATGTTCATGTGGGCCTTGAGGCATCAATGAAATATGAAGGAATTGATATACAACAAGGGTTGCCTTCCTACTTCATGACCAGCCCTTGGTCCTTTTATAGTTTGTCTTTTCCTATCATCTGGGTCATCTATTCCAGTATCTACCTTCAAATTTTGTTCAATAAAGCTACTAATTACCACTAACTATTATCCATTAAATTGTATTACACTTTTTCCACAGTTATAGGTTATTATCCCTAAATATTAAGAAATTTAAAAGAGCAGGGCCTTTATAATCTGTAATGGATAGTCATTTTTATAATCTCATTAAAAAAACCTTTTGGCATATAAATATCAGAAAATTTACTTCCCTTAATATTACATGGTAAAACAATCAAAAAATATTTAGAAATACTCTTATAAAATTAAATTTAAACTAGCCAAACTATAGTTGTGATTAATAAGATGCAACATTTCTGTCTATTGAAGGGTTCCTTTTATTTAGAGGCTCATTAATGAAATATTGGAGGACTACCCACTTAGAACTACTGCCATTTTATGTTCCTCTCATCTGTAAAATCAGTTTTAAAATATGAGTTCTAGCCCCAGAAAGCAACGTAGGACAAATGAACATTGGTCTACAGTGTTTGAGAAACTGTAAAACTAATTCCAAAAATCTATTAACCTGGTTTGACAGATAAATATAATTTTAATCATAAATTTCAGTCTTATTTTCTCATAACACCTGTTCAGACTCTTATAGAGAGATACTGGGGTTCTTATATTCTGCAAAAATTCCAGAGAAGTCTTATATTTTTCTCTTGGACTATTTATTCTTTCCTTGAAAGCCATTGGTGACTCTGCATCTTCTGTGCTCTTCTTGAGAGAATAAGCCCAGTATCCAGTCTCATTAGGCAGCAAGGAGGTAGAGTCCTTCTTAGGATGTACCACCGACTCAGAAGGAAATGCCTACCTGATGAGAGGCCAAAAATCTGGTGAACCTTCTGTAACAAAATCTCAGCAGCCTGGAGGATGATTTACCATGTGGTCAGGTCATTAAACTGACAAATGTACCTCTTTATCAAATATTATATCATAAAAATTTGTAAAGTATACAATTTATATAGAATGTTATGACTTTAGCAACTTCTGAGTCTTTCTCCTGCATTGCAATTGATCGGTTCAGAATTACAGTTTAATGTAATTTTAATTTTAACTTCTTTTATATTTGCCTACAGCAATTTTACCAGACCAATTTCACTGTGAGCAAAGTACAGTATACTCAGGGTTTTTCTAGACTTTGGGCTTGTGACATTTGGAAATACATTTCTTGTAAGTTTTGATTTATGAGTGTTTGCAAAGGTTGAATGTCAATACATTTATAAATCATAAATTTTTCTCAATTTTAAAACATTTCCAAGTCAGAAAGATAGCTAATTTCATCAAATGTATACTTTGTGTACATTAAAATAACATGAGATGTTCAATGTGTGAAATATGAGTATATACACACTGGCATTCAACTCAGCTAACCCTCAAAATCACAGCTAACTGACCAAATCAAAAGCCTAAAATTAAAAAAAAATAACACATTAAAATTAAAACTGAACTGAACTAAAACTTCAAAAATATCAAAGGTTGTTGAAGTCATCCTATGTTGTAAAATATCCTCATAATATTGTAAATATTTAACAGGGCAGGTTTTGTGATAACATGTAATTTGGCAAGCATAGTAAGTTACTTTTAGTGAATTTATTATAGGAAATTATTTCTGTCTTATAAGGCACTTCCCCCATAGCAAACCTAGCAAAGTTTCATAAATAAGCATAGACTTTCACAATCACACAAAAATAAGGCTTGTTTCCAAGAGTTTCCCTTACCTGTCTTGCAAAAAATTTTTAGGCAAGGATATACAAAAGACCCATTCTTCCTTTGAAATGTAAGATAAGAGATAAGTGTTTAATAAATATGGAAAAAACTGTAAATTTAAATTTTGAGTCAGTTTGTTATATAAGACTATAATAAGATTATAAATAATGCACTTATTACAAGTTATGCAGCCATGATAATTATTTTCTCATAAAGTGATTAATGTCATGCCCTTTACCCACACTGTAAAAGTATTTTAAATGCTTTGGGGATAAAGAAATCAGTGTGTATTAGTTCATTACCCATTCTAAGAAATTAAAGCATTTTATACCTTCTATAAAATTAAAGCAGACCTATACCTTCTCAATATTTAATTGTTGCCAATGTATGTATATCTGCTTGATATTTTTAATGAAATGTTATATATATTCTCCTTGCCAAAGGTAAAAGGCAAAGGACACCTTTTGATTATGATAAAAGAACTAATCAAACATGTATTTTATATTTTTATTTTTCAAACATGCATTTTAAATTAAATTTGTGGCTTGCTTTCTCTACTATTTTACCATTTAAGGAAGTGGGTGAACTTACCATTTTGTATTTTTCAGAAAACTTTATTAGAGACCATTGAAATAATTTTCTTGCTTCTCTAAGATTACAACTCACTTTTAACCCAAATCCAATAAATCACTCATATTTTCAAGCTTATTTGCAATTTTAATTTAAGCACAGTTTAAACATCATCAATAAGGTTACTATGTAGCTTTATAGCATGCTTAACAAGAATGCAAATTTGCTGCTCAATATTATTGCTAATGATTTTTTTCTTTAGTTCTCCCCCTAATGCTTTTGTTATGTATTTTCCAAATCAGTGGCTGCTAAAACTGTCAGGGAAGTGGTCCCTGGCTACATTGACATGACCTTATTGTAAACCTGTACGCCCTTTGCCTGCTGCCCACACCTCTGACTTCATTGTGCATTCTGCTCCCGCGCCTTGGTTCTGTCACACTAGCTGTAACACCATCCCTGATGTGCAGCAAGCATTTCTACACTCTAGATGCTTTTGTTATCAGTCTTCTCTGTAGATTCCTTGGAAATGTTCTTCTAATAGTTCAACATAACTGTTCAGCTGATTTAGAGATTGATTTGTGGAATATAATGAACAACATAAACTGATGAACAAAAATAGAACCAGAGACCAGAGAAGCATCTAACAGACCATCAGACTTCAGAGGGAAGGCAGGGAAGGGGTGGTAAGAGATCAACCAAAGGACTTGTATGCATGCATATAAGCAAAACCAATGGACACAGACACTAGGGGAGTGAACTAATGTTGCGGGGGAGAGGGGGGTTGCCAGGGAGAGGTCAATGGGGGAAAAAGGAGACATACTTGAGGGTAATACTTTAAACAATAGTATATATATATAAAATGACAGTAAAGACTGCTTACAATTGAGAACTTATGTTTTCTGCTCTGTATCGAAGTAGAATGGGTAGGGGAGCATCCCTGTTGTTAAAATGACATATTGTTAACATTGTGTCTGTTGATCTATAATATATTTTCCAAAATGATTTAGTCAGCATATATGTTTATGTTATTTACATTTTTCTGAAAAAAATTTTGAGCTTTATAAAATACCCACCATTTGGAGTATAAATCTTTATTGATATAAATACTGAAGTTTGAAGAAAACAAGTGATTCCATATTAAAGCCAATCTGCCATCTTGACATCTGGATGAAATGAGATTTTTGACTCCTCCCCTTCGACCAGGTGATCTCTGAAATATGACACGGGGCAATTTAGTTCCACATGGAGAGGGGTGGCCTGTATTCTGGATACCTGTGGATTGCCACTTAAGCAGGTAAGTATGGGGATGCCCCAAAACACCAGGGGTCTCATGCACTTGTTTGAAGAACTTCACTGCAGCAAGGCAGGAAACCATGGCCCAAGCTAAGACCAGTCCCCCTTAAGACTGTTTGGCTGACCATTGATGCCCAGCTTGATGCCAAAGCCAAAGTTTAAAAATTAAAGAAACAAGTGAAACTAAAAATGATATTAGAATGTCTACACATTTTAGCATCAAAACTAGCTGAGTGGGGGGGGGGTGTTCCCCTCTTTTTGGGGTACCCATGTCTTTGGATGAAACTATAAGCCTGGAGGGAACTAATGGGGCTCTACGGAAAGTTTAACAAAGGAAAGGTGTCTCCCTTGGGTTCTTGTCCTAATTATGGAAGGATACTGAGACCTGCTACTCCCTCATTGAATAACAGGTGTTTGGAGCATATAAAGCATTGCAACAAATAGAATCCATTGCTACTGCCCTGCCAGTAACTGTGTGGTCAGGCCTCTCAAGCAAGGGGTGGATAGAAGGGTTACTTGCAAGGCCCACTTCCACTGTTGCCCAAACCTCCACCTTATAGAAATGACATGCATACTTACAGCACAGCAACTCCCTTCCCACAAGCCCTTTGGTCAATGAGTTGCATGCCATTTGGGAGCCAATGTATTATGAAACCTCTTCAGCCCCCACTGTAGAGCCCCTTCAAGAAATGTCCTCATCAGTGAATAAAGGCATGGCTTCCACCCCTGAAGAAGCATAGTACACAAATGGGGCTAGCCAAGTAGTATGGACAATGTGGCCACACAATCCCAGACAGACAGTAGATAGAAACAGGAGTACAACCGAGTAGCCAGAGGGCAGAGCTAAGGCCCTCATGGCTGGCATGTGCTATGGTCTTCAGTCCTCTGTACAGACAGTTAAACTATATGTAAGGACTTCACAACCTGGCTAGCACAATAGGCATGAGGCAGCTGGCAAATATTGAAGAAGCGATTGTGGGGGACAACAATGTGGCAGAAAATCTGTGAAAGGTTACAGGAGCCAACCACTGGCCCGATAGTCTATCTTGTCTCTGGTCACTGATCTGACTCACCTCCCAAAAATACGGAGGCTGATCTACTAATAAATACCAGGATACTGGCTCCCTCTGAACTAGCAGAGTGGGTGCCGCAGTGCCGGGAGGGATGGCAAATAGCAAAGGGGGCTAGATTGGCCCTGTGTTGTGCTGAACTAATGGCAGCAATAACCAATGGTCTGCTATGTTCTCACTTGCTCCTCGCCACATACCACATATACACAAAGGATCTGTCCCTGTACAAGCCTGGAAGATAGATTACACTGGGACTATGCCAATGAGCTAAGGACAGAAATATGCATTAATGTGTAAATACTGCAACAGGACTATATTAAACCTCTCCTTGCAAAGAGCAAACCAAGCAGCCACAATAAAGGGGTCAGAACAACCTAGTATTGTTAATGGCTACCCTTGTTGCATTGACAGTGACTGGGGCACATGTCACTGGAAATGATATCCACGATTGAGCCGATGAGAGGAGATAGTAAGGAGAAATTTTTTACTCTATAACCCACAGGCTGCTGGGTTAATTTTTAAAAATGGTATTTTAAAGGCATAGCTGTGAGTGCTTTTACAAACTTCTACCTCGCAAGGGGGGTGAAGGTCCTGGATGAGACAGTTAGAAAAATAAATTTCACTGGTAGCAGCACGAGGTGGTTGCCTACCAATGCTTGGGAACTGCCACAAAGGAAGCTCCGCTGATCATGTCTGTTAGAAAACTGCGGCCGATGGCTGAGTGCCAGAGCTGACACATGGCCAGCACCAACTGCTGTTCAGGGCTCCTCGAGGTGTCACGCCAGGGGAGGGGACACTTGAATGGGTGTTAGGCTGGAAACTCCCCCCAGTTGCATAGGCTACTTCTTGCCAGGGAGCAAGGACTGTCTTGGCCAGCTAACACAGTTACCACCCATCCTGCTGGAGTCTGGGCCCAAATGCTCTGTGTTCCAGTTGCAATGGACAGAAACCAATATCAAAGGGTTCTAAAATAGGCCATTTAGCATGGTCTTTTGCTACCCTGCTCACCATGCAAATAATCCCCACACCCTCACCCCTCAGGCAACACACCTGGTATGCACCACCTGGCCATCATCCACAAGCTGCTCACTTGAACCAATAATGATGAAACCACTGTTGTCATGACAGCAGGGCAGGACCTTCCCTGCCAAGTACCTACTAAATATTTGTTTTTCTGACCCGACTGGCATCATATTGTTCCTAAGTGAGATAACTCCCACACATGTCAATGCATTTGTCATCTGGGCACAGACATATGCCGAAACGCAAAACCATTCCAGCTGCTGGGTCTGCAGCCTGCGGCCCTTCTGCAGTGCCCAAGCCACACCATGGATGTTCATTCCCTTCAACCTCACAGAATGGGGGAGTGGTGGGGGGCAGCAAACTCCTCCTCTGTAGCAAATGTAACTGTAACAAATTCATCCAGATGTGGTTTCAGTGAGACTAAAACATGCATTTTCCAATTCATACAAGGTAGACAAAACCATTCCTATGTATGTAATGACTACAGAGTTTGGGATGGGTAAGGTTGCCTATTGGCAGAACACAGGATGCTCCACCGCAAGGAGCATCCCCTACACATACAATGAACTGATTGTACTCACTCCCTACACAGACAGGTGGGGTGGCTGCCGCTCAATGCTTGCAGCTACACACACTGTCGTTTTCACTGAATGGACAGAAAAGGGAAATCCTAATTATACCTATGGGATGTTCCCAGCTCTAAAAGAATATGCTTGGCTGTGTAGAACTAACTTATAGCCCTATGTTCCCTATGCGTGGACTGGCAATGTACTTTAGGGTATGCAGCTACAGCTGGAAATCTATATTCACAATTGTCAACCATCCCTCATAATTTGCTGGCCATGATGGACCTGTTGGACATGTAGCGTGTCCTGCTGGGAATGGCCAGTCTCTTTGTTTCTACCTACTTACCCTGGAATAAAAGGTGAACTAGAAATCACTGCATTTGCCAGATTCACTGCTAACACCCTTAATGGTTCCCACCAAAGCACGCTGCTTCTAAACCAAGGAACTGCACAAAGGTGCAGTTATACAAGATATGATGGGCTTAGATACACCAACAGCTGCCCAGGGCAGAACATGCAGCCTAACAGGCAAAGAATGTTATACATATATAACAGACCCCAAAGCTAATATAACTGATTTAGTGCCCCACAAGGAAAAGACTATTGCACAGGTAGAAAAACTTTCCTTTGTAGACTACTTCACTACCTGGCTAAACTTTCTGCTGGGGGAATGAGGAACAGTATTGCTATTGCACTATTTGTCATTTTAGGACTATTGTTATTTTGCTGCTGTTTGTAATGTTGCTGTGGGTTATGTCTACAATGTAATCAATGTTTTGCTTAACACAGTTTATCCAAAAAAATCCCTCCTAAAATCCCTCAGGGAACATTTCTGGAAGAGAAGGGCATGTAAGATTGTCAGAGCCGGATTGGAGGGGTGAAGAGCGTGCAGAACATGAGTGACTCCATCTTAAATCTCATCTGCCATCTTGACACCTGGGTGAACCCAAACCACTGATGCCCTCAATTTATCCTGGGTGAGCTCTGAATATGGACACAAAACTCTGGGCTGATCAGAGGATTTCCATTAGTTCTCTCTCACCTATTCACCCTCGATATTATCCGTCCCTTAACTCACTCTGGCACTAGAGTCTCGCAGCACCTGATCTCTTTGATCATCTACAAATTTTCACTGCTTAAGAGATATAAGCACATGGGAGAGGGGATGGACGGTCCATTTCATCTTATGCTACCAGGACTGCGTTTCCATGTGTAAGTTCTTTGTTAAACCAACAAGCTAGACTTATCTTCCTAGTTCTTTGGTCTCTCTGCTAATTCGACACTGGGCGCCTATTTGCATATAGAGGCCTCTACAGAAACAAGAAGGGATAATTTCTCAGCCATGAGACAAACACATGAAGAATATGTTTGCAATACAATTTTATTAAACAGATATAGGATAACTCATTTGTAGCATCAGTTCCAAATCTAGAAAATCAGAGCCCTTGCCAGTGATGTGACACTCCTGGAATTATGTCTAACACTTGTTACATTGGTAAAACATCATATAAGTTTTCCTGTGGAAAGATAAGTTAAATATCTGGTCATGATAATGATAATAATAGTGATAGTCAGAGGGAGCTATATTACCTAGGAAAGGGGCAGGATCCATTTTTGAGCAGGGATTGCTCAAAAATCATATATCATTTCATGAATGTAGCTGTGTATAATTTTCATTAGGTATATTTTTCTGTAAATATCATTGCATCTTAATATTTGCTGCTCAACAATATGTTTTAAGAGTTAGGCATGTATGGAATGTAAAAATGCCAGCAAATAGTGTATTTTATTTCTTCTTAACTAATTATTCGAAGTATCATATTTGAGGGACAGCATTCCAATTCCACAGAAACTAAAATTACCCAGACAAACAAAACCTGTTGAAGTCATTGAATAAAAAGAAAAAAAAAAAAAAAAAAAAAAAAAAAAAAAAAAAAACAATCTATGGGCAACTTCTTCATAAAGATACCACACTTTGAATTCCTCTTTTTGTGAAATCTAGAGGTTGTGTTGCAATTTCAAGAAAAGAATGGAACTTCATATCTTAGCTGCTGACTATGCTATCCTTGCTTAACATGTACATTTTTATTATTCTTTATATAAAACTTTTCTTGTTTTGTAAGTGATCAGAATTGTTACCATTTTTTCATCTTGAAAATGCCATCAAAGGAAATTTGAACCCATGTATATTTGTAAAAAAATACTTTTATTAGATTTAGCTGCCATCCTAAAGAAAATGCAAAGCAATATTGGCTTGAACAAGAGAGAAGTTCATTTTTATCTTATGAAGCTCTTCCTATCTGATCTGCCGCTCTGCTATTGCATCTGAATCTCAAGCAGGAGGAAGGGGCGGGGAGAAAGGGGACTACTGAAACTCCTGAATCATCTTTTAAAGTTTCCAGGAAGTTCAGCGTACATCTGAACCCAGCACTTCTTCATGTGGCCACGCACTATGACTAAAGGAAGACTTCTCTTTATTCTAGGCAGCTGTGTGCTCACAGAAACAGTGGGAGACGATTTCTCGCCACAAAGGAAGGCTGGTTCCTGAAAATATGGCCCATCTTTGTCATTCTTTGTAGTAAGTCTGTGTCCTTTGCTTCTTTGCATCAAACAGCTACTTTATCCAGTATTGCTTTTGACTTCGGAATGAGCATTTCAACTGTAATTTTTTTTGGTCTGTGCTTTTTTGAACTACATCAAGGATACCGCTCTCATCATTCATTGTGCTTCTGTCTTCAATTATATTCAGATAACTTCTGCTCAGCCTCAGCTGCTTTTTGGCAGCTCCAACATGTATATTTGAGTTTGGGGGTTATACCTATCTCCAAGATTATTTAAAAAGAAAAAAGGAATTTTCAAATTCTTTCGAAAATTATAAAATACCTCTTTTTTGTTTTGTAGGTAATACAAGAGGATATGGAGAAAATGCTGAAATACAGTCTTGTTTAAAACAGATGTTTTTATAAGTATTTTAAGTTCTATTTCAGTGGAGGAAATAAAGGAATAGTAAAGGTGAGTTCAGTTCAACTTGGAAAGAAAGAATAATTAACAAGAAGTTGCATACATTTTCTTATGGAAGTATATATATACCTAGATAATAATGTAACTATAATCCTGGTTAAAAGGGAAGATGTATAGTGACTTGGAAAGAGAATGTGCTTTGAATATCAACATGACTGAGTTCCATATCCATCTGTGGTTGCTGACTTGATGTGTCATCTTGACTAGTCACAGGGTGGCCCAATATTTGGTTAATCTGTTTCTGGATGTGTCTCTGAGGATGTTTCTGGATGAGAATAACATTTGAATTGATTATATATGAAGCATTTTCCCTCCCTAGTGTGGGTGGACATTATCCAATCAGGTGAAGGCCTAAGTAGAATGAAAAGGCAGAGGAAGGGAGAATTCACTCTCTGCCTGACTGAATGAGTCAGAACATGGTCACCTTCTGCCTTCAGACTAGGAGTTACACCATCAGTGCTCCCAGTTCATAGGCTTTCAGAGTCAGATTGGAACTTGTATCTTTGGTTCTTCTGGTTCTCAGGCCTCTGATTTCAACTGAAACTATATGTTCACCTCCCCTGGCTCTCCAGCTCACACACAGCAGATGATGGGAGTTCTCAACCTTCATACTGATGTGAGGCAATTCATATATGTTCCAATTTCAAATTATCCATATATATAAAAGCCTAAGCGACTGGTCAACCGAACAACCGAAAGACTGGTCGAGTGGTTGACCAGTTGCTATGACATGCACTGACCACCAGGGGGTCAATGCTCAATGCAGGAGCTGCCCCCTGGTGGTCGGTGCACTCCCACTCAGCTAACCAATGGGCACCAGAGGCCGGGCTCACAGCTGGCAAGCGCCGCTGCAGCTTCACAAGCCTCTCCCTATCTGGAATGACTGGGCACAAGGCCGAGGTAGACACAGTGGGGTCAGGATGAGTGGGAGCAGCGTGCAGGAGCAGCAATCCAACATTCCCCGAGGGGTCCCAGATTGCAAGATGGCGCAGGCCAAGCCAAGGGACCCCATGGTGCATGAATCAGTGTACCAGGCCTCTAGTATCCTATACAATAAAAGCCTAATATACTAAGTGTCTGGTTGTCCAGTTATCCATTCAACCAATCAAAGCATAATATGCTAATGATATGCTAAGGCCACTTAACTGCTGGCTATGACATGCACTGACCACCAGGGAGCAGACGCTCCAACCAGTAGGTTAGCATGCTTCTGGGATTCCAGCTTATCAGGACTGAGCAAGATGGGCCAGACATGCCCTGGAGCCCTCCTGCAGTCCCTCCCTGGCTGACCAACCTCTTGTATCCCTCCCTTGCCCCCTCATGGGATGTTGGAGAGCCGGGTTTGGCCTGATGCATCAAGCCAGGCCCAGGGACCCCACTGGTGCACAAATTCGTGCACTGGGCCTCTAGTATGTGTGTGTGTGTGTGTGTATATATATATATATATGTTGTTGTTGTTGTTGTTCTGTTCTGATTCCTTGGAGAACTCTGACTTCAGATTAATAGCTATTTGGCTGGTAGAAAATTCTTAATTTAGATTTTTGGGTGTGTGTTTTTTTTAGTTTCTCAATTTTTAAAAATCAACATTATCCTCTTTTTTTACTGAATTCTTCATGCCCAATTCATGGCAGCCATGAATGTTTTAAAGGTCATAGCATCACTGAAGCCAGGGTACATGGAAAGGCCAACAAATTCTATGAACATAAGTCCTTTGCTGTTCTTCAATTGCTCTGAATGAGTTTCTTGGAATACTATGTTAGTAAATAAGGCATTCTTAAAATGTATCAATGGTGTTTTAGACATAATTAATGGGAACAAGAAAGGCAAACCTATACGTAATATAAGGGTCTATTTCAATGAGAATAAAATGCTACCCATTCCATGACTGGGGAAATCTCATTTAATTAATCATTTAATTTACCAGGTAATTGACTAGCAAATCCAGGTTATGGTGCCAGGACAGGGGTGAGTATTTATAGCTGCACCTAGAACAACTCTGTTGATCAAAGTCAAGACTGCTGGCCTTTTCCATTATTATCATCACTGCTGCTACCAGCTTAGTCCACTAGCCCAATGGTCAGGGGAAGATGCAGCTAAGAAAACCTGTCCAGCTGATTATTGTGATTCTCCTTGAACTATGTTGGGTTTTAACACAGGGTACAAATATTTTCTGATCCAGTTCTCATTCAGAAATATTTTTTCCATGTGCCACTTATCTAGACTATCTTGTAAAAAATTCCTTCTTTTTTTTTTTTCTAAATTCATAACCATTAGCCAAATCATTAACCACTGTCCATGAATCAAAGGGAGTCTATGCCTCAGGCCATTTCTCTTCCCACAAAATTACCAACCAAGTATATTGTTTAAAGTTCTTGATATTATCTTATTATGATATAAAAACATTTGGTGCACCTTTCTTTAGGGTGAGTCCAGAGTAACCCAAGCATAGTATTGCATCTGTGCATTTTCAAATAGTACCAGTGCGCTATACAAAAACATCAACAAACAAACCACTTTTTTTTTGTCATCAGCTGCTACTCATGAAATTCCTGCAAAGTCCATAAATCTGGCTTGAGAGGAGGAGGCAATCTAATATCAGTCTACCCTAGGTAATGTAAACACCATCTGATCTGCCTATGCATGGACTATGTGTCATAGGCTGGACCTTTGCAAAGCATCCTCTTGTTTGAGAGCCACTAAAAAACGTCAGCTTGTAAGGTTACTCGGTAGACAATCCACTTTAGTATGTACAAGTAGAGCTTCTAATTCCAAAGAGGTCCTCTCAGCATGTGTCTCTTTCTTAGTCATTTGAGAGGCTTGAGGAAGTAAAGTATCATTCAACTTGGAAGTAATCTTTCAACATTTCCTAGGTGCATGAGTTTTGGGGGGAAAAAAATATTTCCATAATTTTCCATGTATTTGTTTTAACTAGATATCCAGAATACCTGCTACATCCTAAGAACCGGGATATTATCTAATCAGCATGATGTCATCAGTGTAATGAATCAATGTAATAGATCATTTGTGTAGAATGGAAAGATGACCAAGGTTACTCCAGACTTGTCTATGTATAAGATTAGTGTGCTCCATGTCTATAAGGTGGGGAAGTAATGACTTATTACTGGTAAGCTCAGCTGAAGAAAAGTGCTTTTGATGGTATTTACTAACAAATAGAGAGAAAAAAGCATTTCCCAGATTAATAGCTGCATATCAGGTGCTGGCTTAGGGATATTTTAATTTATTCCAGTATGAATCTTCATCTGTAATAGCAGCTGCAACTCAAGTCAACATGTTTTTGAGATGAAGATAATCCCTTATTATTCTCCAAGGACCATTTGGATTGTGTATGACCCAAATAGGCAAGTTGAATGAGAATGTAGCGCACAAATCACCTTCCTCACACTTTTCAAGTATGTAGATTGTCACTAATCTCTGCAGAATCCTCAAGATTGACTTGAATTACTCTTTTGGTTGACAGAACTAGTTCTAGTGGCTTCTACTTGACCTTTCTTATTACAAGACCCCAGTAAATCAATGTGTAAATCTTGTCAGTTGCTAAGTATGACAATTCCAAATTACAGGAAATAACCACAGGACAGGTTCAAGGATCCACTAGGCCCTCTGTGAAATGAGAACAAGCCAAAAGTCCATTTCTCATTTGACTTTCATAAGCCTCCAGTCTGACTGGTGAATCACGGTGACATTACAGGTCTCCAGGATTAAGATAATTTCAGAGACAGGGTCCAGTAATTCCTCAAAAATATGACTATTTCCTCTTTGCCAACACAGTCAACCTGATAATCACCACATGATATTTAGGAGAAGGTAAGAAAAAAAAAAGAGTATTTATTATGTGGCTTTATGGAAGGATCCTTCCTTAAAGGGACATGGCCTTCTCTTTAATTAGTAGTCTCTAACAAACTACAGAAATGATCCCTGAACCTTATATGTGGAATCTAAAATTTAAAATAAATGAATTAAAAAAACCAGACACAAACTCATAGATACAGAGAAGAAATTGATGGTCTTCAGGTAACAGGGGTTGTGGAGGTAATTGGAGAAATAGATGAAGGTATTAAGAATTGCAAATTGTCAGTTTTCAAAACAGTCATGGAGATGTAAAGTACAGCATAGGGAATATAGTCAATAGCATTGAAATAACTATGTATGGTGCCAGATGGGTACTAGGCTTATTGGGGTGATCACTTTGTAAGATATATAAATGTGTATGTACACCTGACATTAATACAATATTGTATGTCAATTATAATTGAAAATAAAAGGACCATCTGTGAATCAGCTAAAGTCTGAGGCTGTGATTCTCTATTATGGTGATTTAAAAACTTTTGTTAACCAAACTTGGAGTTTAGTTACTGATACAAGTTCAGTAGGCTACCTACACATTTCAGTTTAGTGATACAATGTTCAACTAGCCAATGCCCACAATCTCTGCAGGTAAGAGTATTGACTTGGTCACCCATTATAGTAAATATGTGTGCTTTGTCTTTGGCAATGAAGAGTCACAACTTCACCCAGATCTGATTATCTTCATTAAATTTGGAGAACTCATTTCAATGGCAGTAGTTGCCACTATCATTCCTGGCTTACAAAGAATAGCCATGACAGAACTATTCAAGCACGGAAGGGTTTCACTCATGAATGCATTTCCTATACTCAGAAAGGACTATCTGTTGTAACCTCTATGGGACACAGTAAGCAAGTTTTACATGATAAATCCATTCAAGCATCCCAATCTCCTTCAGCATTTGGATACCTTAATCTACAGCATACTAAAAAAGGTCTGGTATTTCCCCTTCATTTAGTATAGTGCACATTTGGGTCCAAATCAATCAACAAAGCAAAATATTAGAGGTTTTCTTATACGCTTGACCTAAGTGATTGAATGCTAATGCCTGTTGAATATTGATATGAATACTAAATGTTGAATGTCTATTTAGGAAACCTACATTCAGCTTGATCTAACCTTATACTTCTTAAACCTGACCTAACATCTTTAGAATTACTTGCGACACATGCTTCCCAGGTTTCTATCTCCATACATTTGCAAAATCTTGGTAATGCTTTTGTGTACATCAGACCTTCTATGGCTCCTACTTTGTACCTTGCTCTCTGGCCTTGTTGGAATTTGTCTAGCTACAGATCTAGAAGTAATGAGTTGTGGGGAGTTAGAGCTGGGAGAGGATTAGAAGTCCCAAACAACAGTACCACAGTGAAGGCCACTAAAATTCCCTCAGGCAGAATTAGACCAGACAAGGAAGAGATACTGCTCCTGCTAGCAAGGGAGGCTTAGCAAAATATTAGGAAATCAAGGTCCCCAGCTACTGAAATCTGCCCATCACAATTTTCAGTGTCCCCTTCCTTCCTAAATATAACATAACAGGGACGCTTCATCCTTCAGTTTACAATTATGTGTTCCTCATTTCCTTTGAGCCCTCACTGGCACCATTGTGCAAGTCCACATTTCTACTAGCAGTCTGTGCAAGGAAAGTTAGTCTTTCTGTATCATACTCCTCAAAATTCTTCCAGACTCTGCCTACTCCCTGATTCCAAAGCCACTCTCACATTTTTAGGTATTTGTCACGGAGGCACTCCACTTCTAGGTAACAAAACCCCTCCTAATTTTCTATTGTTTCCCCCCCAAATTACCACAAATTTGGTGGCTTAACACAAATTTATTCAGTTTCTGCAGATCAGGAGTCTGAGCACAGATTATCTGGGTCCTCTCCTCAGGATCTCACCAGGCTGAAATCAAGTCTTCAATTGGACCTGTAGACTCATCTGAAACGTAGGATTCTCTTCTAAGTTTATTTGGATTGTTGGCAAAGTCTGTTTCCCTATGGTGGTAGAACTGAACTCCCTGCTTTTTCAACTGCTGGGGGCTGGCAGTCCACCAAGGGCTGTTCTGAGCTTCTAGAGACCGTCCGCAGTTCCCTACCCTGTGGTGTCTTCTGCAATATTGCAGTTTACTTTTTCAAAACCAGCAAGCAGAGTCTGTCTCACCTTGTTTTAAGGACTCATCGAACTAGGTAAAGCCCACCCAATATAATCTCCTTTTCATTACATACAGGCCAACTCATTTGTAAATTAATAATGGGAATGATAACCTGTCGCATTCACAACTTCTGTAAACACACAAGGGGAGGATTATACAAGGCATAAACACCAGGAGGCAGGAATCTTGTAGACCCTCAGAATTTTGCCTATGACACTTAGTGAACTTAAAAAACATCCAATACAACAAAACTTTATACATGTTACTTTCATGAAACTGCTTTATGATAGCAGCTTATTGATCCTCCAACATTTTATCTCCGACAGATACAGGATACAAGTCTTTACAAGTAATAATTTAAGTAACTCCTTTGCCACTTTATGCCGTGGACTACCATTAACCACATTGGAAATAGTGTCTTTAATTATAAATGCATTTTATAAAGATTCCATTAACATTCTGTTCCTGTGGAATCTTAGAGTATATTTATTTTTCTAACAATTAGGGTTTATTCAGAGAGAAGCAAAACTACCCTGAGTGAAGTAGAATAGGGGATTTATCACAGTGTCTGGGCCCTCTGCATTTTGGGAGTTAGCAGAGAAGTATGTGCCTTTCTTTATCCTGGCCCAAGACCAAAGGAGATAAAGGAGCAGATCTGGTGGGAGCTGGAGAAACTGCAGGCTCAGATGATGGCCATGTGCCAATAAGATGACCAACACATTAGTGACAAAATGTGCAAGTCACCATGGTTCCTGGTATCTTCCTGTATTCCTCACAGTATAAAATTATGGCTGCTGCTTCATTCCTGCCTTTGAAGTCTTAACAGAAATTTGTCTTGTGTCTATCACTGACCTGGGGCCATATAGTAAACAAATTCTGAGCAATGTAGTTGTAACCTAAATAAATCGACACAGTCATAAACCCTCCAATTTACAACATTATAACTACTTGATATTCAAATAAAATTAAAACATTACATTCTGTTAGAACTATTCATAAATATTTACACATGTTGCATTTCAAAGTATTTTTATACCATAAATATGAAATCATAGGCATTTGGAGATTTCTTTAGCTCACTCACTTTTTAAAAAATATATATATTTTATTGATTTCAGAGAGAAAGGGAGAGGGAGAGAAAGAGAGATAGAAACATCAGTGATGAGAGAGAATCACTGATCGACTGCCTCCAGCACACCACCTACTGGGGATCGAGCCCAAAACCCAGGCATGTGCCATTGACCAGAATCGAACCTGGGACCCTTCAGTCCACAGGCCAATATTCTATGCACTAAGCAAAACCGGCTAGAGCGCTGTCTCACTTTTTAAGGAAGAAAATAGATTCTCAAAGTATGTAGTTTTGCAGTTCATTTTACAGGTATAGAGCCACTTTCATGTTGCTAATTTTTATGATTCTTTTTTTTTCTATTTGTTTTAATAGGGCAGTTAAATTTTGATTTGACATTTCAAAATCTCTGATTGCTAAATTATAGAAAATCATGATAAAGGAAATTAACCTTAATTATAAGAAATTAAAGTCCATCTCTTCTATGGCAGTACTTGGTTCTTTGTTAGAGCAACAGCTTCCCTATCCTTTAATAGTTTATAAGCTTCTCAGAATAGTGCCCCAAAGTACTATGAGTGCTTTTAACACTTTACGGATACAATCTAAACTTCACCAATTTTACATACTGCTTCGCTTCTTCAGAGTTATTTTTTTTTCTTAGTTAACTTTTTGTTGGCATCTTTCTTTTTTCTTTCTAATACATTATACATTTTCCTTTTGTATGCTCCCCTTTTTAAAGTTTTCATATGCTTCCTGTTTCTCCCATCCCCACCCTGGCCTAAAGTAGTGATTGAAATCTACTAAGATCTTAAAAAACCTTTCATTGATATTCTAGCAATGATTTTATATTTGCAAAAAACTGTAACATTCAGTCTGATATTGTACATACATTTGAGAAAAAATACTTATTGACTTTAAAGTAACCTCTCTCTCCACACAGCATTTATGTAATGAGGGCTCTCAAAGACTACTAATCAAACTACATGGAGAAGAATCATAAATATTCATGAATTGTTAAATACTGTTGTTGTTAATAAGTGCACTGCTCATTTTATATCAAATTCAACCTTTTTTCCTATGTATCATTTGGTAAAGCTCTTTACCGACTGAACAGAATGTGAGTGATTATCAATTCTTTTCTTGCTTTGATGTACAGTCTTTCCTGAAGGAGGAGAAGGCGAAGCATGCATACATCCCCAAAGCTGGGATGCTTGTTCAGAAATGATATGAATTTGAAAGATTATGCAGATAGCTTTATTTAAGTAGTTTGGGCTTCTATTTTTTTGAACTTTCTTCCCCTCCTTTGCATTAGTAAGTCTTTATAAATTCTACAAACTCTTGAGTTGTCCACAATTATTCACCAGCTATGCACGAATACCCATGTATTCAGGCTGAATACTGTAATTATCAGAGCTGATTTTCATTGTGAAGTTATAACCAATTCATCTCTTCCTAATGCGGATCAGGCTTATAAGAAATGCTATGTGCTTTGTAAATGGTAATTAGGTAAACGTGAATAAAAAAGAATGACTTTAAAGGGGAGCTGTAATGGTTTTCTGGCTGAGGAAATTAGAAGGGTGGCTGGTTACAACTGTTTATTGCAGATGTCTTTTTGAAAACATCAAATATTTTAACAGTGTTTATTGCTCCCTGGGTGAAAATTGGATTGTTCAACTTTTAAATGTCAAGGCCTTAACCTCTTCCCATCTTAGACTTAAGTACCTTTCATAGGAGATATGTAAACATAAATATAGGTATGACTCTATGCTTGAAAAGTAAAGAATGTAAACGAATGTATGGTAGCTGAATAAACATGTTGCGGACATTTCAGAAGATTTGAAAAGAAAGCAGGAAGAAAAAAGGTTGGGGGAAGAAAATTCTAATTGAAATATATAAGTTCTATGATTGCTTCTTTCTGAACATTTTGTACATGTCTTACCTTGTTCTTCAAAGATGCCCCATGTCTGATAAGTATGGTTTTAAATATTTTAAAAACAGACATAAAATCATACTACCATAAGATTGTAGTTTTTTGAATTATCCTTCTAGTGTAGAAATATTACACCTGTCTTGCCTTATTTTTAATAGGAAATGACTCTCATTTTCAAATAAAATTTAATAAATTGCCGTTTGTTATTTATAGCATATTCTTTTAACCAACCAGTCCTTCATTCTTTTATTTTTTTTAAAATATATTTTATTGATTTTTTTACAGAGAGGAAGGGAGAGAGATAGAGAACCAGAAACATCAATGAGAGAGAAACATCGATCAGCTGCCTCCTGCACATCTCCTACTGGGGATATGCCCGCAACCCAGGTACATGCCCTTGACCGGAACCGAACCTGGGACCCCTCAGTTCGCAGGGAACCGAACCTGGTACCCCTCAGTCTGCAGGCCGACGCTCTATCCACTGAGCCAAACCGGTTTCGGCGTCCTTCATTCTTTTAAAATTTTTTGAACAAGCCCCTACTCTGTACTAAGCATTGGGTGATGTTCCCAGAACTTAGTGTAGAACAAAGTTGTTCTCTTCTTTCATAGAGCTTATAGTTTGGTGACCCTGGACTTAATCAGATACTCATACACAAAGTCATGCTGTAAAAATTACCAACATTTGTATGCTTAAAATAAAAGCTTCAATCCAAACAGGTCTTTTCAATTTCAGTTTATAAAGGCAATGACGCTGTTTAGGGCACTATAATCTATCGTCATCATGTTTGGTGTCAGAAGCAAATATTATTTTTTTTTTAAAAAATTAGGCAATTAATATTGTGGCTCCAGGTGTTTTCATTTCATTTGTAACTGGTTTATTCTATTATGCTCAGAGTGAATGTTTGAATATATCTGTCTCTGGATGTTCCTACTTTGCTCTCGGTGGTTACTGATCATTTATCTTTAGAGGTAGGAGGTGGGAATGTTATTTCTGGAAGTCTGTCTTAGTTCAACAGTGGAAATACCTGATAATGTATGATGATGCATCCACTGTATACTCTAAGAGTTCTTAGAAGTGGAAATAATGAGTAAACATAAGCATAGCTAGATAGTATTGAGTAATTATTATAATGTGCTGAGTACTAAGCATATTATTTTCAAATTTAGTTTTAAGAAAACTCAAGGAGACATTATATATGTCTCATTTTGAAAGAGACATATGCAATATTTAAATCATTACTGATGATCACACAGAACTAGGATACAAAGTTTCTTATCCCTAGACATTTTGTCCAAGGAATGATTGGAATTACATACATCACAACACTACTTTATATATATTTTTTTATTTTTTAATTAATTAATTAAGTTAGTTATTTTTGTTAATCCTCACCTGAGGATATTTTCCTATTGCTTTTTTTTTTTTTTTTTTTTTTTTGCGGGGGAGGGCGGTGGAAGAAAGAGGAAAAGAAAGAGAAACATCGATGTGAGAGAAACGCATCAATCAGTTGCCTCCTGCATGAGCCCTGACCAGGGCCCAGGCAGGGAGGAGCCTGCAACCAAGACACTTGCCCTTGACAGGAATTGGTCTGTAGGTGATGCTCTATCCACTGAGCCAAACTGGCTAGGGCACAACACTATATTTTACATAAAAATTTATCAATGAAAACCTGCCTGACAATATAACCTTTTGCCTATATAATTAAAGTTGGGAGAATTCTTGTTCATGTGGCCAAGGAGTATATTAGCATCCTATTATCTTTGCGAGGTTAATTTAATGAGCTGCTAATGCATATCGAGGAACACTTCTGAGTTCACTCAAAGTCATAGAATTAGAATTTCTGAATGTTCATCATCCATTTACATAATGGAAGTGATCTACAGTTAATGAATTTCTGGTATAACTATTTCCAAACCTAATCTTGAAATTACATATGCTTATACAATATAAATAAAGATTGTTTAATAAAAGTAGAAACATATGAATAAAACACCACATTAAAATATGCCAAAGTTATTAAGTTCATTAATGGTTATTATTGGAATAAAATATTTAATCGTAAAATTGTCCTTCTGTCATATCTCTAAAGATTCAAGTTTAGAAATGTCTTATTTAAAATGCAAGAAATTTCCAGTAAGTGTCCAGGCTCCAGAGAGAAATTATTTATGTTAACAAACTGGAAAGAGTTCCTTTGCTTTAATATTTATAAGGAAGATCAATGAGACATACAATACAGTAGTACTAAGCTCTAAAACCACTACAAAGCATAGATACAACTAATGTAATGTTAACCAAAGCATATAGTCAGCAATTCATAAATAAATAATTCTTATAAATGTTCAGATTGTTCAGACTCTTTGAAATATCCTACTGAAGTCAGCCATTAAGTGATGTATTCTGCTACCTCAATCCATTAAAAAATGCAATTTTAGGAAAAATTAGATTCAGTCTTGCTCAGAGCAGATTGCATAGTTTGAAACTATATTGGTTTTTAAGCCTTTGAAGATAATAAGGAGAATAAACTATTACCTTAGAATTTCTTGAATTATTGAATAAGCTCAAAATAATCTGATGCAGAGGTTTAACTGCCATGAGCCATGCCATGCCTTTATTTTATTTTAATTTTTTAAAAATATTTTTATTGATTTCAGAGAGGAAAGGAGAGGGAGAGAGCGAGAGGTAGGAACATCAATGATGAGAGAGGATCATTGATTGGCTGCCTCCTGCATGCCCCACACTGGGGATTGAGCCCACAACCTGCATGCTATATCTTTAAATTAAATATTTTGGCCGAAACCGGTTTGGCTCAGTGGATAGAGCATCGGCCTGTGGACTGAAAGGTCCCAGGTTTGATTCCGGTCAAGGGCATGTACCTTGGTTGTGGGCACATCCCCGGTGAGAGATGTGTAGGAGGCATCTGATTGATGCTTCTCTCTCATTGATGTTTCTAACTCTCTATCTCTCTCCCTTCCTCTCTGTAAAAAAATCAATAAAATATATTTTTTAAAAAATTAAATATTTTGTAAGATATTCATTAAAATACTTATTACCAGCAGTTTTTTAATAGCTAAGTGAGAAATTGCATTATAAAAATGATTGTTAATTGAACATCTGAATTAAATAAAATTTTAAAACTAAGGGATTTGGAAAGATAAGAAACACAATTTACCTCATTCATATATAACCTTAATATTATTGGTATGAAATAATATTTTGTTTTCCCTTCAGTATGAGATGTGAATTAGGAATGTACCAAGCAATAATCAGCAATTAGTAAGAATTTGGGGAAAATAATCTAAAAACATGTAAACACTTTCTCTTAAGATTTTTATTTTAAAAATGATACAATAGTAAAGCTATAATCAATAGTACTCTGATTTACATGCAGTGACTTTGTAAAGCAGGAAGCAGCAGTCTACAGCTATTCATTTCAAATGACTTGCAGCCTCTTATCAAGAACAAAAGTTGCCAATCAGCAGTCACTTCATAATTGACACAAGTTTTAATTTCATTTATTAAAACACTGTATTAGAACATTGCAAATGAATTAGCTCATATATTGAAGTGCATGTACCAGTCAACTGCAAAGGACTTTTAAGCTTCATCAAATACTTTGATCTTGATCACATTGAAAATCTTTTCAGCAGTTTATGAAATATTCATGAATTCTTGGATGAAGCCCAAAATAGGTTTTCTAAGTTAACTTATATTTGGGAATTTTTTAAATGGCTCATATAAACAGATTTTTGCCATAAATATTATTATTAATTTTTAAATTGCCATTTAAAATGCTAGTAAAAATTATGTGTAATATTTAGATGAGATTCACCAAATTTCTAGAGATCAGTGAGAAATATATATATATCATATATATATATATTTCACAATTGATCCAATCAAGTGTTATTTTTCTCTTTAACATGTGAATTTGTAGAATAGAGTTTTCATTGTCCTCTTTGACTATAAGATAGTGTCAAAATTGGGAATTAAGGTTTTTGTTGCTGTTAATAATCTTTACTGGTCCTTAATTATTCCAAGTGGCAAAATTATTTTCAGTGGTTTACTGACTCAGAAAAGCTCAGTTGATAGTTCCAATCACAAAGCAAATTGTTTTGTGAATTGAATAAAGTAAGAAGCTATGCACTAGAGACGGTTTTATCTGCAGTCTCCAAAAATGACATTTGTATGCCTATGGAAACACTGATTAAGTGGTCCAGCTCTGTTCCAACTGGGTACATAAAATGAATGTAAACACTGTTACCATATGAAAACTTATTTGTGCTGGTAATAGTTGAAAGAAAAAGTAAAACACAGCAGACTTAATTTTTTTTTTTTTAAGAATTCACTGAGGAAGGTTTATTTTTATCTTCATTCAATTGCTCTTGTCAACCATTCCTATCTGCCAGAAGGCTGTATACTGAACACATCTGTTATCTCCTAATATCAGACACCAGGGAGACTCTGTGTCTAGGAAGCTTTCATGTTGCACTACAAAGCATTCAATGTTTGTTATCTATTTACTGTTTTGCATTTCAATCTGTATCATGGTTTCACAATCAGATTACTAACATTTTTTGTTGGTTTTTTTTGGGAGGGGAACACACTGTAAGTCTCAAAATTCCCATCATCAGAGAAAAAGGTTAGAGGGGCACACACCTTTTTAAGTGAGAGATAACACACATTTGTTAAAATAAATTAGTTTAGTGAAAACTGTTTTTATTCAGTCTTTTGGTTCTCCAGATAGGTGATTTGATAGGTCTCTTGCAATTGGAAGAGTAATTTATGAATTTGGATGTTTGACCAATTTGGATGGAAATAAGTCTTGAATCTGGGGTTAGCAAGTAAGAATAACCAGTCAATGAAAGTCTAGAGAAAAATTCAACAATAAAATAAAAAAAATAAAAAAATAGATTTCTGAAATTAACAGAATGTGTAAAAGCTTCAAGGATAAAATTTAATTCACACAGTGCATGAAACTTAAGGGGATACACTAATGTTTTGTTTCTCTAGACCAGCCGTGGGGAAACTACGGCCTGCGGGCCGGATCCGGCCCATTTGAAATGAATAAAACTAAAAAAAAAAAAAAGACCGTACCCTTTTATGTAATGATGTTTACTTTGAATTTATATTAGTTCACGCAAACACTCCATCCATGCTTTTGTTCCGGCCCTCCGGTCCAGTTTAAGAACCCATTGTGGCCCTTGAGTCAAAAAGTTTGCCCACCCCTGCGAGTCTAGACAACCTATGTTAATGAGGAATAAAACTACTTAATACAATTTCTCTTAGCTTAAATATTTTGACATATTTCTTAGGTTAGTGTTATTATATAAGAAAATATCTATTACAATTGCGAAGAGATTAGCAAATAACTAAAGTGTTCCAGTCAAACTCATTATGTAGTCTATTTTCAAATTAGACATATGATTTACTTGAATATGTTTATGCACACACAGAACCATATAGAAAGTCAGGAATCATCATAATAATAATCTTCTATAATTGAGAAGTTAACTGATAATATATATTGACGAATAATAATAATACAATTTTTCTATTCAAGAAGATTTCTCATGATTCATGGTACAGAACTTGGAGATAAAGTGTTTATATTAATCATTTGTACAAATTTAAAACATTGCTAAAATGTGAAATTTGTCCCCAGTAAACTACTTCTATAGATGAACTCTATTATCTGTTTGGCTATATGATGTGAAATGTAATCTCTTTTTTTTATTATTAAAAAACAAACAAAAAGATAGCTTTTTTATCTTTATGTTTGGACTAGAAACCATATATATCTCAATTTCCAGGCAACATAATGTCAAGTCACCTTTTCAAGTTCCTGCCAAAAACTCCATTTTCAAAATTATATTTGGTAGTCAATGAAATATGCTAAAAATTCATTGTTGTAGGTTTAAAGCTTTGTTCTTCATAGTTTAGGTTTGATTCCCAAGGTCATCATACACTTATAGAGAAGGTTTTCAAACTCTTTTACAAAACAAATCCAAATCTATCATGGTCTGATATAGGGAGAATTTTTTTTTAATCACTACACATTGTTTTTTGTTTTTTAGTTTCCTTTATTTTAAAACTACATTTTTACTGATTTCCGAGAGGAAGGGAGAGGGAGAGGAAGATAGAAACCTCAATAATGAGAGAGAGTCATAGATCGGCTGCCTCTTGCATCTCCCACACTGAGCCCCGAACCCTGGCATGTGCTCTGACCAGGAATCAAACCATGACACTCTGGTTCATAGGTTGATTGCTCAACCACGAGTCATGCTAGCTGGGCCACTATACATTGTTTTAAAAATAGCTTCATCATCATAATTAAAGGTACTGTCCATTATCAGATGTAACTGGTAGAATATGTATATAGAAGTATATGAGCAGGAAGAGATAGCTGGGGCTTGGAGGAAGTATGTGTGAGATGTGACAAACAAAATAGACAATGGAGGTGGCAGACTCCTATACGAGGAGGAAAGATTCAGAGCCTTCTAGGATGTGGTCAAACTGGTGGTATAATACCTAGGTGAAGGAGCCTTATAGCGTAAAGATAACTTTAAAAAAAAATGTGTTATTTGTTGCCTTTTGTTTGAATTCATTCCTAAAAGCAAGACAAGAACTGGGGGTGTAGAAGGGAGGGGGAGAGACACAGAGAGGGGAACATTAATGTCAGAGAGACACATTGATTGGTTGCCTCCTGCACGCACCCTCCCAGGGCTGGAGATAGAGCTTGCAACAGAGGTACATGCCCTTGACAGGGATCAAACTCAGGACTTTTCAGTCCTTAGGCCAACACTTCATCCACTGAGCAATACCAGCTAGGACTAGATTTGTGTAATCTTTTAATCATCACTTAGATCATCCAGATATTTTTGTTGTGAGTAAAATTTAAATTATGACAGTACCATTTTAATATGCCTCTATAAATTAAGCTTTATGAAAAGTATTCAAGTAGTATTAAATTGTCAGTGAATACAGCAAAGACCACTACCAGTTCACCAAAAATTCATTTTCTCTTCTTCAGCATACAGCTATTTTTACATTTCCCAGCCGCCCTTGCATTTAGATGGAATCATATAACTATCTTCTAGACGGTGGAAAAATCAGATAAGTGATTGATTCTATTTCCAGATGAAATGTATCGAGTGTTTTCCTCCCCAGAATGCCTCTCTTTATACTTGCTGGATTCCTGAAATAACAAGGGCTTGGGGGGTAAGAGCCAAATAATTTAAAGGCCTTGGGCTTCTGACTCATTATATGAAGGAGAGCTTCAACTGATCAGGAAAATTACACTGGACACTTTATGAATAGGGAATGAACTTCTGTTATATTTACACTATTGACATTTTGGGATATTTATCATTATGGCCTAGTTATCCTACCTACCCTTGTTACATAAGGTTCTGATTTTTCGTACTCTTTTCTTAAAAATATTTTTTTTTTTTTTTTTTTTTTTACAGAGAGGAAGGGAGAGGGATAGAGAGTTAGAAACATCGATGAGAAAGAAACATTGATCAGCTGCCTCCTGCACACCTCCTACTGGGGATGTGCCTGCAACCAAGGTTCATGCCCTTGACCAGAATCAAAACTGGGATCTTTCAGTCCACAGGCTGACCCTCTATCCACTGAGCCAAACCAGTTAGGGCCATATTCTTGATTTGAAATAAAATTTTAAAATTACAAATACAATAGAAAATCTATAATTTGATTTTTGTTTTTCCTGATTGCCAATTTACACATGAAATAAAGACATCACTGACAATTCAGCTAATATTGAATTTTGCAAAAATAATTGAGTGTGCTGACACAGTAAAACTGCCAAAAACCATTTTGTCTCTAATATTCCTATATGTGTTAATATGCTCCTGCCACTGTGTTTATAATTAACACAAGCTTTCTTTTATTTCTGTTTTATCATCTCCATAATGCAACATAAATCAAAGTAATTTTGCTCATTATTACTAAGCTCTTCTGAGAAATACAGTGATGTTCCTGTTACCCATTCTTGAAACTGCCTAGAAAGTAAAATTTACTGTGAGGAACTCATGAAAGGACAGAGGAATCTTAATAACTGGTTCTTGGCATAACAAAGAAGTTCTTGAAATATGCAGACTTGAAATAATCTATAATTTCCTCAGGAGCTTTTTGGTCCCTTAATTGCTTGTCTGCTGCAACTGAATTTTAATTACTATAGATGTTTGTACTTCAGAAATTCAGAGATTGAATTAGATTTCATAGATTCTGGAGACCAAAAGAAAAAAAGAATAATTCAATGAGCTTAGAATTTTAATAAAGACATTTGAAAATGTTGGCATTCTTTATGTTAGAACTTCTTTGTCATCCCAAAATGCTTTTATGTAATTGCTTGAAGATCGAGGTCAAATGAACTAGTCGGTTGACTTAAATGTTCAAAAAGTTCAAACACTAACCAAAGGCAATGTTTGGGAAATTAACATATTAGCTGAGTTATTTGTTTTTTAAATTTTAAACAAATGATCAAATAGCCCCATGGAGACAGAGTAGAAGTATTTCTCAAGTTATATCTTTTATTTCTAAAAAAAATACAATTTTTAGAGGATTTTTCTGAGAAGGTAATGTTTATTATACTTTAACTCTTCAAGATTACCAAGCAGGAAATATGGTGAGGCTGTTTAATAGCAATTATCCTGGTTTGTTTGATGGTTGACTTTTTACAACTATTTTATTATGATACGATTGGTATATAAAAACTGTACATATCTAATGTATGATTGTAACATATTTAACTTGAATTTGGAAATAGTGCATATCTGTGAATCTGCCTTTTAACTTGTCTACTTTTTAAAGCATTGTTCAGGAAATGTTAATTCAGGAAAATCACCTTTCACCATCCCTGACAGCAAGTAGTATCTCTCTGTCAGGAAGTAAATAAATGCCTTAAAATCAATGGTTTCCAGTCTTAAGTGTGTCTCACAACCATCTGCTGAGCTCACAATATGATAGGTGCCAACTCTTGAGTTTCCAACTCAGTATTTCTAAGATGATTACCAAGGGTGTGCATATCTGATAATTCCCAGGTGATGTGCTGCTGCTGGTCCAGATTGCTCTTTCTGAAAACCACTGATTTAAGCATTTAAACTTAACACTTGAACTTTATTTACATGGTGAATTTTTTAAAAATATCAGATAGGTTTAGAAAAACCTATATTTTATTATATTAAACTAAAAGCTTCTGAACAAAAATAACAATAAAAAGGTAACCTATGGAACTGGAAAAAAGATTTCAAACTATATATTTGGTAAGAGGTTTATAGCCAAAATATGTAAGAAACTCCTACAACTCAATAGCATAAAACCAAATAACACATTTAAAAAAAATGAACAAAAGCCTTGAATAAACCTTTCTGAAGCAGACATGAAAATGATAGTAGGTACATGAAAAGGTGATCAACACGATTAATTATCAGTGAAATGCAAAGAAATATGAGATATCAACTCACACCTTTTGGAATGGCTATTATCAAAAAGATAAGCAATAACAAGTGCTGGCAAGGATGTGAAGAAAAGGGACCGTGGTGCACAATTGATAAGAATGTAAATTGGTGTGCCGAAACCGGTTTGGCTCAGTGGATAAAGTGTCGGGCCTGCAGACTGAAAGGTCCCAGGTTCGATTCCGGTCAAGGGCATGTACCTGGCTTGCGGGCGTATTTCCAGTAGGAGATGTGCAGGAGGCAGCTGATCGATGTTTCTCTCTCATCGATGTTTCTAACTCTCTATCTCTCTACCTTCCTCTCTGTAAAAAATCAATAAAATATATTTTTTTAAAAAAAAGAATGTAAATTGGTGTATCCACAATGTAAAAGGTATGAAGAATTCTTAAAAAATAAATAGAAAACTGCTATATAATCCAACAAACCCACCTCTGTGTTGGTGGGAATGTGGAAGCATTTAGTATATATATATACATATATATACACATATATTTTTTAATATATTTTTATTGATTTCAGAGAGGAAGGGAGAGGGAGAGAGAGACAGAAGCATCAATGATGATAGAGAATCATTGATTGGTCGCCTCCTGCACACCCCACACTGGGGATAGAACCTGCAACCCGGACATGTGCCCCAACCAGGAATCCAACCATGACCTCCTAGTTGATAGTTCTAGGTTCAACCACTGAGCCAAGACGACAGGGCCCTATTTTTTTAATACTCAACTTGCTTCCTCCATATGTTTTTACTATAATTCTTTTTGTGTAGTTTTAGTATTTGCTCTAAAGTTTGTAATATGCATCTTTGCACTTTCAACAAGTATGGGAAATTTGAAATCACTACCATTTGTTAGCACCTTTCTCTTTTTCTTTCTAAGATTCCAGATACGTATTTACTATATACTACTAGAAACTTTCTCATGATTCCTAGTATTTTTACATAACTCACTAAAACTCTATCATTTTTAGTTTAAAATGTCTTTTTCTCTTGGTGTTTCTATTTAGATAGTTTCTGTTGCTAAATTCTTCACGTTTACTGACCTTTTCTTCTTCAGTGCCTAATCTATAATAACAAAAGTGTAATGTGCTAATTAGACCAGACGTCCTTCCTTCTGGGCAAAGCTGCAATGGGCAGGGGCCAGGCAGAGGCAACAGAGGCCCCCAGCCCCAGCCACGGGTGGGGCCTTTGTGGTGGTAGGCGGGGGCCAGGGCCAAGGCCCTTGCTTAAATTTCATGCATCAGGCCTCTAGCAACCTAATAAATGCATCTGATAAAATTTTTATTTTAAATATTGTCCTGTTCATTTATATTCCCTTAGGCTCTTTTTACTCTTCCATTTTTCTCTTATGAGTCCTCATCTTTCCTTCTTAAGACCATCCATTCTATGAAGTCCTTAAGTATATTTATAATGCTTTTTTCAAACTTTTTGCTATTTCTAATTCTTGGGTTTGAATGAAGTTTTCTTTCTTTAAAGAGTGTTTATTTTTGTTTTAACAAGCAATTAATATATGGGAACTTTTTCTGTTCATTTTGAGGCTTCAATTAATATTTTGGAGGGTTTAGAGAAGTGCTTTGTGACATGGTATTTCATTTTAAGATGTGGTCTGCCTCTTGTTTCAAAAGAACATTTTAGTATCCCCAGCATTTCTTCTCTCAAATGGATCAGAATGTCAAAGTCTCCTGCCAATGTGTCCTCTTCATTCTGCAGCAGCTGCTTTCTCTTCGGCCTTGTGAAGTTCCACTCTGAGTGTGAAGAGAGATGTCCCTTGCCCAGGACCCTCTGGGAAACCCAAGCCCACACTACTCCTTCCTTCCCCTGTATTGTCCTGCAAGTCCTCCCTGTGCTAGGACCTTTGATCTCTCCCTCTGCCTCCTCCACTGCGTTGTAACACTGTACTCCTCTTGGGCTGCCCCTCCCTGAGTCAAATTTGAGAGATTGTCTCTAGGTTGAGAGATAAGTAAATTCGGGGCTTATGGTACATATTTTTCTTTCATTTTTTTGCATGTTATTTTCTTCTGTGATATCTCTGAATATCCTCCCAAAATACAGATAAGAATTCAAGTTCATGGACAATGTTTCTAAAGGCATCTTTACAATCAAGGAAAACCCTGCCACAACATTTACTCTAGCCATAATTACTCTCTGTTTATTTAATTTATGCCATTATATTGTCATTATAATTTATATCATTAGCAATAATTCTCTAGTTAAAATGTGGCTTCAGTAATAATGTAATTTTTTTAAAAAAGGTATTCTAGACATCGGTTTCTTCTTTTATTTTATCTTTTGGCCTTATATTTTGTATTCTTAAACTTACATGTTTACTTTTATTTCTGTTATTACTATTCCATCAATAGTAATAGCTATGGACAGAAATAAGTATCAAGAAGTAATTATAACCCAGATACCAATTTATTAATATTATGTATATGTTTTTAATACACACAAAGCACATTTAGATTATCACTGTATTTTGAAGGTTAGGTGCCGGGGTCCAACTCCAGCAGGTCCAGGGGTTCCCAAAGGCGTAGACGGAGTCGGCGAAGAAGGAAGGACACGGAGACAGTGTTCAGTTGATCATGGAGATCCAGAGTTAGAACTGAATAAAAGACTACAAATAAATGTTATTTTAATGTGTAGAGGTTTTTGCAAATTAAGTTTCTTTAAATGCAAAATAAGTATTTATTAAATTTATAGTTTTATTAAAGTTTCAAACATACGTTTGAATATTTAGCCCCATTTGAAATGGTTTGGGAAGATAGAGTACAATAAAATAAAAATAAATGAGGAAATCAGACGTTCAGAAAATTAAAATTATAAAAGAAAGCTGAACATGTTTCATAGATTTCTTCCTGGCTCTATTTATATTTTAAAGCTGTGCTTAAGTTTGATGTGATCTTTCTGTTCATTTGTGCCACTAGTGTGGGGGATAAAAGGGAAATTTTACTTTGACAAGAGATAGCACAGATGTTTATTTTAAAGGTAACTAATTCTACACGAATATTTATTTGCTGGTTTGCTACTCCTTCAATATGAAAATTCTTCCTAATTTGTAGCATTGGGCACTTCCCTTGTTTAATCAGTCAAATAAACCAAGATTGGGTTTTCATTCCATTAAATTTACCTTAGATCAGGATGACTTTTTAATGATAAACTTGCTTAGTAATTATTCCTTTTAGTCATGCATAATTGATTATTTTTTGTTCATAATTTTAGTCCATGTTTCAGAATACCCTGCACCATGCTGAGAAATATCATTAACCATATAAAAATTTATGTTTCTGCAGAAATGCAGTTGTAGAAATCACCTAATTGGAAAAAAAAATAAGACTATTAAATTCCAACATAAAAGATTCTCTTTTAAAAACTGTGTTGATGCCTGGCTGGTGTTGTTCAGTGGTTAAGTATCGACCTATGAACCAGGAAGTCATAGTTTGATTCCCAGATGGACACATGCCTGGGTTAAGGGCTTGATCCCCAGCAGGGGGTGTGCAGCAGGCAGGTGATCAATGATTCTCTCTCATCATTGATGTTTCTCTCTCTCTCTCTCTCTCTCTCTCTCTCTCTCTCTCTCTCTCTCTCGTCTTTCCGCTCTTTGACATGAATAAAAACACATTAAAAAATAAAAGTTATGTTATTTTTCTTTGTAAAATAAATATATATTTTGTCTTGGAGTAACTACTCTAATAGTAAAGGATATTGATCACCATATGCTTACTGCAGTGTAGAAAGGCTACATATTAAACAAAGGATGAGCGATCCTTATTACAATACCATAAAATGTTAAAGTCATTTTGTTTCAATAATGTGTGTGCTTGAGTGAAAATGGAAGGCAGCAACACTGTCACCAATACAGCTGCAGCTACTTGTACAAAGGGAGTAACAAGGCAGCTCTTTTTTAAAAAAATCAGGATCTATTTGTAGTTAACAATCCAAGTAATTGTACTTACATAAATAAGCCCTATTCTAACTTTGGCAAGGATAAATCATCCAAAAAATGTTTAAAATGACACAATTTCAATTAAAAATTTGCAAATTATATGCATGCTATTAATAAGATGGTTATTTAAGCTATACTTTACTTTCATCCTTTTAAAAGAATACTATGTGGAACTTTCCAAAATATAATTTTTTCAACTAAATACCCTTTGCTAAGACATTTGGGAAATAATAATCTGTTTACTGTATAAGATACTGCATTAAGATTCATTAGAAAATTTACACCTAGTCCAGTAAAAAGAAGTGTTCTAAAGTGATGAAATGTGGAAAATTATGGGAAATATGCAGGCATTTTATGTCATAGACAGTAACTTCCACTGAAATAGACAGATGATTTACCAGAAATATTTTATTGGAAGTAAAATATTTTTTCTGGTTCTCACTTTTTTATTCTACCCTGATGAATTTCTTGCAGTCATCAATATGCTATGTTCTGACACATATCAAGGTCTTTTCATATGTGATCACATTATTTAGAAACCTTTGATTTCTCACTGCTCTAATATTTCTTATATCGTTAGAGAAGTATGTGTGAACAACTGCTTCAGGCTTCGGGGATACTTTCAGAGAAATCACATCCTAACGTCTATGTTAACCATTGCCCTTCTTTCTATTTGCTTCCCTACTATCATTTTTATACCTTTTTTTACATTTTTATACAATACTTGTAATAAAGGTATAAAAGTCAATTTCAGTTCTCTCTCTCTTTCAAACTAAATTGTAGTTCCTCTTTATATCCCAATGTATACCTTCTAGGAGCATGCCTAGCACATATACTAGGAATTCCCACAAGCATATATTGCATAAAGCTAGAAATTGTAGATTAAGTCCCATCTACTAGTACTCTACTTGTTTTTCTTTTCCTCTGAGGAGCAGTAACAATTTTACACATTTTTTTGGTTATCATTATCTTTTATTGTTGATAGTATCACAGATATCTCCCACATCCCCTCTCCCTCCCTTCCAGTTTTACACTTTGGATGCATATTGTCTAGATCCATTTTGTATTCTAAAATGATATATAATAGGAATAGCTAAAATTTATGCGTGCTCTGTGTGACAGCCACTGTGGTTAGTGCTTCAGATGGATTAATTCATTTGATTATTACACAAAAATAAATTTTGAGGTGGAAAAAAATATTATATCAATTTTATAAAAGAAACTCAGAATTTCAGAAGATTAAGTTACTTGACCAATATAAAAAATTACATGAAAAGTTACATGGTAAACATACTAAACTAATTTTCTTTCTGAATCTTTTGACTTATTTCTTAATCATGATAGCCCAATACTTTCATATCCCTTCTCTATCTCTCCCTCATTATTTTTTTCCTCTTATAACTCTGTTTTTCCATGTCTCTCATCCCTAACTTATATTAAGTACTGAAGTAGTTGAATTTCTGACCAATAGATCTCAAGTATTATTCTTTCTTCCTAAAAACTTTTATTGATTGATTATTTGTGCTCTGACTGCAGATTGAACCTGCAACCTTCTTGTATGAGGATGATGCTCTAACCAACTCAGCTATCCATCCAGGGCAAGACATCTTTTGTAAATGTGCAAAACTTTGAAACAAAGAACAGCACACATGTTTAATTAAAGCCCTTTGGGAACAAGAGAAAATAAAAGAACCAAATGTAGCTTCCATCCTGCATGGACAAAGCAACATATAATATTTCAATAGTCTGGAGTTCACTAATTTGCCAACACAAAACACAGCTGAAAACAGCAAATGAATGGAAAATAATATATTTAAAATAAATTTTCTTATATATGATAGAACATTTGTTAGGACACAAAACAAGTCTTAATAAATTCAAGAAGATTGAATGGAGGGAGGTAGAGGAGAGTATAGAAGGGATAAATGGTGATGGACTGAGATTTGACTTGGGGTGGTGAGCTCACAATACAGTGTACAGATGATGTGTTGTAGAACTCTTTGTCTAAATTTTAGGTCCTAAGACCTGTTGTGTATTTTGTTAACCAGTGCCACACGAATAAATTCAATAAAAAGGAAAACACACACACACACACACACACACACATAAACACACACAAACACACACATGCATATATTATCTTCTCTAACCACAATGGTATGAAACCAGAAAGAATTATAATTTAAAAAAACTGAAAAACACATAAGTTCATAGAGACTAAATAATATGTTACAAAACAATGAATGGGTCAGCAACAAGTTCAAGGAAGAAATCAAAAGTTATCTTGAGACAAATGAAAATTAATACACACCAATCCCAAATCTACGGGATGACATGAGAGCAATCCTAAGAGGGAAACTCATAGCCTACTTCAAGAAGCAAAAAAAATTTCAAAAAAACAACCTAGCTTTACCACAAAAAAAAAAAAACCTAGAAAAAGAAAAACAAAGCTCAGAGTAAGTAGGAAAAAAATAAAGAAAATAATAAAGATTAGATCAGAAATAAATAAAATAGAGATAAAAAACAAAACAAAAAAAGTAAATAAAACCAAGAGCTGGTTCTTTGAAAATATAAACAAGATTGACAAACCTTTAACCATACTCATAAAGAAAAGAAAGTGAGAACCCAAATAAAATCATAAATGAAAGAGGAGAAATAACAACTGACACCAAAGAAATACAAAGGATTCTAAGAAAATATTACAAACAACTATATGCCAATAAATTGAAAAATCTGGATGGCAGGATAAATTCCTAGAAACATAATCTTCCAAAACCAAATCAGGAAGAAGCAGAAAATCTGAATAGATAAATTACAGCTAATAAAATCAAAGCAGTAATAGAAAACAACAACAACAACAACAAAACACACCAAAAACAAAACTCCCAGCAAACCAAAGTCCTAGAGTAAATGGCTTCACAGGTGAATTTTACCAAACATTCAAAGAAGAACTAACAACTATCCTTCTCAAGCTATTAAAAAAAAATCAGGAGTAGGGAAGACTTCCAATCTCATTTTACAAGGTCAACATTATTCTACTTCCAATATCAAAAAAACACTACAAAGAAAGAAAATTATAGGACAACTAGAGGACCGGTGCACAAAATCTGTGCACTTGTGGGGGGGGTCCCTCAGCCTGGCCTGTGCCTTCTCACAGTCCGGGAGCTCCTGCCACCACCACTGCACTCACCAGCCATGACCTGGCTCAGGGCTTCTGGCTGTGTGGTGCTCCCCCTGTGGGAATGCACTGACCACCAGAGGGCAGCTCCTGTGTTGAGTGTCTGCCCACTGGTGGTCAGTGTGCATCATAGTGACCGATCGTTCTGCTGTTCGGTCGATTTGCATATTAGCCCTTTATTAACTAGGATATCCTTGATGAACATAGAGCAAAATCCTCAACAAAATACTAGTAAAACAGATCCAGCAACACTTTATTAAAAAGACCATATACTATGATCAAGTGGGATTTATTCTGGGGTTGCAAGGATGGTACGATATCCACAAAATCAATAAACATGATACACCACATGAACAAAATAAAGAATCAAAACCACATGATCATATCAACAAATGCAGAAAAAGCATTTCATAAAATCCAGCACCCATTTATGATAAAACTCTCAATAAAGTGGGAATAGAGGGAACATACATTAACATAATAAAGGCCATATATGACAAACCTACACCCAATAATATATTCAATGTGCAAAAACTAAAAGCACTTCCCTTAAGATTTGGAAAAAGATAGGGATGTCCACTTTCCCCACTCTTAGTCAGCATAGTACTGGGAGTCCTAGCCACAACAATCAGACAAAACGAATAAGTAAAAGGCATCCAAATTTGAAATAAAGAAGTACAACTATCATTATTTGCAGATGGCATCATACTGTATATAGAAAACCCTGCTAAATAAAAAAAAAACCATGCTAGAACTTAAAAATGAATTTAGTAAAGTGGTAGGGTAAAAAATTAATATTCAGAAGCCAATAGCATTTTTATACACAAATAATGAATAATAAGAAAGAGAAACTAAAAAAAAATCTCATTTATAATTACAACAACAAAAAACATAAGGTATCTAATAATAAATTTAACCAAAGAGGTAAAATC
The DNA here is from genome assembly GCF_963259705.1 of Myotis daubentonii. Lineage (NCBI taxonomy): Eukaryota > Metazoa > Chordata > Mammalia > Chiroptera > Vespertilionidae > Myotis > Myotis daubentonii. The sequence continues at coordinate 167,098,596 of NC_081841.1, forward strand.
CTGTGCTAGTAAAATTATAAGATATTGAAGAAAGAAATTGAAGAAGATATGAATAAATGAAGGCAATTACCATATTCATGGATAGGAAGAAGTAACATCATTAAAATGTCCATGCTAGCAAAAGTAATCTATAGATTAAATGTAATTACTATTAAAATACCAATGGCATATCTCACAGAACTAGAACAACTATTACAAGAATTTATATGGAACCACAAAAGACCCCCAAATAGCCTCAGTAATTTTGAGAAAGAAGAAGAAAGTTGGAGGAATTATGGTACTTAATATCAAACTATACTACAAGACCACAATACCCATAACCACATGGTACTGCCATAAAAGGAGACATAGATCAATGAAAGAGAATAGAGAGCCCAGAAATAAACCCATGCCTTTATGATCAATTAATATTTGACAAAGGAGGCAAAACCATACAATAAGGTAAAGACTGTCTGTTTAATAAATGGTATTGGGAAAACTTGACAGATGCATACAAAAAAAATGAAACTAGACCACCTCCTTGCAGCATACATTAGAATAAACTCAATATGGATTAAAGACTTAAATGTAGGTTTCAAACTATAAAGTCCTAGAAGAAAACATAAGCAGTAAAATCTCAGATATTTCTCATAGCAATATTTTTTCTGATATATCTCCTCAGGCAAGGAAAGCAAAAGAAAATAATAAACAACTGAGATATCAAATTAAAAATTGTTGCACAGCAAAGGAAACCATCAACAAAATGAAAAGGCACCCCACTGAATGGGAGAACATATTAGTCAATGATACAACTGATAAGGGGTAATGTAATGAAAGTATAAAGAACTTTTGCAACTCAAAACAAACAATTCAATTAAAAAATGGGCAAAGGACCTGAATAGACACTTCAGCAAAGAGGACATACAAATGGCCAAGAGATATGAAAAGATGCTCACTGTCCCTAATCATGAGAGAAATGGAAATTAAAACCAAAATGAGATGTTATCTCACACCTGTCAGAATGGCTATCATCCATAAATCAACAAACAACAAGTCTTGGTGAAGATGTGAAGAAAATAGAACCCTCATGCACTGTTGGTAGAAATGCAGATTGGTTCAGCCACTGTGGAAAATACCATATGATTTCTCTTATATGTGGAATCCAATGAACAAAATAATAATAAATAAAAAAACGCAATAGAAACAGCCTCATAGATATAAAAGACTGACAGTTGTCAGAGGGGAGGGGTGTTTTGGGTCTAGTGAAAATGGTGAAGGGATTAAACAAAAACAAACAAATACTGACAACAGTATGGTGACTGCTAGAGGGAAAGGGGTTTGGGTGGTAGAACAGGGTAAAAGGGGATAAATGGTGATGGAAGAAGAGTTGACCTGGAATGGTGAATGCACAATACGAATATAGATGACTTATTATAAACTTGTACACTGGAAATTTCTATCATTTTATTAAGCAATGTCACCCCAATAAATTCAATTTTAAAAATGTTCCTGTATACTTGTAAAGATATAAAAAAATCTGTGGACTAGATGTTTTGTACTTTTCTGATAAAATATTTACTCAGCATAAAAAGAAAGGAACATATTAAATCAGAGATGTTATTTATTAAACAAACACACATAGCAATGTACTTGCCTTTGTTGCTGACTGGAAAATTTTCTCCTTTCATATTAGGTTATGATCATTTATTAGTTTTTGGCTGTATAAAGTTTATAGTGATATTTGTAGAATCTTCACCAATGAAATATGCTTCTAAACATGTCATTATGATAGTTAGGTTTTTAAAAAAACACTCTAGACACTAATTTACATGGGTAAAATTTTTAATGGAACAAGTTTATGCTATATAATAAAGAGGTGATATGCAAACTGACCTTCATGGCCTCACATCATCACAAGATGGCCACCCCCACGTCATCACAAGATGGCTGCCACAAAGATGGCTGCACCCATATTGTCACAAGAGTGCTGGCAGGAGAGGGCAGTTGGGGGCGATCAGGCCAGAAGGGGAGCAGTTAAGGGGTAATCAGGCTGGCAGGCAGAAGCAGTTAGGGGCAATCAGGTAGCCAGGAAGGCAAGTCATTAGGAGCCAGTAGTCCCGGATTGTGAGAAGGATGCCCGACTGTCCACTGGGATCGGGCCTAAACGGGCAGTTGGACATCCTTTGAGGGGTCCCAGATTGGAGAGGGTGCAGGCTGGGCTGAGGGACACCCCCACCCCACCCCAGTGCACAAATTTCATGCACCAGGCCTCTAGTATAGAATATTGAGGAAAAATTTATTGAGATGATTACATAAATTTATTGCCATGGCTCAATGAATCTGGTGTCTGTGGTGAAATATTTTGGGATATTTGAAAGGGTGACTTCTTCAAATAGTGGTAACTAAGTCTGGAGTTGTTGCAAATCTGTTTCATTGAAGGCAAAAAATGGGTGGAAGTATGGTTTTTTAGGCAGGTAGCTAGGAGTGGAGGGGCAGGTAAAGAAAAGCAATTTTTTTTTTCTTACTGTTGCTAACAGAATTCTCCAATGAAACATTTTCAGTCTATGTTTGTTTCCTCAATAGGTAATATGGAATTAAAAGAATGCAAATAATTCCATTATTCGATGTATAGATTTAACAACAGCTGGAAACATGTAACTTCAATTACTTTTATAGACATAGAAACTTTCTTTTTCCCTGGGGGAAGTGTTAGTGTGTGGGTCTCATTCTATGGATATCTAATGTGCCTGTACCCCTGTGGTTCCCATTATGATTGCAAGTTGCTCTCAGAAAAAAATTATTACATCCTAGAGGCCAGGAGCACAAAATTCATGCATTTGGGGGGGGGAGAAGTCCCTCAGCCTGGCCTACGCCCTCTCACAGTCCAGGAGTCCTTGGGGGATGTCCAACTGACGGTTTAGGACTGCTCCCCACAAAACGGGCCTAAATCGTCAGTCGGACATCTTTAGCACTGCCATGGAGGCAGTAGAGGCTCCCATCACCATCGCTGCACTCGCCAGCCATAAGCCTGGCTTCTGGCTGAGTGGCGCTCCCCTATAGGAGTGCACTGACCACCAGGGGGAAGCTCCTGCATTGCGTGTCTGCCCCCGGTAGTCAGTGAATGTCATAGCAACCAGTCATTCCTCTGTCCAGTTGATTTGCATATTAGTTTTATATAGGATAAGTCTTGGGAATTAATGTACACCGTATCTTCAGAAAAAAATCACTTTTACTGTTGTGGTAAACAACCTGCTTCCCTATTTATAATGGTCTGACCCTCTAGCAACTTCAGAGTGAAATTATAGCTAATTTGCCAACAAACATCAGGTGGTCATAATAATCTGGCCACTCAGTGGATAGATAGATAAATAGATAGATGATAGATAGATAGATAGATAGATAGATAGATAGATAGATAGAGATATCCAACATATCTATATTTATAAAAGCCCAGCATTCTGAACGGCGGAATGACCAGAACAACCAGAAAGACAGGTGGCTATGATACACACTGTGGCAGCCAACAAGCCTGATCCGGGCCCTGTACGGCGCCCCCACCTGGCCATCCCCACACCCGATCAGCCTCCCCCCTGCTGATTGGGACGGGCCGGCTGGCCAACTGCCTGCGGCCCCTCCCCCCGCTGGCAAGCCAAACCCCACCTATGAATGAATTCGTGCACTGGGCCTCTAATAGTTTTATAACTTTTTTTTTTTAACAATGAAGCAGATTTGTTAGTATTGTATTAGTGAATTAGTGAGGTTTTTAACTATCTTCTCATAGTCTGTCTGATGGTGTGTGGATATTTTCTCTAGATGTGTAAATGGGCATTTTTCTCAGTGACAATTTTGTTGCATCTTGTTTTTACTTAACTTAAATCAAGATGAAATTGTATGAAACAACAGTAACAACACAGACAGTCTATCCAGATCATGGTTTTTGAGATGAGAGGAAAATATTGCAATGGATTACATAATTAGTCAATTACAAAACTCTTCCTATGAGCAAATAACAATCCATCTTAGTGAAATGTGCCAAGTGAGACCATTCCAGCAATAACCATTAAGACTCAGAAGAGGGAAGCTGAAGTACACCAAACAGAAAGAGAGATTGACTCATTAAAACTAAATTCTTCTTTCCCCATAGGATACCCTCTCCTTAATATGGAGAATTCTGGCTGACATTTGCAAAAACCATTGATAATTCAGATCCTGGATGAACTGTAGAAAATTATGGGGACTAGATGCACAACATGTTTTAAGCTCTATTCTGATTTTTTTCAGAAAAAAAATTCTCAAAAAAATATCTTTAACAGAATTTGTTATTGCATCTAAGTACTCACTGCTTTAGACTTTTTGAAATCCATTATCATGCTTTAATTTAGTTCTAATTTACATTTTTATTTAACAGATAGGTTGATTAAAATAGATTTTGTGAATTGCACCTGGTTAGTCAGCATTACAGACAGTTAATATTTTGTTAACATTGAAAATTCATAATGTGAAAAGATGACATAAGTGGAGCCATTTTAAAATGGAGTTAGGGCAGTCAGAGGAACTACACTGTATGCCTTACTCCCGGAACCTTTGGAATGTTTGAACTCTGCAAAAATAACCTTTGGATTGGGCCACAGCAGCATTGTCTTCCAAAGAACTGTTTGTAAAGCTAACAGGAAAATTGACTAAGAGACTAAAAATAAAGGACATTGTTTACTTAGCACGTATAGCTAAAGATTAACTTAGCTTATTTTCAACTGTAGAAATTTCATCCTTGACTTACTAGCACCAACCCCTTGCCTTCACTCTCCAGTCAGTACACTATTTGGGTATTTGTCTGAATCAGTACTCCCTGAATAGCTTTTCTTTGATATCAAATAAACACTGTTGACTTTCACTTTGGTTCTTGATTTTTAGTTTAATAATAATATTTTCTCCAGGTATGTCAGACCAAAGATATACTTAACACATAAAGAATTGTATTAGGTAAAGCTAACTTAGTCAATTACTTGATGCTAATTGGTGATATTGCTGTAGCCTATTTCTTACATATTGAATTATTTAACTTATTAATAATTCTCATTTATAGATATTTTGTATTTTTCTGTTCTGTAGTAATTAAAGAATTGCTGGGCCCTAATTAAAACTCCCACTACAATAATCTGATAGAAGGCATTTCTATTGTTTCAAGATTTACTAAGCAATTCATTGATAATTATATCAAATAATGATATAAGCCCTAACCGGTTTGGCTCAGTGTATAGAGCATTGGCCTGCAGACTGAAAGATCCCAGGTTCAAATCCAGCCCAGTAGGGGGTGTGCAGGAGGCAGCTGATTGATGTTTCTCTCTCTCTCTCATCAATGTTTCTAATTCTCTATCCCTCTCCCTTCTTCTCTGTAAAAAAATCAATAAAATATATTAAAAAAATAATAATGATATAAGCTATTCAATTTATCAACAAAAATCTACAAACAAAGGTCATAGATTTGTTTTAAAATATTCCAAAGTAAACTTTAGGAGAGGTTTATAAAGATTGTGAATAAATGCTTTTACATATGTAGAAAATATCTTAAAAATAACATTTATGCTTATGGGAGCTACATAAGTTACTATTTAATAAAGTACTATAAACCAACTATAAAATTATTGATCTAATAAATTAATTTTTATCCTAGGAGGATTATTTACATTTAATGCTTTAACTTTGTAATGTCATTTGATTCCATTTCTTTGTGTAATGTAATTTGATTCAATTTACAAAGCAGGAGACAAGTAAACATTGGGTTAATATGTTTCAATTGATTTGTTCCCAATAATACCCTTCCATTATAGGCAAGATAACTAATTTATAGTCAAAACTGGTACTTGCTTGAATGTGAAAAAGTAGTACTAATGCATAGTAGGTTATTATAAAAAAAAATCAGACCATGAACTGGAAATGGTTTTCACTGTCTTGGATGAGCTGATTGTTAAAAGAAAATTTTATGATCCAGTTGTTAAAAACAGCTTGAAACTGGTCACAATGGTGGTAATATTTTCACCATGAAAATCAGCTAATGCTATAAATCAGACTTGTTCCTCCCCAGCAGTAGAACATTTACCAGCATATCAGTGACTTGGAACTTTTTGAGAGTGAAACAGTGTACAGTTAGTAATCAAGACAAAACACAGGGACAACCAAAATTGCTCTAGGTATCTGAACCATATGGTGACCTTCATTAGAGGTCATATTTGGGTTGTTGTTATTAAGCAAATACTGAGAAAAAAATAATTGAGACCCAGTAGGGACTTACTGATGCTGTCCTGAAATCTATTCTTTACAGACAGAATGATATTTTAATGTGGTGTAGTTATTTTCCTGGTATAAATTATATGCAGGCATCCCAGTAGGCTGATGTCCAACATGCCAATATGGGTTTCACTAAATTCAGTTTACCTGCTGCCTGATTTCATCCTCAGCCTTATTCCTTATCACATACCTTGAATCAGACTGAAAGGTTTCTTTTCTTTTCCCATTTACTTCACCGCATCTTGTGCTCCTTTGACCTTAGGGATTTGGGCATGCTCATCCCTCTGCCTAGAATTGATTTTAATTTATTTCAATAGCTACTTCATACCCATTCTTTCATGTTGGAATTTTTCTCTAGAGTAATCCTTTCCTGACTTGTGGTTTGGATTTTCTGTTCTTCCTCTCTGCATAAAATCTAAATTTTTTTCTACCCTAAGGTGTTTTTTTGTGTTCTGTATCTCACTCAGTTTTGAAATATTGCAACCCCTGGGGTAATTAATTGGAATATGTATTTATCTAATGAAAGGTACCATAGCCCTGGCCAGCATGGCTCAGTTGATTGAGTGTTGGCCCATGCACCAAGAGGTTGCCGGTTCAATTCCTCTCTTCCTCTATTCTCTCTCTCTCTCTCTCTCTCTCTCTCTCTCTCTCTCTCTCTCAAATCAATTAAAATATTTTTAAAGGAAACTTAGATCCAGATCTATGGCTTTAGATACTAAATTTATGTTGATTCGAGCAAAACACATATCTTAAGACCTAAAATCTTCCATGAATTCAAAATTCACCCATGTACACTGTAAAAGTAATATTTTACTTTTTGTAATTAATAGCTCTTTCTTTTCTGAAATGTTACAACTGCACTTGTGCCCCTGAAACTATTCCTTCCTGAGTATCCCTGATATCAGAAAACAATTACACAGGATCTCAAGTCCAACCCAGGACCTATTTTAGATTCTTTATATTTTTCATTTCACACATTCTCTGCCAGTGATTCCTATCAACATATCACAAATATTTTATTCTTTCTCATATCCTGTAATTATTAACCTAACAAAATTCACCAAAATTTGTGGTTTAGCTCACTAAGTCAATCTATGACATGCCTAACTTCTCTGTCAGTTTCACTCATGTCCACCTCTGCTGCCCACCATTCTTTTCTAGAGGGTTATTTTTGAAATACACATTTCCTTTCTGATTATATTTGATGATTGTTAAAATCTTCAAATAACTTTTCTTCTCATTTCTTTATGATAAAATCTGAACTTCTTAACTGGAAAACAAGACATGATTTTTTGCTGATCTACCTATTCCATATCACTTCCTACAACTATCGCTTTGCCTTACCGTTTTCATACTATAGCCATAGCTATCTTGTCTATGCATATGAACACTTGTTTGGGCCTTAAATTTTTGCAATATCAAAGCCTTCTGCTCAGAATGACCTTCCCAATTCTTCATGTAGTTAACCTACGGCATAAATTAGGTCTAGATTTAGATAACAAGTGAATTAGATCCTTAGGGCTGCCATAACAAAGTACTACAAACTGGGTGGCTTAAAATAACAGCAATTTATTTTCTCACAGGTCTGGAATCTATATGAGCCAAATCAAGGTGCTGGCAGGGTTGGTTGCTTTTGAGGGCTCTGAGGGAGAGTCTATCCCATGCCTCTCTCCTAGATTCTGGTGATGGCTGGCAAATGTTGTCATTCCTCTCACTGTAGATGCATTGTTGCAATTTCTGCCTGTGTTCACATGGCATTATCCCTGGGTGTCTCTGGTTGAACTTTTTCTCTTTTTTATAAGGACACCAGTCAGATTGTATTAGGGACATCCCTAATGAGCTCATGTTAACATGATTACATCTATAAAGATCTTTTGTTTAATATAGGTCATAGGCCCTGGCTGGGTAGCTCACTTGGTTAGAGCATTGTCCTGATATGCCAAGGTTGCAGGTTCAATCCCTGGTCAGAGCACATACAATAATCAACCAATGTATGCATAAATAAGCGGAACAACAAATCAAGGTTTCTCTCCCTTCTTCTCTACATTCAATCAATAAAAAATTTATTTTTTAAATAAAAAAGGTCAGATGGAGATAGAAGATGATGGCGGATTAAGTGGAAGCTATACTGACATTATCCCAGGACCAAAATGGAATTATAGCTAAAATATAGAAAAATCACCCTGAATAACCAATGGAAGACTGGCTGGAGAGAACCTTTATAACCAAGGGTGCAAAGAGGAGGCCCCATCAAGACTAGTAGGTAGTGTGAAGGCGAAAGAGGGCTGGCTGGGCTCCCACATGCAGCAGCTGAAGTTCCAGAGCAATATCTCAGCTTTAGGGGGTTCCCCTAGAGAAATCTGGGGTCTAAACCCAAAACTGGGCTCCAACCGAAGCACCACAACTGGAAAAGTTGCTCACATAACATCTGGCAAACCTATAGCCAACATCATATTCACTGTGCAAAAACTAAAGCCATTTCCCCTGAGAATAGGAATAAGACAGGGATGTCCACTTTCATTACTCTTACTCAACATAGTACTGGAAGTCCTAGCCACAGAAATCAGACAAGGAGAAAATATAAAAGGCATCCAGCCCTGACCGGTTTGGCTCAGTGGATAGAGTGTCGGCCTGCGGACTCAAGGGTCCCGGGTTCGATTCCGGTCAAGGGCATGTGCCTCGGTTGCGGGCGCATCCCCAGTGGGGAGTGTGCAGGAGGCAGCTGATGGATGTTTCTCTCTCATCCATGTTTCTAGCTCTCTGTCCCTCTCTCTTCCTCTCTGTGGAAAATCAATAAAATATATTTTAAAAAAAAGAAAAGAAAAGAAAAGAAAATATAGAAGGCATCCAAATTGGAAAGGAGGAAATTAAACTCTCATTATTTGCAGAAGACATGATATCATACATAGAAAACCTAAAGATACCACCAAAAAATTACCAGATTTAATAAATGAATTTGGCAATATAACAGGATACAAAAATAACACCCCAGAAATCGATGGCATTTTTATACACCAATAATGAATTCTCAAAAAAAGAAACTAAAAAAAAAAAAATCCCATTTACCATTGCAACAACACAAAATAAGATAGTTAGAAATAAACTGAACCAAGGAAGCAAATGATCCGTACTCTGAAAACTACAGGACATTGAAAAAAAAGAGCTAGAGGAAGTTATAAACACAGAAAATATACTGTGGGCATAGATTGTTAGACTTAGCATCATTAAAATGCCCACACTACCCAAAGCAATCTATAGACTCAATGCAATCCCTATTAAAATACCAAGGCATATTTCCCAGATCTAGAACAGATATTCCAAAAATCTATATGAAACCACAAAAGACCCCAGATAGCCACAGCAATCCTGAGAAAGAAGAACAAATTTGGAGGGATCAGAATACCAGATACCAAGTTATACTTCAAAGCCATTGTATCAGAAAAGCCTGGTACTGGCAGAAGAGCAGGCATATAGACCAATGGAACAGAACAGAGAACCCAGAAATTGACCCAAGCCATTATGCTCAATTAATATTTGACAAAGGGGGCAAGAGCATACAAAGGAGTAAAGACAGTCTCTTTAATAAGCGGTGTTGGGAAAATTGGACAGGTACATGCCGAGAAAAAAAATTAAAGTAGACCACCAACTTACACAATACACAAGAATAAACTCAAAATGGATAAAAGACTTAAATGTAAGTCGTGTAACCCTAAAAATCCTAGCAGGAACCATAAGCAGAAAAATCTCAGCCATCTCACATAGCAATATGTTTGCCAATACATCTCCTAGGCCCAGTGCAAGGGAAACAAAGGAGAAAATAAACAAAAGGGACTACATCAAAATAAAAGGCTTCTGCACAGCAAAAGAAACCATCAACAAAATGAAAGTGGAGCCCACTGTATGGGAGAGTATATTGGACAATGATCCATCTGATAAGGGGTTAGTTTCCAAAATATATAAAGAACTCATAAAAGTTAACAAAAGGAAGACAACAATATATATATATATTTTTTTTTTACCAGGAATCCAACCAGTGACCTCCTTGTGCATGGGAATGTTTAACAACCTGAGCCACACAGGCTGGGCTATACCAATTAGCAGGTAGAGGTGGATGATATTGTTCACTTTTGCCTTAACTTTATTATTAGGTTTTTCTATTTAATGGCTGGCTAATGTTAGAGTGAGGTATTTTTTGGTTTGTTTTTGTTGTTGTTTAATCCAGTAGAACATAAGTGTAATTCATGTGTGAGTCTCTCTCCATTATATTAATGTACCACACAATCCAATTTTTGGCAGTGTTCCCAAGCAATCTGCGTTGCAAAGTCATCTTGTTCTCTATGTATATGTACAATGGGAAAACTTGAATCATCATGATATACTGCAATGTTACTAAAGAGAGTTGACCTCATTCTGAAAGACACTTGATTATTTTCACTGACAGGTGTAATCTATACAGAAGAGAATCATTACATTAATTTTTTTAAAAAATCATTAATTAAAAAAATCAAGTAAATAATAAAAATAATAATTAAGCAGAATACTATTTTAACAAGAATTTATTGACATTATATATAGTGTCAAGGAGCTAAAATATAAACTAGATGATTTTCAGAATTCTATTATTTTGATAACCTATATTTCTCAATGAAAAGGAAAATCTAAAGCTGTTAGAAACTGGCCTACACACAATGGTTTAATTTTCAAGATTCTCACATGTTTGCATATTCTAAAAAATAGGAACTCATTGCTAATAATGAGATTTATTGGTCTTTCAATTCAGTACTATGCAAAACATGGAATTATAATATGATTTGCTAAAGATGTCAATATAATTTAGGAAAATATTTTCCTAAGCTAATTTTATTGAGTTATGATAAAGCAATTAAACTTTAAAGAAAATCACTAAAAGAAAAAAAATATCTCATTAGGTTGTTTTCTGTTTTTTGAGAAAAAGGGATTATGATTTTTCCCTAACATAGTAGTATATTCTCTTCTACAAAATTTGAAGATTTAAAATTGATGAAGAAACAGGAAAGCCTAAGAAAGTAAAAAGAATATTTTGCCCCTGGGTGCTCAGAAAAATAAAATGCATATTTTAATTGCAATAGAAGTGAATTGTATTAAGTTTTCACCTTTGACATTATTGACATTTTGGCTGGATGATCATTTGTTATGGAGGGCAATCCAGCATCTGATAGGATATTTAACGGCGTCACTGACCTCTACCTACTAGCTGCCAGTATTACAACACCACTCCTATTTTTGAAGACAACCAGAAGGTTTACAGGTACTGCCAAATGTTGATGTGAGTTGAGTAGGTGGAGACATTTTCCTTGGTTGGGAACTATTACATTAGAACAAACAAACACAATACTTAAGCTATCGCACATTTGTGGCATGGCAGGCATTGTATGTCCTGGCCTTTAAGCAGGAAAAAAAACACACAAAAACAACCCTTTAAAGAATCAGGACACATGCAGGAGGCAACCAATCGATGTATTTATTTCACAACCAATCGATGTATTTATTTCACATCGATATCTCTTCCACTCTCGAAAAGTCAATAGAAAAATATACTCCAGTGAGGATTAAAAGAAAAAAGTAAAATTACCACAGGAAATAATCTATTATTGGGCAGAGTCTTTGGTCCAAAATAATATAATTAATATTCCCAGAACTTCAGATAAGAGTAAAAACTCCAAAAAGGAACATAAATGTATTCTATATAATTCAACTGATAAAATAAATTAAATAAATTAAAAGCCACATAATACACATAGAAATGTTTAAAAAGAGACCAAATTACCATACCAAAGAAGAAATACTTTATTATAATTAAAATGTTAATAGATTGATTATATATCAGATTAGATATAATTCAACTTGGAATTAATATACTGGCTGAAACATCTGAGGAAATTTCTTGAAACACATCACAAAGACATAAAGCAATAAAAATGTCAAAGATGTTATGACTTAAAGAGAATAAATAATTAGGAAGGATAAAAAAGGGAATCTAAAGATTTAATATTTGAAACGATATTGTCTAAAAACTCATGAGAAATGAAAGATGTAAGTCCCCAAAACTTTAAAAATGTCAAGGTGAGAACAGAATAAATCAAAACTAGTAATAAAATCTTAGGCACATAATTGACCCTCTAATACACCAAATAGAGAGTAACTTGAAAAGAATGAGATGATTATGTGTAGATGAAAAGCAATTGGAATTCTGCCTGCAAAGTTATCACAATTATTAGTAGAGATGGGAACATACAGAAGACCATAATAAATTTAGAAATTACTCAAATAATACATACATTTCTCAAAGTTTTTAGCAGATGTAATGCCAGTGCTCCTCATCCATATTATTGTATTTCATATAATAATTAACTGTTATTTTAGTTCTAAGCCATCTTATTATTTTATTGTTATAATCAATTCACACTTATATCTATCCAAGTTTATCAATTTCTTATGATGATCAGTCAACTTACATTTTTCTATTAAGCCATAATATAGAAATTAAAGAAGAAAAATTTAGAGAACAAAATATTATCCCATCAAAATTTCTTACTGACAAAATAATTGTAAACAAATGTCTGGAAAGAACATTTGGGACCACTGGAGCCAACAAAATTGTCAAAAATGTAGCCTTTAGGTTCATGTACTTTTGAGAGAATAGAGAACTTATACATTTTAAAGGATGTGAGCAGAATTTCTTAAGGATAAGAAACAAAATATATGTTTTCTTAAAATGTGAAGAGAAAAGAAGAATTAAAACTGATAAATTCAATACAAGATGGGAAGGAGATGAAATAAAAGTGAAATTAAGAAAGTAAAAGCTTGCCCTAACTGGTTTGGCTCAGTGGATAAAATGTCAGCCTGTGGACTGAAGGGTCCCAGGTTTGATTCCGGTCAAGGGCATGTACCTTGGTTGCGGGCACATCCCCAGTAGGAGGTGTGTAGGAGGCAGCTGATCAATGTTTCTCTCTCATTGATGTTTCTAACTCTCTACCTCTCCCTTCCTCTCTGTAAAAAATCAATAAAAATATATTTTAAAAAAGAAAGTAAAAGCTTAACCAATGGATAAAACAAAAGAAGATTTGGCTAAAGCCACCATATAATGACAATCATATTAAATACAAATAAATTATAATAGCCTAACAAATATTTTCATCTAAATTAATTTAAAAATTCCATTTTTCGATAATCCTTTTCAGCATTTCTTTAGGTGGAGAAACTTAAAAAAAAAAAAAAGGAAACAGCAAGAATAAAAGTAATAAGGGAACTGGACATACAAACTACAGAATAAAACTGGTGCATAATATTAAAACCAGAAACATGGAATTTTAAGGGACAAAAGAATTATCCTATCTAATAAAAGAGAAAAATGGTAATTGGCGTACGACGATACCCTTTTTATTGGCTAATCAGGGCTATATGCAAATTAACTGCCAACTAAGATTGGCAGTTAACTGCCAACAAGATGGTGGTTAATTTGCATATGTAGGCACAATGCAAGGAGGTGAAAGGGAAAGCAGGAAGAAGCCCCCTGCCACTGACAGTGATCAGAAACCCAGGGGAGAGCTAAGAGCTGGGGGGCAGGGCAAAGGCGGCCCTGGGGCCGCCTTTGCCCTGCCCCCCAGCCATGATCAGAGAATCAGGCGCCTTTGCCGCCCTGGCCAGTGATAGCAGGAAGTAGGGGTGGAGCCAGCGATGGGAGCTGGGCACGGTCGAAGCTGGCAGTCCCGGGAGCTAGGGGCCCCTTGCCTGGGCCTAAAGAGAAGCCCACGATCGCGGGGCCGCTGCAGCTGTGGGTCCCCGCTGCCCGGGCCGGACGCCTCAGCCAGAGGTGTTAGGCCTGGGCAGGGGTGGAGCCTGCAACCGCGGGGAGCTGGGGGTCCCCTGCCCAGGCCTGACACCTCTGCCGGAGGCCTCAGGCCTGGTCAAGGGGCCGATCCGGTGATTGGTGATCGGAGGGTGATGAGGGTCAACTCCTCTGGCCGAGGCATCAGGCCTGGGTGGGGGGAAGAGCTGGGGATTGGGGGGATATGATGGTCCCCTTGCCCAGGCCTGAAGCCTGGGTCAGAGGCGTCAGGCTTGGGCCGGGGGTGGAGCAAGCGATCAGAGGGAGATGGGGGTCCCCTGCCCAGGCATGATTCCTGGGCCAGAGGCCTCAGGCCTGGGCGGGGGCCAGAGCCAGTGATCGGCGGGAGATGGGGGTCCCCTGTCCAAGCCTGACACCTCTGGCGGAGGCGTCAGGCCTGGGCAAGGGGCCGATCCTGCGATTGGAGGGTGATGGGGGTCAACGCCTGAGGGCTCCCAGGATGTGAGAGGTGGCAGGCTGGGCTGAGGGACACTCCCCCACACACACACACACACACCCAGTGCACGAATTTCGTGCACCGGGCCCCTAGTTAAGAATAAATTGAGTTACTACATACTGATAGATTATGATAAATAAGACCAATGCAACAGGAAATCATAAGCTTAAAACTGCACTTACTACTATGTTAGCAACTTAGCATCAAGCTATTTAAATTGATAATAATAATAAATAAATCTGAGAAAAGACACAAATCCACAAGCAGTAGTAAATTTAAACTTTAAAAATTTTTTTTTCACAAATAGGTTATTTATGGTTGGCCCTAGCATATTGGTGTCTATCTGAAAATAAAATTTCCAAACAACATTTCCGTAAAGTAAGATACAATTATAACTCAAATTGAATTGAAGACTGGAACATACAACCTGAAGCGATAAAATTCCTAAAAGAAAACAGAGGCAAGCTCATTGACATTGGTTTTAGCAATGACTTTTTGGATTTCACAGCAAAAGCAACAACAAAGCAAACAAAATAAATCCAAATAAAGTAAGTGGAACTATATCAAACTAAAATGCATCTGCACAGCAAAGGAGACCATCAACAAATTGAAAAGGCCAACTATGGAATGGGAGAAAATATTTGAAAATGATATACCTGATAAAATTTAAGGAAGGATTTCCTTTATTGCAAAATTAAATCAAATAATGTCATTGTGTGGCACTGAAAGATCATTATTTTTAAACTTAGCATAATGACATTTGATAGTTCATATTTTAAAGTTAAAAGAAGACAAAGTTATAAATACTTGGGCTACATTATAAGCCTAAATCAGTGTCATTTACAGGTCTCTGGGGTATGCGGTTTCACACTACAATGGCCTCATCCAGAGAAAAGAGGCTGATAAATCTAATTAGATCTTGTAGATGGGATGAACCCTGGTTGCTAACTGCTGAAATGGCATTGGTTTGAACAGGAGCATGGTGTGGTGCAATGAGCAAGGCTCTGAAGTCACATAGAAAGGTCATGTTTAGACATTTCATCATGACCAGTTTTGCTACTCTGGGAAAATTATTTGATGTCGCAACACCCTGCTATCTGGCTTTGCAAAATCTGCAATGCTGCTGTACATTTTACATGTTGTGCCAAGTGCAGAATAGTAGCTATCACACTAAAGTTCTGGAATCAGACGGACTTGGTTGAGATAATGCCGTCGCGATTCACCAGATCTGTCTCCGTCGGACAGTCCTTTGTCCACTGGTATTTGAGAACAGCAGTATGTAACACATTTTCTTAAAGGTATTTTCAGGAGGTGAGGAAACAATGAGTACAACTTTTATCATATTGCCTGGCCAATGCTACACTGCTTCTGCCATTAGCTATGGTCTAAAAAGGCCATCCCTTTCTGTTCTGCTGCATGATTCATTGCTGTCTTTAATACATTCGAGGCAATGAATATACTAAAAAGCCTATACTCTTTGGTGGCATGGGAATATTATCTTTGCCATTTACCAGGTATTTGATTTTATGTAAGTATATGTTTGCTTGGTATCATGATTTCACTAAAATGCTGCTTATGAAAATAACTTCTTACAATACAGGTGGAGGTTCTCGGGAAGTGGCTTGACAGGATACAGCAAAAACTTAAAACATCCTGCATTGGACGGTACATGAATGCAAAGGCTGGAAAAGCAGAAGGGTAATGAAAGTGACAAAGAAGAGATAGGAGTTCACTTTGTCAGAAATAGCTTAATTTCACTGAACTGTAATTTTTTAAAAATTATTTCATTTTAGTTCATTGGATTTCTTTGGATTTTGTTGTTATTGCACTGTTGCTTTATTTGTTCTTTTGGGAAATTACAGACATGGGCTGATGACCATTTATTTGAGCTCATTATGATCTGGAGCCTGTACAGAAATCAAAGGCTGGTGGTGTGAGCAGAAGCAGGAGCTTGTAGACACATGTGAATTTTAAAGTGCTAGGCTTGCCTCTTTCTTATTGAACATGGCCTAAAATTGCAGGAAAGTTCATTTGAAGCTCAAAGGAAACACCTCTTTTGACATCTGGTTACAAAAAAAAAAAAAAATTCTAACCTATTGCACAATACAGTTTCTTAGTAGGAATAATGAAAATGATAAGAGTTATCCTACCGGTTTTCTATAACATGTAAGTGCCATGAGAGCTGGAATTTGCTTTTCAGTAGATGTCTGAATCTTCAGGGTGATTTGTCTAGGTCTGGGTGTTACTGTGTTTTGATTGCTAGTACATAATGAGCTCTATCATTATGGGAACCTTTGCCTTAAAACGATAGATATTTTGTCCTCCTGTGCAACCTTTCCCCTCATTTTAGATATTCTTATTTTTTTTTACTCTAGGATTTTTTGTATCTTTGCTATTCTCACTTGTTCTCGTGTCCTTATGAAAGGTGTACTAACTCATTAATAATAAATTTTTTAAATGAGCAGTACTTTATTTTAAGAGTTATTTCCATATGTTACTTTTTTATATTAGGCAGATGTTCTTTCATGGCTGTACTATGATCTTGATTATCTTTGGGACACCAGGAGAATTGTGCATTTATGTACAAATGCATGTAATTTTATGCATGGACTTTTTAACCAATGTTGTTCATAGAATTATACCATTTTTTCATCAAATTTTCTATTACCTTATTGAAATAGTTATCTTGTTTTAAATTTAGTTATCACTAGTTTTAAATTAATTTTAAAAGATTTACCAAAAACAACAGTGAAAAATGTTTCAGTGCTCTGTGCCTACTAATGGGGCTTTTGAACTCATAGGCATTACTTTCCATTCATCATGCAGGAGTGGGCCTTTACTCTGAACACATACCTAAACACAGGTGCATTTAGAAATACATAAAATGGAAAAGCATATTGCCTTGCAGCAATTCATATATGGCTGTTCACAGAAATTTTATATGGCGAGTAGGGTCAGGAGAGGAACTGCGTAATACTTTAAATTAGTGACTATTTTCATTCTGGCATCTAACTCCATCCTCTGTCCAACCACAATGTCAGTAACCTCAGTCTCTTAGTGTGTGGGAAAGAATGACTCCTCTGTTGACCATAACTTCTTCCATCAAAATACTAGTTAGCAGCCTTCTTCTCCCTTAATCCAGCAGTTACTACTTTTCTAAATTCTTTCTTTTTTCCTCCCTCCCAGCAAATGTTGAATTGTCTTGACATATTTTATATCTCTTTGTTGTTGTGAATATATAAATCAGAAACATTAATTTGAATTTATGCCATTAGAGATTTGTAGACAACAAGAATTAAATAAGATCATTTGGCCACAATCAAACTAAATAGCCTTGTTATTAATTTTTTTTCTTGTCACATTTAAATTATTTTCCCACAAACTATAATGTATGAATAAATTTTTCTCTCAGTATCACATTCAAACAAAGTAAAAAAATAGACCATAATTGAGTTATAAATTATTCTCACTTAAAAATATGATAGTCATTTGAAGCATGAATGGCTGAACACATTTGTGAGTGGAGGCAACAGCTGTTTATTAGAACTCTCTAAACTAAATTTATCATGATGTCAATAAGGCAATTACATTTGGGTTCTGCAGTGCATTACAGGGACTGAACGCCTTTTATATTACCTACATTATGCATTCTATATTTTTATTTCTTAAATATATAATCAAAACTTTATAACTTACTACTACATATAATGTTGGTAGTTTGAGAGTTGTTAGTGAAATAAATTACGGTTTGTACTTCAATCAATCTCACAAAATTCTAAAAATACAATGATATAGTTTTTTAATGAGTATGCTACTTCAAATTGAAAATAAATTACCTGATATTTTTTCTATAAATGAAATCAGATAGACTTGTGTTACTTGAAAACTAATATTTCCTTACTGCCTATATTCTAGGTATTTCATTGATATCTGCCTAATATTTTAACATTAATTGATATACAGGTGATTCTCAGTAATATTTTAAATGACTGAATGACTGTATTAATACCTCAATAATCTATGACTTTTGGTTTATGTAAGAAAACTAAACCTTGAAGGATGTAAACAATTTCCAACATGCTATATATATTTGACCCTTGTGTAGCATGAGGGGTAGCAGTACCATATCCCATGTAGTCAAAAACTTTTGTATAAATTTTGACTCCCCCCAAACATAGCTACAGTCAACCCTTATTATCCATGGTGGATTGGTTCCAGGATCCACCATGGATACCGAAGTCCATGGATACACGAGTTCCTTATATAAAATAGTATAGAACAATGAACACGGCCCTCCATACATGCAGATTCCCAAGCAAGACTAATAAATTCTGTTTTCTATCCATGGTTGGTTGAACCATGGATGAAATTCAGGCATATGAAGGGCCACCTATATATTTATTGGAAAAGAAATCATGTAAAAGTTTACCCACACAGCATAAGCTCTTATTCAATGGTCACTATAATTAATAAATGGTACGAATATAATGGAAGTATCAAACATATGTTTAATAGCTGACATTACCTCTCTCACCTCAGGTTGTATTTTACTTTATCACAAGTTATCAATCTAGAAAATGAGTATGTTAACCTATAGGAAAGATGAGTTTACTACTTTTAATTCATTGAATGTTTTGATTTATGCTTTGATAGCACCACATCCTTTAATACTTCTATGATAAATGAGAAACTCAGTGTGCTCATTCCAAATCTACCTTTAAAAAGTGATGTCACAGTTAACTCAGGCAGTATTTTTTTAATAATAAGACACTTCCACCAAGGTACATGTTTGCTGTACCATGGAAGCTCTTATTATAAGTACATTTCTAAAATTAGATGATCCATCATCCCTTTCATAAACCTTTTTTTTTTTTTTAAAAAAAAAAGAGGTATTTTTATTGATTTTAGAATGGAAGGAAGAGGGAGAAATAGAAACATCAATAATGAGAGAGAATCATTGGTAGGCTGCCTCCTGCATGCCCCCCAGTGGGTATCTAGCCTGCAACCCAGGCATGTGCCCTTGACCTAAATCATACCCGGGACCCTTCAGTTTGCAGACAAACGCTCTATCTACTGAGCAAAACAGGCTAGGCCAATAAATCTTCTTATTGTTAAATAAATATATTAAAACATAATCAACATGGAAGTTATGAAAGTTATAATTTTGTAGATAATTAAGCTTTTTCTTGTTGCTAGGGCAGCAGGAGTGCTCTTACTTAGTTCTTTATACACCAAAAAATTCAGAAAAAAAATATTTGAAAGAGAGTAAAATCATAGCCCATGAACCTTTCTATGCCTGACTCTTTTCTCTGCTTCTGCATTCATCTTCATGCTTGGAATTTAGATATTTTATTTCCTAAAATAGCACAACCATTTTTAAATCATGAAGATACAAAGAAAATGTTAAGTCAACCAAAGTATGGAAAGTAATTGATCTAGTGTCCTTTATGATGGTGTACTGGATTCTACCACATTTAAGCAGGTAATGATTTTTTTTTTACCTGCTTAAATCATTCTTAATATAGCATCCTGTTGCTTGCCAAAGAAAATCCTAATTGTTAGTTTTAATTCAATAATTCTCACATAATCTAAGCCATCACTTATGGGAAAAGCTACAGAAAAGGTATCCTGATATATTTGATGCCATAGAAATTATATCATAGTACTTTCTTTTGTGAAGAAAATAAATACTGGTTTTGTTTACAGGTGAATTAAAATCCAGCATTTATAAAATAGAGTTATGGAAAAGGATCAATGAAAATCACTAAATATAGTTCTTCAAATAATTCTATAAATAATGTTTTGAGGCATTGTAGGGCAAACGCAAATATAAGTGCTAAAATAATTATTTTTCAATATTTCCTTAGCTAGATTTATCTATTCATTCTTTCATGGGAATTTATTGATACTTTTATTAGAATTAAGCTTTTATGTTACCAAATAAATGTACAACCAAAAAACTGTGCTAGTTTTAAAATCAAGGAACATAGGAACATTCTATGAATTTTTATAAATTCGTACTAGTTATGAAATAAGATATTAAAGACTGAATTATGTGAAAATTATTGAATTAAAACTTTACCAATTAAGATTCTCTTTGGCAAGCAACAGGATGCTATATTAAGAATGATTTAAGCAGGTAAGAAAAAAAATTAAACATTGGTAGCAGCAAGCCATTCAGGTCTCCCTCTCCTCAAATGCCCTAGTTTTAGAAGGTAAGTAGAGGGGAATCACAAGAGTGATGGGGGCCATTTCACCAGGGATACCTCTAGTATCTTTTAGCTACTAAAGTTCCTGTCTATTTTTGGTGCTTTAAAAATATTTAAAGGTTAAAAAAAATGTTGGTATGCTGGTAGGGTCCTTGCTTGACACAACAGGGCCAACCTCTTCAGGTGGCAGGACAGAACCTAAAATTTAGAATCAGAAGAGACCATACATTTCTCATAGCGGCCAACAGTCCAGCCTAGGGAAGATCTGCTGGATACCCGATGGGGTGACGCTTCCTTCCATCATGCTTCTCTCATCTCTCTTCAGGGACCTTTCAAATCTTGTTATTCTGAGATAACCCGACCCCCTACCACCTGCCATTGGTTGCTAGTCTTCAACGGAAAAGAAGTGCTCTTATGTACACACTAAAATATATTTGCAGATCATTTTTTAAAAATGAGTGCATGTATTCCAAATTTATAGAGATGAAAGCAAACCTAACTAGATATATAGCAATACAAAGAATACTGTAATAATTGCCACCTCTCCAAAAAAAAAAATCACAAAAATAAAATTAGTTCAAGAGACTGACAAAAATAGCACCAAATATATCACTTATACTTACTGGAGTAAAAGAATAAAATATTCTTACTTAATGATAAAGAATTATAAACTGAGACTTGATAACATAATAACATTATACTTCTCAAAATTTAACATAAAGGCTAACAATTATTTATTACTGTGGATAAAGTGATATAATAATATTGAAACTATAACTTCCTAAAATTATTTTAAAAGGATGGAAAGAATATACAAGTAACAGTAAACCTGTCATGTTCTGCTATGTAAATCCATGGCTAGTATTTTTGTTGCTGTGGTTAATCCTCACCCAGGAATATTTTTCCATTGATTTTTAGAGATAGTGAGAGAGGAGAAGGGAAGGAGGGAAGGAGGGAGGGAGAAAAGGAGGGAAGGAAGGAGAGATGGGAGGGAGAGAGAGAGAGAGAGAGAGAGAGAGAGAGAGAGAGAGAGAGAGAGAGAGAGAAACATCCATGTGAGAGAGACACATCAATTTGGTGCCTCCAGCATGGCCCAGAGCAGGGCCAGGGATATAGCCTTTGGCTAACGCTCTAACCACAGGGCCCTATGACTAGTATTTGAGGGTTTAGGTAGAGAAAGGAGATTTTATTATGTAATTTCATTGCAATCTAAAATATCCGCTTTTTAAAAAACCAAACCAGGTTTTCAGACGGGAATGTAAACACTTAAAAGTTGCCACTTCGTCCTAATAGCAAGTAGAACCAGAACAACTAAAAAATTAGTAACTAGTGTTACACCTGGCAGAGAAAGGAAGTCACATAACAGACCACTGCCTTCCAAAATGGAGAGACAGGTAGAATACAGAGATTCACAACTACCCAGAGCTAAAACGCACAAGCAGAAGCTTCTAGGAACCAGTGCTGGGGTAGGAAAACCTATATTGTAGTTGACAAATTGCTGGAGGCTCAGTGTGGACAAGCCTGAGAGATAAAAGCTACAGGGGACTCCATGCTTGCTTGCGTTTCACTTCCAAGAACCCTACCAGATCCTCTCTGTGAACATCAAAGGGGAAAAAAGTCTGGCTTCAGGCAAAAGGAGAGAAAAAGTAACCATTTTGATATACTCCAGAGCATTTTGTTCTTCTTAACAAGGGAGAATATATTTTATCAGAATCTAACCTGTTGGGTTTTGTCAGCGCCTAAACCACCTACGGGTAGGAAAATACACAACTCTAGCTCCCTTTAGATATCCTGTCCCACCTAAGCGGAGGGGTGTGGGGGGGAGGAGCAGAGGGAGACGGGGCGGGGGGCGTTCTGAGATGCACTAGTGAAGATCACAGTCTAGGGCAGCGATTTTCAACTGGTATTCCCCAAGAATTTTTGAAACATGCAATATCTGACCATTTAATCAGGGACACTGACCTCTTTTCCCTTAGATTGTCAAGTAAAAATAAAAATAAAAACAACAACAGCCAACAATAATAGCTGTCCGGTGTGACTGAATCAAAATAATACTTTTTTCTTTTGTCAGATTGGCAAAATATATATATTTTGGTGTGTCGCAGAATTAGTTTATGTGTGCCATGAGATGAAAATAGCTGGTCTTTGGAACACAGGCTCACGGGAAGACTGAGACTAATAATAATAGGATTATCGAACACTTCCCCTCCCCCCACACCCTGCCACCACATTACTAAAGGCCCACTTACATATATACGCCACTCATCTTTAAATAAAGGCGGTAAAATGGGGCAAAAATAGTCTTTGCAGTCAATGGTGCTGGAACAACGACATATCCATAGATAATGAATCTTGACACAAAACTTATAAAAATTAACTCAAATTGGATTATAGACCTAAATGTAAACTGAAAAAAAAACCAAAACAAACAAAAACAAAACTACAATTCCTAGAAGGTCAAATAAGAGAAAATCTAATTGACCTTGGATATGGTGATTACTTTTAGATAGAGCAACAATGGAACCATCCATGGAAGAAATAATTGATCACTAACAGTTTATTTAAAATAAAATCCCTGCTCTGCAGAAGACAATGTCAAGGAAATAAAAAGACAAGCCACTGGCTGGGAGAAAATATTTGCAAATAAACAGCTGATAAAGGACAGTTATCAAAAATATACAAATGACTTTTAAAACTCAAGCATAAAAAGTCAATTAAAATTTCTAAAAGATCTGAACACTTACCTCACCAAATATATACATATATGTCTCCTATGAAAGCCATTTAGCATCGTATGCCATTACAGAATTAAAAAAAAAAATGAGATTACTCTATATACCTGTTAGAATGGCCAAAATCTGTAATGCTGACAAGGACATAGATCAACAAAGACTCTCATTCATTGCTGTTGAGAATGCAAAATGGTGCAGCTACTTTGGGAGACAATTTGGCAGCTTATTACAAAATTATACAAACCTTACCACATGATGTAGCAATTGGACTCCTTGGTTTTACTCAATGAAAATATGTCCACAAGAAGCCTACATATGAATGTTCAGAGCAGCTTTGTTTATCATTGCCAAAGCTTAAAATAACCAAGATGCCCTTCAGGAGGTGAATGGATAACATGTTTCGATGCATTCAGGCAAAGCGATGTTATGTCCACCTAAAAACAAATGACCTAGTAAACATGAAAAGACACGGAAGAAACGTAAATGCATATTACTAAGTGAAAGAAACCAATCTGAAAAGGATACATCCTTTATTCAAACTATACAACATTCTGCAAACGCAAAACCATAGAAAGAGTAAAATGATCCGTGATTGCCAGTGGATACAAAGAAGGGAGAGGTGAATAGGGAGAGCACAGGAGATTTTTAGGGCAGAACAACTATTCTGTATGAGACTGAAAAGGTGAATATCAAAACACATACAAGTACATGCCAAGAGTAAGCCTGAATGCAAACTATGGACTTCGGGTGATAATGCTCAGTCAATCTTAATCCAATTGTAACAAGTGTGCCTCTGTGCTGTGGTATGTCCACAGTGGGGGTGGGAGGCAGGGATTTCATGGGAACTCTGTACTTTCACCCCTATTTTGCTGTATAATCGAAAACTGTTTATTAAAATGAAGTTGATTGATTTACAAATACACCATGCTGCTGTTACAATATAATGAGAAACTAGGAAAATCCCTAAACAGGAGGAACAGGTAAACTGAGACAAGAAAATTAAACAATGCCAAACAGTTTGGGCAGCTTGCAGTTGGCTGATAAATAACAAGCCAGTATCTTCCCCAAGGCAAGGACACTGGAAAGGAAATGGTTCAAAGACTCCCTAACAAGAGAGTGCAGGAAAGGAGAGGGGAAGGGAAAGAAGAAATGGACAGTTATATTTCACTCCCTAAGCTACTGGTTCTCAACCTTAGCTGCACATTAGAATCACCTGGGAATCTTTTTAAAATCCTGATTTCTGGGTCTCATCCTCCGAAAATTCTGTTTGTTTGTTATCGGGTGAGGAGAAAGAAGTTTAACTTCACATTACTAACAAAGAAACAGAATTTCCGGAGGATGAGGATCTTAAAAAGATTCCCAGGTGATTCTAATGCGCAGCCAAGGTTGAGAACTACTGCTATAGACAAAAGAGTATAGAACCCCTTTAAACCCCACCACACTCACTTCCCAGGCTAGCTGGGAAGTCCATCTGTACTCTAGGTGGAGTGTGGTTTAATAGATTTGCTTGCCTTGCTTCTTTAATAAACATACTTTATTTCTTTAACAAATTCCCTTTACTACAACACAATTGTCCACTTGTTTGAATTCTTTCTATGAGACTGACAAGAACTGAGAAGGACACAGCACTCTCCCTTCAACTCAGGGGGCCGTCCAATAGCACCTTTTCAGGTGTTTGAGATGCCTGCACCACTACCATGCAGCTACACTGAATATTAATAATAGTTAATGTACTACATTAACATGAGCATACATGAGGCAAACTCCACCTTGGAAATTTCTTGTCATGGTGCATAAAACCCTAATCTTTCCCATTATCAAGGGAGGTTCATCAAATGTCTGAGAGTGCTTTCAATTCTTCTGAGCCAATTATAGCTTTTAAAATGAACATGAATAAAAATATCCCCACTATGAAAATAATACCCAATTGCTCAAAGCGCATTTAACTTTTGTTAGATTTAAAACAACATTACAACTATGCATTGTCTCCTTTTTTAAAATAACAAATGATCAAGAAATGTATGTTTTTATTACTCTGTCAAAATGTTATCCTAGCATGCCAATATTCATTCACTATCATGTTCATAGATGTGCAAGTACTTTTACACAAACTTCAACTCTATTGAAGTTATACACAGTGTTTCCGAAGTTTAACTTCACATTACTAGCCCATCTCTGTGAAAAGTTGGAGCAATTGCTTAGTAACGTTATGGGAGAATTGCGTGGACTGCCCTTCTCTGTTGCTGGTGGGAGTGGGGTGTCCACCAGTGGAAGTGGGGTTCTTGGGGTATTGCTGGAATAAGTATTTCTGGAGGCCTCCATGAGAGAATGAGATGTGGTTAGAAAGGTTCGTTTTTGTGAAATTACTGTTTATCCCTTGGTTTCCAAAGTCCTATTTTCCTTAAACTAGTCCTGGGAAAGGCGCAGCTGGGGATTCCGCAGAGGTAGGAGCAAGCCCAGTGTCCAAAGCTTCCTTTCCAAGGGGGAGTTGAGTCCAGCATAGCATCAGGCTCCTCACAGCCCATTAGTGCACTGTGCGGGGTCCACAGGCTGTGACCCGTGTGGGCGGGTGCAAAACATGAGAACACACCCCCTGCAGCAAGAGTCCCAAGAGAACAAGAGAACCAAGAGAGGGAACTCCCTTTGTTCAGGAATCTATGTGTCTCATATTTTGTGTCCCTGTAGTGGCCATGCCTATTCTGGCCAATGATGTGTTCCTAGGTATGACTGACTGGCAAGCACCCTCTCCTACATCACCTAGACTTTACTGGGCTTGCGTCTCTTCTTTCTTTGTCCAGCCCCTTCCTTGGGATATACAGGGAAGAGACCTGGAGAGTATCAAACTTCATCTTCCTGGTTCATGTGTCATGCCTATACTCTCCTTTCCTGTTTATTAAGAACCAGGTTAGCCACAATGGTATCAGTAAGACACACTTCTCATCACTTCATCTATAAACCTTTTACTTATCCTATCCTTTCTCCTCTCCACACCACATTTGGCATGAACCTCTTAGCCTCCTATTTTACATATTTTTTTAAATTTCAATATTTATGTAAACATACTATTTACATTATACTTCTAAATATGCCAAAGCATTTTATTATCTAATTCTAATATTAATTCACTTCAGCACTAAGAGAATTAAATTCTGGATCTTTTGAATTCTTACACTTTTAGATTTTTAAGTTGCTTCTCAATCAGTGCCACATAAACCACTAAGTGATAAAGTAAAATGAAAGATACCTATAAAGGTAAAAAAAAATGAAAAATATTCACTAGTCTTTATTTCTTTGTGGGTGAGGTAAATAGTAATATCTGGTCCGTTCACTTCATTTATGATGCACACAAACTTCAGGAGACCTAGGTTAACGGAAAAAAATGCATTAGACTTTCCCTGCATGTTCAAAGAGATGTTGGATTTTCCTTCGGAATACAAATTTTACTCAATAGAGGAAAGTAGTTTATTTTTTTTTAATCTAACTTTTGCACAGTGACTAAAATCTCATTTTAAAATGTGTCATGGCATTAGTTAACTAATAAAAATTAATGCATTGTTCTAGCATGAGTTTTAAGCACAGTATGCAAAAATGAAAGTAATACACTGGAAAATCCTGGAGAAGTGATATAATTGAAATGCATAAATGCACCATAACTAATTTTTAATTTTCACTGCGAATGCTTGTGTGTGGAAAGTGGGGACAGCTATTTTACCTAATGTTTAAATAAATTTACTGTTCTAATCTTCAAACACTGGGGACTCTCTCCTATACTACAAGCATTACAAAAGCTTCAATACCATACTTTACAAGTCAGCATCATTAGCACTTGTATTTAAAATAATAAAAAAATAAATTTCTCACTGAAAAACATACATTATCAGGAGAACATATAAAGATGGATAAACAAGGAATAAGAATTTTATTAAATAACTAGAGGCCCGGTGCACGAAATTCATGCACAGGTAGGGTCCCTAGGCCTGGCCAACAATCAGGGCCGATCTGTGGGATGACCGTCGGGGCAATCAGGGGGCTCCCTGCTGGCACCCACCTTGGCTGGCCTAGCTCCACTTGCCGGCCAGCCCCACCCCCCACTGCTGCTGCTGGTCGCCTCCCTCTGTGGGGCAACCAGCAGGGTGATTGTGGGAGGGTGGGCCCGATGTCACCTGCCTTGGGTGGCCTGGGCCCTGCAGGCTGGGGGAAGCTCTTGCATTGAGCATCTGCCCCCTCATGGTCAGTGTGTGTCATAGTGACTGGTCGTTCCACCAGTTGTTCTGCTGTTCGGTCAATTTTCATATTAGGCTTTTTTTATTTAGGATAGTATCCTTAGTTGAAATCCAAATAGATAGCTTCTAGACCTACTTCTGCCACTCCCAAAGTGTAAGGAGAGTGTATGTTTACAACCTCCTAAGAATCCCATTGCAGCCCTATAAATTGAGTACTGATTCAATGTTTTGTCACATATAAAAGTAAAAAGTACAACTATATTTTCTTCTATTTGAGGAGAGTAGAAACTTGAAGGTCTATATGTTGCTATGAAGAAATACTTTACAAATCTGAGACTTGCATCTTGAAACTTGTTGATTAATATTAAAATGTTACAAATCATATTTATTTCTAATCATGAATGTTTGTAGGAAGGATGTTACAAAATAGAAATTTATGTTTTCAATGTTAAGTTACTGCATTTGCAATATAACATGTCTTAAGAATTTATCTTATCCATGGAAGCTAAACTTTTATGCCAATTTAATGAAAATGCACTGGTGTGCTCTTTCTATATTTTAAAGCAACGAGTTAAATAAATACCATTTCAGCATGAGATAGCAATTCATCATTGACCCACATTTTTGTTAATTACAAATTACAGTTTTTGTACGTTTTTAAAAAAAACTTTACCCAAGGATTTTTATTTATTTACTAGAGGTCTGGTGCACAAATTCGTGCACCAGTGGGGTCCCTCAACCTGGCCTGCAGGACCAGGCTGAAACTGGCTCTATGACATCCCCCAAGGGGTCCTGGATTGCGAGAGGGTGCAGGCTAGGCCAAGGGACCTCACCGGTACACGACTGGGGCCGGGGAGGGACACGGGAGTTTGGCCAGCCAGGGAAGGACCGTAGGAGGGCTCCAGGGTGTGTCCAGCCTGTCTCACTTGGCTGGACCCCAGCACCATGCTAACCTACTGGTTGGAGCATCTGCCCCTTGGTGGTCAGTGCACATCACAGCGAGCAGTTGAGCAGCCTTAGCATATCATTAGCATATTACACTTTGATTGGTTAAATTTCTGACCAGCTGACCAGACACTTAGCATATTAGGCTTTTATTATATAAGAATTCATAGATAGATGAAGGGGGAGAGAGAGAGAGAGAGAGAGAGAGAGAGAGATATCAGTTGCATCTTGTAGTGCCCTGACTGAAAATCAAACCTGCAATCTTTTGTTG
This sequence comes from Myotis daubentonii, assembly GCF_963259705.1. Lineage (NCBI taxonomy): Eukaryota > Metazoa > Chordata > Mammalia > Chiroptera > Vespertilionidae > Myotis > Myotis daubentonii. Next base: position 167,127,564 of record NC_081841.1, read on the forward strand.
TACAGGATGATGCTCTAACCAATTGAGATACCAAACCAGGGCTACAGATTTTTATTTAAAGGAGCTCTCAATATAAATTCTAATTAGAGTTTATGGATAAAGAAGAATGTTAGGAAAAGAACAAAATTCAGGTCATATGACTAGAGATATAATCATAAAATATTTTATTGAAGTCAAGCCAAAAGGAAACAAAATTGTACCTTGATTCATTAAATTATAATGAATCAGCCAGCACCGGTTTGGCTCAGTGGCTAGAGCATCGGCCTGCGGACTGAGGGGTTCTGGGTTCGATTCCGGTCAAGGGCATGTACCTTGGTTGCGGGCACATCCCCAGTAGAGGGTGTGCAGGAGGCAGCTGATCGATGTTTCTCTCTCATCGATGTTTCTAACTCTCTATCCCTCTCCCTTCCTCTCTGTCAAAAATCAATAAAATATATTTTAAAAAAAATTATAATGAATCAAGCAAAATATCCTAGCAAAAGTGCCTGTCAGGAAATGGCCTGTCACATGGATAGTTATACTTCCTTAATGTGTATTGTTAGATTTATGTAATTTGTGTATCATCCACATATATTTCTGCTTTGTATATATGGAAAAAATTACATAGAAATAGATTTCTATTTCATGATAGATTTTATTTAATTTAAAAATTCAGGCATGCATAGTAGAAAATATTTGCTTTTTTCAAGTGCACCAGGTAGGCTACAGGCTATGCTGCTGTGAAAAATAGATAACCAAATACAATGCCTTAAATATAAATTTATTTTCACTTATGGAACATCCCTGGATGAGTTTCTTAGCTTTGAGGGGATGGTGATGTTGGGGCTGTCATCCTCAAAGCCAAACTCCCAAATTTGCTCTCATTATTATCATTTCCCAGACAGCACGAAAGGAACATGTACAGCCAAGAGCAAGTGGCTTTGTCTTTAAGGAGATGATCCAGAAATAATTCACATCATTACCATTTACATCCCATTGCCCAGTGTTCATTACCTGGCTTCCCTGAACTATTAGAGGACTGAGAACTGTTATTATCTTTAGCTGGATGTTAGTGTGTGCACATAAAATTTGGCACCTAAAAATAGTAGGAGGTGAATGGAATGTGGAGAGAAATTCGTTATTCTTGCTGCATTTTGTTTCACTGGCCTTTCGGATATTTATATGCTCTCTTTTTCCCATGAAGAATACAACCTACCCTAACACTAATTATAGTACCACATCCAGCTCTATCCCAAGATTTTCTGGGTTATATATAGTTGACTCCACCAGCCTTGACGTGGCAGGGATTTTTTGTTTGTCCTCTATTTCCTAGACCAGGGTAATTAAGCTATACACTCTCTGGTTAAGGAAGGGAGGCATAGACCATTTGCTCTTAAGTGTCCTCAGTTGGGGAAGATAAGGTCTGGCTGTAATTTGTTCAAAATTGTTTGGCCTTGTCTAATTTTCTTGTCTTAGTTTCCCCAGTCCACTTGCCCAGCAATTTTCCTAGCTTCTTATGACCCTGCCACATTAGCTCAGTTATTTTCACTACTGAGTTGACAATGGAATCCTGCTTTTGTTCCCAGGATGTTTCTGAAATTGAGTCAGGGAAATATTGTTTTTACAGAATGAATATCTGAATATCCAAAAGCTTTTTTTTTCATCCATTTTTTTCCTCCCTAGTTAGTACTCTTACTAATATGTGATGAAAGAGACATGAGTATGTTTCACATTTTTTTCTTAAACTCTCAAAGTGCTGTCAATATAATCAGAGGATTGAATTTTGATTGGGCAGCAGTGTTTCACTTTCAACTACTATGCAGTGATCATCAACTTCTACCATTCAGTCAAAGTGAAGTGCTTACAGTAACTTATCTCAAGCTCTCTGGTTGGCCCATGTTTCTACAGCTGACTGTTGTTTTGTGTTACATTTCATAAGTGGTCACCTCACTTATGTCATCTTAAGGTGTGGTCATTTCGCTTTCTCCCATATGTTTAGTTTCCTTAAAATAAATTGTGGAAATTATTTCAACCCATTTTTCTCAAGCAGAACTTCTTGTGACTCCTTTGTTAACTCTTCTTGATCAGAGATTTTATGCTCGAGGTTCAAAACAAAATTGAATTGTATTTTAATGTTTTTATCAAAGTTCTTTTAGATGAGAAAATCTACATTAAAAAATTCTAGTAAATAGATAGTATTAAAATTCTTCACCACAGAAGAGATAGGAAGAGAGGAAGATAAGAAGACAGTGATATATAGAAAATTATATACATTGGTTCTGAGTCAGTCATGAGTTGACATTCTTTTTCTTAGAATTGTCAGCTGAGTGATCTTGGGTTCAATAATTAATGCTATTAGTTCAAATTTCTTATTGATAAATTTATATTCAGTAGTGATATGTATTAAATGTCAATGCTTGGTATATACTGACTGTCAATTAATTTACCTCTCTTTTTTAATATCCTTAATTACCATCATATCTTTTAATAGCTTTTGCTGTAAGGCCGCTGAAACCTCCCTTCCCCCTTTTAACTAACTTTTCCAGTAATCCCTGGTTATTGTAAGAACAAAGAGAAAACCCCCCCTCCTCCTGTGTTTTAACTGACCTTTCCAGTAAGCTCTGGTGCCCTGGTCTGGTCATAGCATAGCTATCTTATCTCTTCCTGGGATCGGTATGTGTAAAGACAGACCACCCTGCCCCTTAGGAAAGGAGTCAACTACTAACACAGGTCTGCCCCCTAGGAGATGAGTCAACTGTTAACTGTTAACCTAGTTCCCTGTTTTACCGGCCACCTGCGTGTGGTTTTTGCCTTTATAAACTCATGTCCTGCAATTGCTCAGGGCTCCAGTCAGCCAGCACTTCCCTTGTGTTGCTGTCTGTCTGCCTGAGAGCCCCTGCGCTGCGCTTGTAATAAAGAACCTCTTGCTTTTGCATCAAGTTTCGGTCTCCGCGTTTGACTTGGGGTCGTCGCCCCCTCCGTCGGACTCACCGGGGGTCTTGGGACCTTACATTTGGGGGCTCGTCCGGGATTTGGGGCGACCACCCCTCAAGCGCCGACATCGGTCTTGGAGGTAAGCAGACTCCGGAGTCGTTCAGTGTTTGTCTTGTCTTTTGTTCGTTCTCAGTTTTGGTTTTTCGGGAAGACAGGTTGTCGGCTCCGTAAGGAGTCGGCTCCTCTGGTCGAAGGGACTTTGGCCAGAAAAACTGTCACCCTGGGGGACGCCCCAGGGACGGGTGGTGACCAAGAGGAGGTCTTGGTCACTTCTGGTTCGGGCTGTCCGGCAACGGGCACTCGCGTGTCCGGCCGGACTAGCATCAGGGAGGGATATCATCCCTCAGCGGGCATTCTGTATCTGGGTAAATTCTTGTGGATCCGGTGTCTTGTCGCGTCGTTGTTTGTTCTTTGTTTTTGTCTTTTACTCCTCTTCTCCCATCCAGGTAACATGGGCCAAGGAAGCAGCACCCCTCTTTCTCTTAACCCCTCAATCTGAGAAAAGGCGGGTCGCTCCTGCTGGTTGGCGCGCAGCCAACGTCTGGCTTTCAGTTTGTTTTGTTTTTTGTCTTTGTTTTTTTGCTTCCATGGAGTTGGAAGGCTGTATTTCTTTGGGCCCTTTAGTTGTTTGTGTTTCCGTTTTATTTTGTGGACTTGCTGGATTAATAATTTCAAGGAGATTGGGGGAGGCTTTAGAGCTCCCTCAGGAATGGGGAAGTTGTTAAGAGTTGAATGGATTGTTTAAACTCTGAATAAATATCTAGTAAAAGTATATAAATGTGAAGGGAGGGGGACTGCTCTCACCCCTCCTTTGTGTGGCGGTCGGGCGGCCGCCTGAGTGAGGGTCTGTGGAAACAGGTCACCCCCTCCCCAAGTATTCTAAAATTAAAATCCTTCTTGTAATTGAAAAGCATTTGCAAATTTATAAATGCATCCGGGATTTCTGTGCACATGTAAAGGGAAAAGGCCAGTTTAAAAACGAGTGCGCATAGTTTTGAGCTGGACTTGACTTTTTGCTGTGTACAGAATAAAAACCCGACTGTTGTGGTCTTAAAAATGGCAAAGATGAACCTGAGAAAGAAATACAGGCTGGTTTCCCAAGGCGATCTAAAGTAGCTCTTTTGAAATTTCTTGACTTCCCCAGCAGGAAAATTGTGACCATTTTGAAATTTAGCAGTTATGCCAGGCTTATTGGCTGGAAACTTAAAACTTTTAAGTTCAAATCATATAAAGTATTGAGATTTATAATGCTGAAATGTTGATCTGAGTATGCCTAGTATGAAGTCTAGATGATAGAAGTTAATCTATTAATTGAAAATGCCTTATATTTTATTTGAAATGTATCCTTAAATGTAAAAGTCTCTTTTCTTGCCATTGAAAAAGTTTAAAGCTACATACTTTTTTAATGGAAGGAGGGGTAGACACGCCCTTCCCCTAGCATGTAGGTAATCCAATTCCCGCCAGCAGCCATCTTTAGGAATGTTAATTTGCATTTCAATGGCTACACCTTTTGCTAGAGACCTTCCAAGAAAAGGTCAAGCAGTCAAAAGGTGGCTCCTTTGAAATCAGCTTTCCACCAGTAGTCATTCTGTTAATACCTACAAGTTCGCTTCTCAGTTTCCCCGTGCAGAAAAAAACATGGTTTAAAGTTAATTATTAGATTTTAAAATTTATTCTTAAAAATATAAAAGTGTAGTTAATCAAAGAACTGCTAATATTTGACTTGTAAGCTCTGAAAGTTTAAAGTGCAAATTGAATCGGGAGAAATTAATTAAATATCTAATGTATAACTTGTTTTTGAAAAAATAAAATGTGTTTTCTCTTAAATGATTAGGAATTCAAAATATGTTACTCATTGGTCTGATTTAAAAAGGAGGATTAATTTTATGATCTCAACGGAAAATTTTTTAATACAAAAACCAGTTTAAATTTGATTGATATGCTTTAAGATAATTATAAAAGGTATAAACAGCTAATGAGATTTCTGTTTGTCTAAAATATAATGTTGGTCATCTATCTTTTAGGGGTTTTGGTTTGCTCTGTCAAAGAACAGTGTAGACAGCCGCCACTTTGAGCTGCCTGACTTGGCAGCCGCCATGTTGGCCGCATGGCCTGCCGCTCCCCTGGGGGCCGCCATCTTGAAACAGCAAAGGCCCCGCCCACCCTCTGACTTAGCCAATCACAAAAAGAGTGTCTGCTTACTAAGGGAGGATAGAATTTCAGAGGTGGAGTTTTAAGGCGGAGTTTTACTGTGGAAATGCGGATGGGGCAAAAAGTGTGCTAGCCTCGTGGATTTATTTAATACTTAATAAATTAGCAATCACGGTCTTAATATAATTTCAGTGGTATTATAGCAGTAGAACCACAGTTATACATAATATCATAAACAAATTAAAAGTAATTGATTCCATGGTCAAGACTAAATCCTATTATGTTGAGAACTGTTTTTAAGTGTTGAAAATGTTTTCCTAAGTTTTACCTAGGTTACCCAAGAAAGATTTTTCTTTTTTCTGTGTCTCTTAAAATGTATTGCTAATCACCTAAGAATTAAGGCTAAAAGTTCTAGCTACCTGAAAAGCATGGCCTTGATATAATAAAAAGAAAAAAAATATATATTAAATGAATAATATACCAGTGAGCTGGGACTGGTCACTAATGGTGGATGTGAGAAAGGGAGCCCTCCCCATCTGTTCCTGTCTGCTCAAGATCCCAAGACTGTAAAAGTATTTGTTCACTGAAAGGATGTAAGTATAAATGTTTATTTAATGTTTGTATGTCTACTTGGGTATAATTATTTGTTCATGTAAATGTGGAAGTATATTCTATGCTAGGTTGGGATTTTGGAATTCTGGGGTAGATTTAAAAGGTATTTGTGGCTTTTCTAGTCTGATTGGGACATTTAAGGGTGGGGCTCACAGTTCCTCAGGGCAGGGATTCCATGGGCCCTTCCCCCTGCCTGTGCTGAATTAAATAATACAGGCCAGTGTCATTTAGCTTGCTGGTTAAAGGAAGACAATGGGCCTTAGAATCTGTAACGGTGGGCAGGAATGAAGCTGGTCAAATGTACTGAAAGGGTTTGGTACCTGTTGCTGCTAGCAAAGGAGGGGCTGGTACCCCTTCTAGCGCACTCCCTTGAAAGAGGCCTGGTTGATGCTCTGCCACAAAGGGAACTGATAGAAAGGCAAGAAAGCAGAGCGCTGTAACTGATAAACAGGGTTACCTAGAAGCCATCAGGACTTTGAAGTTCTCCAAGAGAGGAGGAGTCTGACTCAGAGACTGGCGAGGACTGGGTCGCTTTTTCTTTAACTATCTCTTTCCTTGAGAGGGCTCCAGAGGGCGCACGAGGACATTTGGCCACGCCTCCGCGCCATCTATGAGACCAGCCCAACCCCAGCTCCTCATCAGCACAGACCAGGAGATTGGGTCTACATCAGAAGGCACCGCCGGGAGACCCTAGAGGCACGTTGGAAGGATCCCTACATTGTGGGGCTGATGACCCCCACCGCTCTCAAGGTAGGCGGCATCACAACCTGGGTCCATCCGGAAAGACTTCATCACCAAATGGAGCATCGATCGATCGAAATCAACCCAACCTGCTCAAGCTCAAGCTACAGAGTGCTTGACCTGCCTGATGCCGGTAACATGACTCGCGATCGCTCCTGTCACCAGGAGCCCCCACAATACTGTGTAATACACTTAGATAATGCCTGCATCTTCATGGACATGGCTCCAAAGAGACAAGGACCATTTATAGAATCACATGTTTAGTGGTAGATTTGGCTACCTGAAGCGGCATGATGCCAATATTATGTTTATGTTATATTAACCTTTGATTCTTTTGCAGGTTTGAATGTATGTTGGCTGTCCTGGAAGGGAGCTGTGTGGGGTGACCCCCAAAAGTAAAGGGTGCCTAGCTGCCAAGGGGGCAGGTGCCCAACTGGGCAGGGAAGGGTGCCCATCAGGTTTTGGTCTCTGTTGAGAGACAGCTAACAGTTGACAGCCTGTAATACTGTCTTGCAGGCCTGGGTCACCATGCCCATGTCAGGGGTAGTGAAGCTGGTAAAAGCCTATTTAGACTAGAAAGTCTGAGGCATGGTTATGCATAGAAAGAAGGTTTTATACCAACAATTACTGTTTTGTTTTAAACCCATGAAAAGGAATTAGCAAGGAAAGTCAGAAAATCTTAGAGTAGATCAGTATGTTTTTCTCCTTATGTAATTCCTCCGAAATCTGGCAATGCTAAATAAGTACGTTTCTTTGCATAGATCCAATGAGACTGGTTCCTAATAATGGTTTTATTAACGGAAAACTTTGACTGGAGTATCATGTTTTAAAGAGCCCTGCCTGAGCTCTAAAGACTTGAACCCACTAAGAATGCCACGAAGAAAGCCTGGTATCCTGCTTGGGAGCCCTGAAGATGGCTGGCGCTGGAGCGTCAGGCCCATGCCCTACCATCACTGGCGGTTGGTAAGAGTAGAAGGGGAGCAATAAGGATGCCTCTGCATCTCTGCGAAACCCCCACACACTCTGGGCCGCAATGAGTAGGAGGGCTACTGAGATGGGCCTTAAAGCCTGGAGCGTGGGCTCAGGTAGAGTTGCTACAGGTGAGGGATTCACCTAACTCAGCAGATACTGCAGGCAGGCTTGATGGCAGCTGGATGGCTTGGCTTCCTGGCCCTACGGGGCACATTAAGGTTCAACCATGAAATTCCAGCAAAGGTAGTCAGTTACCATTCTTGTTGTGTTTATGCAAACATCAGGACAGTAAATAAATTTATCTTGATTTGGCTTTTTAATAGCCATGGAGGAATTTTAAGAAGAAAAGTCCTATTTCAATGGAAGTTGTTAAATCTAAAATGGTTTCTTTCCCTTCCACCGGACCATTTGTTGAGTGTATAAAATAGTTCAGTTGATAGTTATGTGTGCTCACTATGGGCCCCTAGCGACGGTGAAATAAAAGTGCAGTCCGTCTCATGATTGAGACGGAAGTTCAAAGAAAAGGGGGGAATGTAAGGCCGCTGAAACCTCCCTTCCCCCTTTTAACTAACTTTTCCAGTAATCCCTGGTTATTGTAAGAACAAAGAGAAAACCCCCCCTCCTCCTGTGTTTTAACTGACCTTTCCAGTAAGCTCTGGTGCCCTGGTCTGGTCATAGCATAGCTATCTTATCTCTTCCTGGGATCGGTATGTGTAAAGACAGACCACCCTGCCCCTTAGGAAAGGAGTCAACTACTAACACAGGTCTGCCCCCTAGGAGATGAGTCAACTGTTAACTGTTAACCTAGTTCCCTGTTTTACCGGCCACCTGCGTGTGGTTTTTGCCTTTATAAACTCATGTCCTGCAATTGCTCAGGGCTCCAGTCAGCCAGCACTTCCCTTGTGTTGCTGTCTGTCTGCCTGAGAGCCCCTGCGCTGCGCTTGTAATAAAGAACCTCTTGCTTTTGCATCAAGTTTCGGTCTCCGCGTTTGACTTGGGGTCGTCGCCCCCTCCGTCGGACTCACCGGGGGTCTTGGGACCTTACATTGCTACATGGATTTTTCTTTTGCATTATATTTTTAAGCTTTCCAATATTTTAAAGATATGTGAAAAAATATATTCCCTTTACTCCTGAGAATATTTCCTCATGATTGAAAGGGATAACATCAAAAATGTTACTTTTAAAATATCTTTATCAAGATTAACAACAGGATATAAACTAAAACATATTGCCATGTTTATTTCACATGGCATTAACATAATCATGACTTTTACCTCAGCTATTTGTAATACAGTTGACCTTCCTTATCTGGATTCCACATCCATGGATTCAACCAACCATATATCAAAAATATTTGGAAAAAAAAGTTATGTTGTTGTTGATTTGTACTATGTAGTTAGGTCTACAATGGTCGCACTTATTCTAAATATATACAAACTTTTTTTGTCCTTATTCCTTAACCAACACAGGATAACTACTATTTACACAGCATTTGTATTGTATCTGGTATTATAAGTAATCAAGAGATGGTTTTACAGGAGGATGTGTATAGGTCCTGTATTGGATTATATAAGGGACTTAAGCATCTGTGGATTTTGATGTGTGTAGGAGTTCTTGGAAATAATCTCCAGAGATACTGAGGGACAACTGTATTAAAAATAACTTCACTATTATAGATCACTTACTTTAGTATGAACAAATATCTTATTTCTAGATGAACTAGCAGAATGTTTTAAATTAGCATGGAGTCAATATTTGTTGAGTTGCTGATTATGTTGTTTTTAAGTTTCAAAATTTTATAAACTTTGATTTGCTTTCTAATGACTTTTATTGAATAATTTCTATTCCTGCTATGTAAGGAAACATTTAAAATCTAGTTCTCTGACTCATAAATTCTTCCACTGGTTTCTAGCAGTGATTAAGATCACAAAGATAATTAGTATATTGCTGCGAGGTATGCAAAACTAATCTCAGGGCAAAATAGCATTACTTAACATTTTATAAGAATTTGGCAATTATTCATGTTTAATTTCTGTGAGTTCTATGGATCTTTATGCTGCCATTTCACAAATGAGTAACGTGGAGCTTCCTTCACTTGCATTCCAAAGGCCAGACTGAAGTCAGTGGACTGAAGCCAGAAGGCTTCATTTATAAGATAATTTTGGTGTCAATCACAATGCACAGGCCTTGTCTCCTAACTCAATCCATTAGCAGCACTGCCTGAAAGCTAATGAAGGAAATCTCATTTAGAAAGTGATACTTTTGTTAAAGTTACTTTTGATTTGTTTTAAGGGAAAAGTAGTTCCTATCTTTTTCAGTTACAATATAGAGATCATTGATGCATATGACTGTGCCCTCAGTAAACATTGGTTGAGTAAATGAATGAAAACTAAAATTAACTTATAAATTATTTTTTTTAAGTTAGTGCAATAGAAACAATACTTAACCTCTGCCTCTTACTGACCAAAATCAAAACAGAACAATATAAAATAACACAAGGTGTTAATTCAGCTTTAAGGAGGCTATGGCAATATTAGCTAGAGCATTCATAAATTTGTCAATGTTATACAATAAAGTTTATAGTGAAATCAAACTGGTCAATTTGATAAAATAGTACATTTAGAATTTAATCACACTAATTAGAAATGATTGTTTATCAAGATAAGCAATTAAATTTTATAAAGTAAAAATAAAATATTTAGCTAGCTTCAATTCTGGAAAAGAAGATAATATATAATAATATATAAAGTGGTCAGCTTTTTCACCACTTAGCAGTTTCCTATCAATTATCTCTTTAGCTATCTCAACAATGCTGAAGAAGTTTTTGCTAATGAGGGAACCTCAGCTGAAAGCTTTAAAGTGAGTCTCCCATATTACACACTTCCTGTTCTTTATTGTCTTTAATGCATTCTGATCTCTCCAAAACTTCATAGTCAATTTGCTCTGTTTTTAAATCATTATTAAACAGTCGTTTCCTAGTTTCTTCACCTCTTTCACTCAGCTAAGTTCCCATTAGTCAATAATTAATGTTGAAGTCCCCAATTTATGCTAGGAACTGTAATTCCCTTTCACCAGACATGTATTAGTATTTTTTAAATTCCTTGATGCTGTAAATATAAAAATGAAACCTCTCTATACTACGGATTTCCAAAATGTGAACTGTCATAATCAGCCTGCTGCCTGTTCACATAATCCCTGAGCTAAAAATGACTTTTACCTTTTTAAATGGATAAAAAAAAAGTCAAAAGAAGAATAATTTTTTGTGCAGGTAAAATGATATAAAATTTAAATTTCAGTATTTATTAATATTCACTGGAACATGACCACACCTATCATTTATTAATAAACATTGGAATCTTCCTAGGTAGTCATAAATAGCCATTGTGGATATGTTTTATTTTCTAACTGTAACCAGTTGTATCAGTTTCACTGTCATGAAGCGACAAAGAAGGGCCTGTGTAGTTTCAGGGACTTAAAAACTCAAATCAATGAAGATCTTTATTATGAGTAAGGTAGATAGATTCACAGTGTGGTAATAATATGCAGCTGTAAAAAAGAAGGATATTTTACCCTTTGAGACAGCATGGAGGGAGTTGGAGAGTATTATGCTAAGTGAAATAAGCCAACCAGAGAAAGACAAATATCACATGATCTCATTCATATGTGGAACTTAATGAACAAAATAAACTGATGAGCAAAATAGATCCAGAGACATAGAATCATGGAACAGACTGTAGAACCTCAGAGGGAAGGGGTGGGAAGATATTAATCAAAGAAATTATATGCATACTAGAGGCCTGGTGCATAAAATTCATGCACAAGTGGAGTCCCTAGGCCTGGCAAGTGATCAGGGCTGATCAGGGCCAGTCTGATCAGGGCTCGAAGGCCCCAGTGGGGTTGGGAGAGGAGGTGACGGTGGCCGGGCCAGGTGCTGAAGGAACAGACACCAGACACCTACACTGCCATCGGTCGCCTGCCACTCCATGGTTCTCTGCCTCCCCCCTCTCCTTCCCCCAGTGCTGTGCCACCACTGGGGGCCTACTGGCTGTGGGAGGGATTGGGGAGTGTCCAGGGAAGATTTTGATCCCCAGTTTGAAATGTGCAGGAGGCAGCCAATCAATGATTCTCGATCATCATTGATGTTTCTATCTCTATTTTCCTCTCCGAAATCAATCAAATATATATTTTTAAAATGCAAGGTTTTTAGAGGAAGAAAGGTAGGGCAAGGGAGCTATTGACAGGGGGGCATTTGAGATCTTGCTCACATTTCAGATAGGATAACATAAGGTGGTTCTCAGGGGGTGACAGGTGAGGAGTGGCAGTGGGTGGAGCAGGGCACTGCGGGCTCAGGAACAGGCTGTAATGACTGAGAATGTCTGTGACAGTGACACTGAGCATATGTTGGGGCCATGGCTGGAATCATTCATCCCCAAAAGGTTTTGATTTTGGACAGGAGGAGAAACATGGAGAAGCAGGCCTTTCTTAGCCTAGAAGGTGAAGCAGGGGGCAGAAGTGGTCTGCCCTGCTTCCCTACAAATGTAAGCATGCAGTGTAACTGCACATGGGCGTCAGTCAGTGGCCAAATCAATGCCCAGACAGTGCTGGTGGCTGTGTCCTGCCACTCTCTGGCTGTGCTGCGGCACTATTGGCTGGGGCAGGGCGGAGGGAGGGAAAAGCCATGTCCCCAAGCACACATAGTCTAGGAAGGGGCAGGCAGGAAGCCAGAAGCTGGAAGTAGCTGTACGTCACTGATGAGTCCCTGCGAGTCCGCAGCTCATCAGCCAGGCCAGGCGGGGCCTGGGGGAGGCCTTTCCCTCCTGGAGCCATTCTTCCCAGGCTGGCAGCATTGGCCATTGTTTTTTTCTTTTTTTTCAATTTTTTTTTTCATTGGAAAACAAGCTCTGGGCTTGTGGTTCCTCAGATCCATAGGCCATACCATGTGCATCCAGGCCTCACTGTGCACCCCTCCCCTTCCTCCTAGGTTCAGCATATGCCCCTGGTGGTCATTATGGTCATTACATCCTAAGGGCTTTTATTATGTAGGACTAGAGGCCTGTTGCATGAAAAGATTCGTGCAATAGGCCTTCCCTTCCCCTGGCTGCCGGCACAGGTTTTCCTCCAGCACCCGGGACCCAGGCCTTCGCTCCAGCCAGAGCCGCCTTCAAGCCTTTGCTGCTCTGGCCGGAGCTGCCTTCAAGCCTTCGCTGCTCCAGCTAGAGCCGCCTTCAAGCCTTCGCTCTGCCACTTTGTGCCTATGTATGCAAATTAACCGCCATCTTTGTTGGCAGTTAATTTGCATATCTCACTGATTAGCCAATGGGAGGTGTAGTGAAGGTACAGTCAATTACCATATTTGTCTATTATTAGATAGGATATGCATAACCCATGGATACAGACAATAGTTCAGTGAAGGCCTGTGGGGGGGCCAGGAATTGGGAGGAGGGAGTCAATGAGGGGGGGGTGGGTTGGGAATGGGACATCTGTAATACTTTCAACAATAAAGATAAATTTAAAAAATATTTTTAAGTGTGGTAATTAAAAATGATTCTATGATGAAAAAGTTTGAGAACTCCTAGAGCAGTGATGGCTAACTTATGACACGCGTGTCAGAGGTGACACGGGAACTCATTTTTTTGGTTGATTTTTCTTTGTTAAATGGCATTTAAATATATAAAATTAATATCAAAAATATGTCTTTGTTTTACTATGGTTGCAAATATCAAAAAAATTCTCTATGTGACATGGCACCAGAGTTAAGTTAGGGTTTTTCAAAATGCTGACACGCCAAGCTCAAAAGGTTCGCCATCACTGAGCTAGAGAGTCCAGGTTTAATAAAACAAAGCAAAATATATAAACTATATGTAATCTCTTGGGAGGTAAAGTGATATAACAAGGAAGAAAATTGTGTGTGTGTGCACGTGTGTATGTGTGTTGTGTGGTGTGACAAATATATAATTTACTTTTTGTCTTGCAACTTCATGATTATACTAATATAATGTTTGATAAATAAAATGTAACTTCATCCTCTTTTCTGTGTAAGTTTTTATATTTTTCTTATTTTTGTCAATTTATATTAGACTTTAGTCTCAAAGATAGAGAATTAATAATAATTTTGAATTATTGTATATTCTAAAATATGTAAGTAAAACATAACTTAAACAAGCATTAGAAACACTTTAAAATTAATTTCTAAGTACTTCACTTATCAAAATAGTAGGACTTACATCTATGATATCCTTTCTATAGGAATATTTCATGATGGAGAGCAGTGAGTCCAAATTTTACTCTGTGACTAGCAGCAGAATTTTAACTATTTCAGTTTCCAATATCCAGTAACAGTTTATGTGTAGTCCCTGATTATATTTCCAGGTTTTTAATATTCTTCTCTCTGAAAGACCTTCATCATAGTAATTTCCAAGTTCTGCTAACAAGGTTATATTTTTAAATTTAATTTAATTCTTTAGAACTCATTCATAATTCAGAATAATGCATGATTGATTAAATAAATAAACCTGGGTAACTTATTGCCATATCAGAAAGATAGGCTGAAATCAAAATGTATTCAACTGATCCAATTATATTATTAAGTGTAGGAGGCTATTGTTAGATTCAAATATAAGAAACGGAATGGAATCAAGGCTGAAAAGGCCAAATGTCTTAAGTTTTTGAATAATTTTAAATTAATTGTTATCCAATTAAGCAATTTTTGGAAAAGAGGACCAAGAAAAATGTCCTCACATCACCTGAAATGTGGGTCCTAGAATGGTATGCACATTTTTGCAATGTATTGATTGCATTGTATCTTCCTTTCAAAATATCTTCCTGCTGGCTTCTAGGGAGATGGTTTGATTTGTGTTGAACTGAATAGAGGAAGATTGGTGCACTCAGAATGATGAAAGCAGATACTATCTTCTGGCTTGGCTTCACTTGATTAGATTTGCTCTGTTTAGTTTTCCCCTTACTATCAGGCTATGTCCTGACTTTAGAATATGAGCCTTCTATTAAAACATACGATTTCTGGAATCATAGATCAATGGCTGAGGTGCGTAGAGGTGTGTTTCCATTTAGGATCGACAGAACTCCAACATCCCGAAGGAATGAATAACTACAGGTATCTCTATTTTGTTTTTTGTTTTGTTTTGTTTTCTATTTTGTTTTAAACTCCACAGTTGTTACATTTTTTTTCAAGATGTTACACTCCTCTTCCTTCACCTGTCCAGACCAAGTCTCAGCCAAAGATGAAAAGGAAAGCCTCATGAATACTTCTGAGCCAAACCTTGGGATAGCTTATTATTTTCCACTAAAATCCTCTGCAAATTCAGCTGCTTCTGCAAAATGAACTCCAATCTTTGTGTCCTCAGCTCAGAAAGACTTCTCTGTCCACTTGACTCACATTCTTGGGTCACGATTTTGAAATTGTCAAATTGCCAGTTAGAAAAATTGTCACGGCATGTAAAGTACAGCATAGGGAATATCATCAATAATATTGCAATAATTATGTATAGTGTCAGATGGATACTGGACTTATCAGGCAAATCATTTCATAGGTATTTAAATATCTAATCACTAGCTTGTACACCTGAAACTAAAATAAAATTACATGTCAAATGTGATTGAAAAATAAATTAATTCTAAAAGAAAGTGCATTTGTGTTGAAAGCCAGATTGAAGGTAAGCCCCACCTTCTTTGTCTCCCTTTTGTCAAGTGTCACAGTTATACACTACCTGTTTTCATATGCCAGAAAAACTTGCTAAATTAAAAGTCCAGCACCACTAACTCTAAAATGGCCTGAACAAAACTGTTCTTAACAAATGTGTTATTTTCCTCTTTCATAATCTAGTTTTAAGCTTAACAGTTCCATCGTACATTCTTCATTTTAAAGTCTCAATCTCAGAATTGATAGCTAAGAAACTTTGATGTTATCTTATTCTAAAATGATTAATAAATCTATCAATTTATAATTTCCAAGTAGTTGGGTCTGTTTTAGATAAAATTTGATATTTCATTTATACATTCAGTGCCTTTTTATGAGCATGTGGCATTAAATATTTTGGATTTTAAAATGTATAGGTATATTCAGGATAGCTTAATGTTTGATAAATTTTGGATATATTTTCTGATGGCTTAAAAATAATACTTATTGTTTTAGAGTACAAAGTTTAATGTGTGATATAAACAAAGTAGTTTTTAATGATAGCTTATATTGTTCATAGCTACAAATTGTTATATGTGATATTTTGTGTGGTCTAGTAACAATGTGAATTATGGTGATGAGTAGAAAAAATAATTAAGGCTAAAATGAAGTATTTTAAACATCACCCTCATATTAACATGTTTTATTATCCTCCAATTAATCAAATTACTATTATAAACTATTCACAGTATAGTAGTGTAATAGCTTATACATCTTAAAAACAAAATATGATGTTTAACATTTTATGCAGTTGTAAATCAACTTTTTAGACTTACAAATCAAAACGACACATAATTTTGCATTCCAATCATAATATAAATGTTTTTGATATTGTTTTCCAAATAAACTTCAGATGGAATTAAATCAAATTTCATATTCATTATTAATATGAAAAAAAAACATGATCAAATTCTTCCAAAATATGTTCTCCATGGTTGGTTGACTACTTTTGTCATAGAATAAATAGAAATTGACTCATTTTATTATATCAGTGCCTGGAAATAAATACATGTCTATAACATTTTAGAAGTGACTTCATTTTATAAAAGTATAAAATTTCCAGTGATTTATAAGAAATAAATACAATATTACTATGTTTTATTATTTATTTAATTTAATGTCAATTTAAAAATTTTTATTGCTAATTGCATACCAGTAGATATGTATTTGAATTACTTACTATTTTAAAATACAAGTCAAATTTTAGTGCTAATAAAGACTATTAAAAAAACGACACCACTAAATATAAAATTCAAAGGAAAACTTAAAAGGTGTCTATTTTTATAGCATATAATTTCTGTTTTTAATACAAAATATAAAACTGAAATACAATCAGATTACTTCTAAGGGATGAAATTTATTTCATGGGATATTTATTATGGAATAAAAGATTTTCTTAGAAGAGCATGATATTTTCCCTCTTGTTATATGGACTCTCACAAATTAAGTATAAGATAGATTTATTTAACTGGTAATGTGATTTAAATGATTATGTCTAAAATGTCAGTAAATTTTATGAAAGGGATATTTTCCACTGTAAAACTATTTTTTTATGTGCAAGCAAATGATTTCTGCCTTTACCTTAGCTATTCAAATTTCAAATTTGTACTTAAAAAAGGGTCAGTATTATGTTCACTTTGTAATTTTCTAAAACTGAAATAATTAAATCTACTAATCTCTGGATGAATTTAAGAATAATCAAAGAAATTTAAATTGCACATTAATAATAGTGATCTAGTTGAACTGATTGTGAACAATGTAAACATAAAATACATCAACAGCACAATTTCATTTGAAGAAAAACAATGCCTTAATTTTAGAGCCAGAAAATTTTGTTACCAGTCTTAGGATGACTTAGGTAATATAAGTAAGTTATCTGGGACTTTTTTCCCAGTGTTAAATGAAACCAGGAAACATATCATCTTTAAGTTTCTTCTTAGTAACAATATTTATTATATTTTACTTTTGCAATTAATTTATTTATTAATAATTCTAATGATTCAGATATATAAGAGACATTCTGGAGTAAGTGACTCACATTTCAATTTACTTTATAACTTTAGAGGCCCAATGCACAAAATTTGTACAAAGGTTGGCCTTCGCAGCCCCAGCTGCCTTGCAGCCCTGGTTGCCTCATGGCCCCGCCCCCCCCACACCCACCTTGGCCTGGCACTGCCCATGTCAGCCACCACACACCCGTTGTTTCCCGGTTCCATGGAACCTCCCAATGATCACTCCGCAGAGGGTGGCCTGGGCCTCCCTTTTTGGGCCAATCACGGACCCTCCCCCCACCATCGATCACCCTCTGGCTAGTGGCCTGGGCCTCCTTCTGTGGGGTGATCAATCGTGGAGCATCCCCCCCTCATCGATTGCCCCAGAGGGTGGCCTGGGCCTCCCTCTTTGGGGTGATCGAGGAGCCTGGTGATTGATCTCCCTACTGGTCAGTGACCTGACCCTCCCCCTGTGGGGCAATCGTGGGGTGATGGTAGTCCCCCCGGCCAATCGCACTGCACCCACCTTGGCTGTCCTGCGCCAGTGTGTGTCATAGTGTGGTCTTCTGGAAGGTAGTCCAGATGGTCATTCTGCTGTTTGGTCATTCTGTCAATTTGCATATTACACGTTTATTATTATAGATGACAAAATAGAGAAAATGGCTAGCTAGAATTAGCTAATGCCTATTTGTCTGGTACAGTGACACCATATAAATCGCAGTGTTAGGAAAAAATCATTTAGTAAAGAACTTTAAAAATAGAACATGAAAACATATTAATAATAGAAAGCATTTCTCCAATTGGGCACTCCCCAAATTGAAGAAAATAGAAGATTGTTTTAAGTGATGACAATATATGCTAAATAAGAAGAAAATAAGAAGAAGGAAGAGGAGAACAAAAACATGAACAAGAAGTTAAATACTTAAGGTAATACTCTTATCATGTTTTCAAAAATTCAGCAAATAGATTCTGATATGATTCTTGCAAGACTTACTTGAGTCCACAGCAAGCACATGTTTTGGAATATTAGAAGCAGGGTAAATTATACCACAATTTTTTGGTAATTATTTCTTTTTATTTTATAACAGATTTTTTATTGATTTCAGAGGGAGAAGAAGAGAGGGAGAGAGAAATAGAAACATCAATGATGAAAGAATATCATGGATCAGCTGCCTCTTGCACTTCACCCATTGGGGACCAAGCCAGCAATCGGGCATTCCTAACAGGGAATCGAACCGTGACCTCCTGGTTCACAGGTTTATACTCAATCAGTGAGCCACTGGCCTGGCAGTAATGATTTCTTTCATGAAACTTATTACCATCTGAAGATGTATACCTTGAAACACAACAGAGAAATGATGCTTAAGTTTAAAAAAATGATACACTTTATAGTCTACACTCATTTATAATAAAATAAATTAGATAGTACAAGCAACAAATAAGTTATAAAATAATAATGAATAAAAAATAAAATCTAAAGGCCCATAGCATGATAAAAAATATATTGCTCAAAATTGATTATAGAAGTTTTGTTGAATATGTCGACCATGAATATCATGATAAAACATGATATGATTATGTTAAAAATGTCAAGTTAATTAAATAGTTGATTCAAAAAATGATTTGGAGAAAATGTTTTCAGTGATAAAGTAGTTTTAAAACAATGTAAAAACAAAGAGAATTCATTAAATCAAAATAGTGTTACAAAATGATACATCCTCTTCTTGTCCTTAACAATCTAAGACAAAACACAATGATGATGACATCATGAGGTCAATGATCACAGAAATTAATAGTGCATACTATTTCAGCTCCTCAAAAAAAATTACATGAAAAAGGCAATTTGATTAAACACTATCATGTCTGAAAGCCCTCTCTTGGTTCTTCCTTAAAACACGTGTACACTCATATGCATGTGTCCACCCACATACACACACACAAACACATAATTTGCCCCACACAGTATTGTGCTGTTGCTCATAACTAAATAACTTCAGGAGTGATTGCAAAGTCCATGAAATACCTGGTTACTTGGTATCTTTCCTTGCTACTGAATGAATGCAATGACTTAACGTACCTTGAAAGGGACCTGTATTTGTCTTTGAATTCCTTGAAATTTCTCTGATCTTTATTCCTCTTGCTTTGCCTTCATTGATAGTATTAATGTAACAGTGGGAAATTGTAATCCACTCCATCATTCTTCTTACATTTTCTCTGTAAGTGTTGACTCTGACTAATACATAGCTTATAGATAAACAGTATCTATACATATATATATATATATATACATATAAAAGCCTAAGCAACCATCCAACCATTTGACCATCCGACTGGTAGCTGTGATGTGCAATGACCACCAGAGGGCAGATGCTCAACACAGGAGCTGCTGAGCTGTGGTGACTTGACAGCTGTGGTTCTTAGGTGACACACCGGGAGCCAGGGAGGAGGGAGTGTGATTCTGGGATGCATCTTCCGAGAACCACCCTCTTGCAATCCGGGGTCCCTTGGAGGATGTTGGAGAGCCGATTTCAGCCCGATCCCCACAGGCCAGGCCTAGGAACCCCACCAGTGCACAAATCTGTGCACTGGGCCTCTAGAATTTTTATACGAATCTGAGGAACTAACTTCAGAAGATAAAGACTCTAACCTTCAGTCATACTAGTTCTGGGTGTTTTGCTGACCTTCAACTATAGAATTAGGATTATATAGAACTAGCATGACAGAGACCAAGATGAGACGCACCAGATTATCACTTGACCAGTTTCAAGATCCTTATCAGAATGGACTGTCCTGGCCTGCAAGAAGAGAACTGTTCAACCCTTTCTCCTTGACTTCTTTGTTCTGCTTTTCCTCTCCCTACTTATAACAAAAACTCTGCCTGCACTGAGATGGGCTTTGTGACAACAGTTCTCTAGCTACTCGGGAAATGAGCATATGAATAAACCTCTTTCCTTTTTCACTGGCATCTGGCTTATGAGTTTGGCTTTCATGGAGACAGGCAACTGAACTTGGGTTCTGGTTACATTAACCTTTCCTCCAAATACCTGAATAAGACATGGAGATACAATTAGGAATCAAAAAAAGCATATGTAAAAAGGGGAAGATGTATAAATTTCTGCTTAAACATAGTGGAGTGAATCTCTTACCCTGGAAGCACTAGTTAGCAGAAGGTAAAAAAATAATAAAATAAAATATAAAATAAAATAAAATATACTGGTCTAAGCCCATCAAGGCAAAGAGAATGGGACAACAGATCACATTTTTTTTTCCCAAAGGATTCAACAAACTTTTGAAGAAAATTATAATTGGAAGAGGAGGGTAACTTGTTTACTAAAAGTAAACTATAAACTAAATGCCTACATTGGAAGATAATGATGGAGGGAAATTGACTTCTTTCTTGAGCCTCAAAGTTTCAAGATTTGGAAGCAGTGAGCACCAAGAAAGGTGGTGATTAAATTCAAGACAAAAATCAAGAATACTGATTGAAAATAATATATGGAGCATTTGTATCCTCAGATATCATCTTTCACCCTGCAGAGCCAGTGCCATCTATCAACATTCAAAACTTCTCTAAGAGATTAAAAGTTATCAACACTAATAAAAGAGAAAAATGGTAATTGGCATACGACGATACCCTTTTCATTGGCTAATCAGGGCTATATGCAAATTAACTGCCAACTAAGATTGGCAGTTAACTGCCAACAAGATGGCGGTTAATTTGCATATGTAGGCACAATGCAGGGAGGCAAAAGGGAAAGCAGGAAGAAGCCCCCTGCCACTGACAGTGATCAGAAACCCAGGCCATGATCAGAGAATCAGGTGCCTTTGCTGCCCTGGCCAGTGATAGCAGGAAGTAAGGGTGGAGCCAGCGATGGGAGCTGGACACGGTCGAAGCTGGCAGTCCCGGGAGCTAGGGGTCCCTTGCCTGGGCCTAAAGCGGAGCCCACGATCGCGGGGCTGCTGCAGCTACGGGTCCCCGCTGCCCGAGCCAGATGCCTCAGCCAGAGGCATTAGGCCTGGGCAGGGGTGGAGCCTGCAACCGCGGGGAGCTGGGGGTCCCCTGCCCAGGCCTGACACCTCTGCCGGAGGCCTCAGGCCTGGTCAAGGGGCCGATCCGGTGATTGGTGATCGGAGGGTGATGAGGGTCAACTCCTCTGGCCAAGGCATCAGGCCTGGGGGGGGCCAGAGCCAGTGATCGGGGGGAGCTGGGGGTCCCCTGTCCAAGCCTGACACCTCTGGCGGAGGCGTCAGGCCTGGGCAAGGGGCCGATCAGGTGATCAGAGGGTGATGGGGGTCTACGCCTCTGTCAGAGGCATCAGGCCTGGGCAAGGGGCCGATCCTGCAATTGGAGGGTGATGGGGGTCAACGCCTGAGGGCTCCCAGTATGTGAGAGGGGGCAGGCTGGGCTGAAGGACACTCCCCCCCCCGACACCCAGTGCACGAATTTCGTGCACCGGGCCCCTAGTTCTCAGAATAAAATTCCAGAGATGTTTCAGACCTAGGGATAATAGATGAACATAGGGACTGAAACTCTTGAGGCAGCATGGAGCTTAAAGAGTATGGTTATGTGAGTGTCTGAACCATAGGATAGGACATCTGGGTTTCTTTCTTTCTTTTTTTCTTTTTTTTTTTTGCTACTAATAGGGCTTGAAAAATGAGTACCATCAGCCCAGCCATGAGCAAAACAAACAAACAAAGCTTAATGTCAATGGAAACAGTATATAAAGGGTGTCCCAAATTCACGCAAGAAGTAATTTTGATAGAAAACACAGGTTTATAATTAAAATTTGTAAATTTTTTATTGATTCATAAAGTATACAGTATAAGGTTATGTATGGAATAGCATATCAGGTAAATGGATTATCATGTCTCGATAGCAAGCACCATGAACTGTTGTTGCCTGAGCAGCCACATTTTCAAAGAAGAATGGTCCGGTGATGCCTCCAGCCCAAACAGTGACACGCTGTGGATGCATTTGTTTCTCAACAATCACTCACGGATTTTCTGAACCCCAAATGCGACAATTTTGTCAATTAACCAAACCATCAAGATGAAAATCATCCTCATTGCTGAAGATGATTTTGTTCAAAAAATCAGCATCCACTTGTTTTTCCATAATCCATGTGCATATGTGCCAGGAAAGCCGTGGAGGACATTTACCCAATATGCTATTCCATACATAACCCTATACTGTATACTTTATGAATCAATAAAAGATTTACAATTTTTAATTATAAACCTGTGTTTTCTATCAAAATTACTTCTTGCTTGAATTTTGGGACACCCTTTATAAGAAAATGATTCTTTTGCAATAGGTGTGTGAATTTCCAAATCTGAAAACTCAGACATTTTACTCTAGATGACAATATCAAAATAACAATAAGAACAAAAAAAGACTAGAAAAGAAAACGACATGCAACATATTTGATCCTGTTGCAAACAAAAATAGAATAGAAAATTGGCTCCCTTATATGAAAAAGAGAAATGTAATATTCAAGAAGTATAAAAGTAATATCATATATATTCATCTCATGCTCCTCAAATATAACTATTAACTTTTAAAAATAACCCCTTTGCCTTTCTAGACACACGCATATTTTAGATGCAATGATTTGTGTGATGATGATTAAGCCAATTCATTTTACTCAATGACAATGGAGGTTACAGAGACAATAGGGTTTTGATAAAGATTTTTACAAGGTTTTCTAACCACAATAAAACTGTCATAGGCTATCTCCAGATATTAATGAATATTCAATTATAATTATTTAAATGTAGTCTAATTCACCTGCCAGTTCACAGGGTATCAAAGCAATTTTTTTTTTCATATTGATTTGTGTTGTTTCAATGCAAATAGTAGAACAATTCACTGACTCCTGTGAAAAACTGGTATATAGTATTGTGATACCTAAATAATGGTTCTCCAAAAGATACCTACATTCTAATCCCTGGAACCTGCAAATGTTACTTTATATGGCATGTGATTATATGCATATATGATTAAACTAAGGATTGTGAGATGGGGAGGTTATTCTGGATTTTCATCATTGTGAGCAATAAATGAAATCACAGTGTCCGTATAAGAGAAAAGCAGAGGGAACTTACAGACAAAAGAGGAAAAAACTGTGACCATGGAAGCAGAGATAGGAATCTAACCGCAAGCCGAGAGCAACTGGAAGAAGCAACAAAAGGAATTCTTTAGAACTTCAGAGGTAGCGTTGTTCCACAGATGATTCAGTCAAACTACTTTTGTACTTCTGCTTCTAAAACTTTAATAGAATAAATTTTTGTTGATTTAAGTCACTAAGGTGGAGGGAAATTTGAAGAGAAATCATAGAAAACTGATACATGTATGTTTTGCTGAAATTCTATCATCCCACTACTTTGACACAATATATTGTCTCATAATTTGTAAATATCTAAATAGAATATTGTCATCAAGATTGACATTTGCAATACACTAATAATCTCTGGAGCAATGAAATAAATAATTAATAAACTAAATATCGCTTATATGGTTATAGTCAGCTAAGAAAATTTAATGTTGTTATTGTTCAATTTGAAGCTCAATGCCTAATTTATTTTCTCTCAAAATTAAGTCCCTAACATTTTAGTGGGTTTTCATTGCAGAATCTCACTCAATCTGTAAAAAGCTTTTTTCTTCTTTTTTATGTTTACTGTAAAAACTAATAATCTATTATTATATTCCCAGCAACTCAAAACCATATTTAATATATAAATGCACATTTTCCTTTTTGCCATAAATCCCTTGTGTCTATTTAGTAAATAGAAGATTTTAAATGAATTTTGGGTAAAGATATTTTATGAGTAGAGAGTAGTTAATTATTCCAGAAATAATTTAGAATTTCTCATATGCAAATATTTGAGACATATATTATTAATTGTTTATCATACAACATATGAGTGGTCTAAGGCAATTATGAAAGTAATAGATTTTATATTGCTATAAATTTACTAATTTACTTTTTACATATCTCCTAAATTAGTCAATAGCATCAAATCTAATTTTCCTGACATTTTGCCAAGGAGCATAGATGCATATATAAACCAATCTTTTTTTCTATCACTTACAATATGAAAAAGGATCTATATAAGTAGCAGCAACATGAAGTTGCACCTCAATAAACATATGACTCAACTGTGTAACTCAAAAGGTAAAAATATGTTTCCTGCAGAGAGGAAAAAAAATAGCCAAAAAATAAAAAACTTTAAGGAAAAACAAAACAGACTGAATATTATTAGATGTTACCACTGTGATCTTTACAGGTGATGGAGGGAGACACAAATGAATTAGAAGAGGAACAGAATGTAAGGAGCTCAGACTTATTACATGATTAATGCTCCACCATGTGCTATATAGAGATGGAAAATCAACCCTATGGAAGGAGAACTGAGTAGCATATCATTTGATAAGAGGAAGGCCAGTCTAGAAAGCTCCTAGATAATATGATGTTATTATGACTATTATGGTTAAATGGGAGAAATATTCTGGATTTTAAATTATATACATACTAGAGGCCTGGTGCATGAAATTCGTGCAGGCAGGGGAGGGTTCCCTCAGCCAGGCCTGTACCCTCTTCAATCTGGCACCCCGCGTGGAATGTCCAACTGCCGGTTTAGGGATGGGGCCTAAACCGGCAGTCAGATATCCCTCTCACAATCTGGGACTGCTGGCTCCTAACCGCTCGCCTGCCTGCCTGCCTGATCACCCCTAACCACTATCCTGCCTGCCTGATCTCCCCTAACTTGGCCCCTGCCAGCCTGGTCACCCCCTAACTGCCCCCCTGCCGGCCTGGTCACCCCCTAAATGGTCCCTGCTGGCCTGGTTGCCCCCTAACTCCCCCCTGCTTGTTTGGTCTCCCCCAACTGTTCTCCTGTCAGCCAGGCCACCCCTAATTGCCCTCTGCCAGCCTGATCACCCCCTAAATGGTTCTCTGCTGGCCTTGTTGCCCACTAATTGTCCGGAAGGAAGTCGGACATCCAGAAGACGTCCAGTCGACCTGGTCTAATTAGCATATTACCCTTCTATTGCTATAGATGAGATATCCTGAGCCTTCTAGTTGATCTGATGAATAGAATTTGAGAGAAGTGGGTCTACTCCTTTGTAGACAGATTGTCAAAAACACTGAGCATCAGGATAGACAATAGTAAATATAAGTCAAGTGCTGCAATTTATTCGTATTTGATTTATTACTGCAGTTCTGAGTTTTTTAATTGAATTGAATAGATGAGTAGTTCCTCTTTTGTAATTGAACATATTGGCATTCCTCACTAGGGATTGTAAAATTGATGGTGTAGGCAAAAACCAGAAAAACCACCTTAACATTCAACGGGAAAAATTACGATGGTCTGTGATCGTTAAAAACTTTTGGAAATATTATTGTCTGTCACATAATTATAGAAGAAATAGAGGCCCGGTGCATGAAATTCATGCATGGATAGGGTCCCTAGGCCTGGCTGGCAATCAGGGCTCATTGGGGCCTTCTGGATACTGGCCAGGGCTTCCCTTCGTTCTGCGCTGCCAGCCTGGTGGTCAGCACATATCATGGTGAGCAGTTGAACTCCTGGTTGGTCAAACTCCTGAGGGGACAATTTGCATATTTGCCTTTTATTATATAGGATAGCTTATAAAAACAAAAGTCAAAGTAGAAAATGATAAAATATTAAAAATAAATATTTCATTTTAATTTAATTAATTATATTTTATGTACCAGTCTTTTATGTAGGGACAAAGCCTTTTCTTTGAGTATGAGTCTTTGGATTAGAATTCCATTTTATATTCTACTAGAGGTCCGGTGCACAAAAATTCATGCACTTGGTGGGGAGGGCCCCTCAGCCTGACCTGCACCCTCTTGCAGTCTGGGAGCCCTCCATGGGGAGCGGGCCTAAGCCACAGTTGGACATCCTTAGCGCTGGTGCACCACTGTGCTCGCCAGCCATCAGCTCCCCTGTGGGAGCGCACCGACCACCATGGGGCAGCTCTGGCCCCGCCCCCCCATCGCCCCACCACTGCTGCTGCTGGTGGCCTTCCTCTTGCAGGAGGCAACTGGCGGGCTGATTGGTGGACAGCGCTGGTCAGCAAGTGGCCAGCCATGTCCCCCATAACCCCGCCGCCACTGCTGGTCACTGATGCCCCTTGATCGCTGTCCCCTCCCTTTGCCTGCTGGCACCCACCTTGGCTGGCCTGACACTGCCCACTCACCGGCCCCACCCCCTGCTGACCAATCATTCCACTGTTAAGTCTATTTGCATATTAGGCTTTTATTATATAGGATGAAGAATTATAAAACTAATATTTATATAGTATACACTATGTTAAAACATTCTAAACATTGACAAAATGTTTTATGTCTTTGTAAATAAACTCATAAAAAGTAGTTTGAAAAATACTTCCCTCTCCAACTCCTTTTATAACTTATAATATAGAACAATATTGAATTTTATACCTTAGTGAATGAATTGTCATATTCCTTCTAAGTTTGGGCCAGCTTTCAGTGTTTTATCCTTTGTGTTTTCAATATTGGGAAACATCTCTGACATTTCCATTAACATGAAATTTATTTTCTAGTATCACTTCCTCGGGACATTTTATCACAACCACCTCCCTCATTTATGCTAAGTTCACCTTCACTGTTTCCTTGTTGCTTATCTTCACCTCCAGTTCTAATCACCTCCAGTTTCATTACCAGTGTTAATCACTTGTTTTGTTGCTGCGCCTTCAGCTTTGCTGGTCTATTCTTTCTTTTGATTATCCATTTAAAAAATATCACTTATGTTTATTCCTGAGAGACAAGATGTCAGTACAAGTACCTGTTTTTTCTGTTAATTAAATAATAGCTGTGCAGTGACCAACCTGACAGACTCTGCAAGAAAGTAATGTAATTGGTGTCTGAACATGACGTGCACCTGTTCTTTATGTAGTGAATCGCGGAGGGAAGAGCTAGCAGCGAGCTTGTACTTGATGTAAGAACTCACAGTTGATGTACTCATTTAACTTTCATTTGAACTGTGTTATTAGTAAACTGGTGTTATTTAAGTAAACTGCAGTGACTAAACTTCATGATGTCACATCCTACAAAGCAAAGGCTTAAATGCTAAAATAATAATGATTCTTAAAATATCAAGTAAATTAAAAACAGGCAAATTCAAGTATCAGTGCATAATCATTATTAATTGTATGATGCAAAATATAACTTTATTTTGTTTTTATTCAAAAACTGACAGAAAAGAACATGAACACAGTAACCTTGATGTGCACCAAACGCATGTTACATTTTAAATCCTCAAGCTGAATTTGTAGAGCTGCTCTACAAACTTCTTGTCTCGACTGGAGCTGGTTGGCTCACAGGCAACTGGCCTCACTTCT
This sequence comes from Myotis daubentonii, assembly GCF_963259705.1. NCBI lineage: Eukaryota > Metazoa > Chordata > Mammalia > Chiroptera > Vespertilionidae > Myotis > Myotis daubentonii. The sequence continues at coordinate 167,155,085 of NC_081841.1, forward strand.
ATTCCCACTTTGCCCAGAGCACCTGGGGACTGACCAGCAGAATGGCCTTTCCTCGACAAACATTCTGCTATTTGCTGGTCTCTGTTTTCCATTTGAACTCACCGGGCATCCTTAAAGCACATCCTCAGATCCTAGTCTAACCCCATTCATCCTCCCTAGTTAACAACACAGGCATGACTCCCCAAGACCTGGGGTTCCAGAAAACCAAACTCTCGCCTCCACCTGGAGCTGGCCCCTGCTTCCTTCCAGGGTTTCATCCCCTCCTGCTAGCTGTCCCAGTGCCCTCAGGACTACGGTTCATTCCCAGGGTGTTCACACCTCCATGCTTCTGTGGTTTCCACTGTCCAGAGCATCTCATCCAGTTCCCTCACCTCACCCCAGGCCTTGCTGAGGTTGTGGAGATCAGCACACATGGCATGCACTGTGTGGAGTACCTGGGAAGGTGCTGCCACCCCCAGTTGTCTTGGACAGCTCGTCCAGCTCCTAGTCTTCTGGCTTTTCCCAGGACTCAGAAACGAATCCTGTGACTCAGTGTCCTGTCTCTCTCAAGTAGAGAAGGGCATGAGTAACCCAGGCTCCTACGTTCCTCTTCTCCCTCTACTCCCCCCAAAGTGCTGCTGCACCCCTCACCACACTCTCAGCCCAGCTCCCAGCTCTTCCTGGGAGTCCTACTGAAGTTCTGAGAGGTGCTGGCCTTCTGAGACCTGCCTGTTAGGACAGCCTCTTGAGAGACAGAAGTGACATGGCAGCTCCTGCTGAAAAATGCAAGTCTTATTTTTATTCTTCATGTTAAGCACTGGAACTTTTACCTACACAACTTGTAAATTCATTATAGTAACTGGCCTACAGCTTCTCTGGCTATTCCAAAGAAGAAACCTTGGTTTCAACTCTCCTGGGATGGAGATCATGGAAACCACTCTGTACTTGGTTCACCAAAATACATGGTGAGGCAGGCCAGGCAACATGATAATCATACTATTTATTTATTTATACAAACAAACACAGCAACAAAGAATATTTCCATCTCAGAAAAATCAATTTTACCCTTTGTGACAGCATGGATGGACCTGGTGTAAATTATACCAAGTGAAATAAGCCAGTCAGAGAAAGACAACTACCATATGATTTCACTCCTGTGTGGAATTTAATGCACACACTGAACTACCAAACAAATAGAGACAGACTTATAGACAGAGAGCAGGCAGACAGCTCTGAGGGTGGTGGTATAGGGAGGTATTGAGCAAAAAAGAAAAAAGAGAGAGAGAACACATAGACATGAACAATAGCATGGTGCTAGAAGGGGGTGGGGTGGAGGTGGAAGAGGGAAGAGAGGGGATATATATAGTGCTGGAAAAACAAATAAGTAAATAAATGTCTAATGTGTAATTTTTTTCAGGAAAGCCACTCCCATTTTATGTTCTGTACATTATATGCTCCCATGGAAACCTCTCCTCCTCCTTTCTAAACATTCATAACATCAGTAATATTTTCTTATCACCATCTCCTCTCCAAATGTAAATCTCAAAAAATTATGGTTTGTCCATCGCCTTCATTGCTCTATTTGATGCTTAGTAAAACAAACACTCAATAAAATACAGCAAAGAGTAGCAATCTACTTTGTGCTGAACAGGAAGTGAGAAAAAATGAGGATAGAACATCTATACTCAAATATTGACTACAGTCTTCCTTTAGGGTGTGGATTCTAGAATTTATTTTGTGGCCCAGTGCACATTTTACCTGGGGTCAACAACACTCACTTCCGTAGTCTAACTCAAGGGGTGATTAGAGAAGAATGATTAATATTCAAGGAATTCTCTAAAACTCAATACATAAACATACTAGAATATAATACAGATTAGATTCTAATTTCTAAACATTTTCAAAATACATAATTTTCATTTTACTCATCTTAGATAAGTAAGTATGGACTATAGGTTTTTCCATAACATTTTCAGATTTTAAAATGGTGCATTAAGTATTTATTTTCACAAATCCTATTACTGTTCATGAGTCATCTGGCTAACCTTTATTTGATAACTTGTTTTTAATTTTCTCTTTAGTAAAACAGAGAAGCATATATTTGTTGTTCTATGATCAAACTTTAAAAAGCCAAGTTATTTGAGCTTGTTAATATAGTATAAAATAAGATATAGATATAGACATTTGTTAATGTGTTAATACCTTTAGTGCCAGTTGGTAAAAATAATAAATATATAAAGACCCTTACTACGAAGGCCAAAATACTGAATAGAATACTAAAAGCATATAGAAGATAGAGAAAACTCCTCAAACATTTCCACATTTCAGAATCCCCTTCTTGTTGCAACTCAATTAAAATACATAGTCACTTGTACTATCACAGAGGAATTGATTTGTTTCTTTGATATTTACCTTTCATTATGAAGGCTATTCTGAGAGATTTCCTTCTAACTTTATCTTGTGAGCTACCTTTTATTTAAATTGTTATACTAAATTTTGGACCTTAGCTTTAAATTTATCATTTGATTCTCTGTCTAACATCAATAAATCAGGAAAAAATTTATTTTAAAAAAGAGTATATAAATTACCAACTGATGTTTGATTAACATCACAAGAAAATGTTATATGATGATAGGCTGTGATATTTATTATCTAACTAGAGACCCAGTACACAAATTCATACACCAGTGGGATCCCTCAGCCTGGCCTGTGGGATCTGGCCAAAACTGGCTCTCCAACACATCCCGAGGGGTCCCAGATTGTGAGGGGTGCAGGCCAGGTTGAAAGACCTCACTGATGCACAATTGGGGCCAGGGAAGGACATGGGATATTGGCCAGCCAGGGAGGGACTGTGGGAGGGCTTCATGGTATGTCCAATCTGTCTCACTCAGTCCCGATCAGACGGACCCCAGCAGCAAGCTAACCTACCAGTCAGAGTATCTGCTCCCTGATGGCCAGTGCACCTCATAGCGATTGGTCCACTGGTCGACTTTCTGTCCCTGGTGGTCAGTGCACGTCATAGGGAGCAGTTCAGCAGCCTTAGCATATCATTAGCATATTACTCTTTGATTGGTTGAACAGATGACCAGATACTTAGCTTATTAGGCTTTTATTATATAGTATTGCAAGAAGGAGCATGACAGTATGAATAAACAAAATCACTCAGCATCATTCTACAGTCACAGATTCAAGGACCTGATTAAAAAGCAACTAAATTCAATTTTAATAGAAATTCAAGACTCATCAAGCAGTAGACAGTCAGCCCTTGAAAAGTGGGTAAAGGAAAATATATCAATGTCAATTTAGAGACAAACTTCTCAAGTAATACTATTCCAGGCAAAGGTGTACCTTTCTCAGTGTTTCTTCATCCAGATGTGTTTATCAAGAAGGATGCTAAAAGTTAAGGCAACTATATTAATCATAATGATGGATGTATTTGTTACAGGGAGACAATTTGTGAACAAAATGAATCAAGGGAATTGGAAATTAAGACTTCATGAGTTTCTCCTAAATAAAATTCCGTAGCCCAGGCTGATGTTGCTCAGTTGGTTGAGCATTGTCCTTGCACAAAAGGTTGCCTACATTTCCTATGCTGTACTTTACATCATAATGACTATTTTATTTCTGCCAATTTGTGCTTCTAAATCCCTTTACCTTTTTCACCCAGTCTCCCTGTCCCCCTCCCACCAGACAATGAAAGGGTCTTCTATATGCACAAAAGGCCTTAAATAGAAAAAATCAGGAAGAAAAAAAAATCTCACTTGTAAAGGCAAATGTACAATAATCACAGTGAATCAACCACTTAAGCTAATATAAAAGTTAAAAGACAATAGTAGTGAAAGTAACTATAATAGTAGTAAAAGTAACTATTTGAGATACATAAAACAAAAATATATAAAGCATAATGTCAAAATCATAGAGTATGTATGGGGGGGGGGGCATAAAAATGTAGTACTTTTAGAATGTGATTGAACTTAAATACCTAATAGCTTAAAACAGATTGCTACAGATATAGATATATATACTGTATATGAACATCATGGTAATCATAAACCAAAAATAAATGAAACTTTACAGAAAAGAAAAATAAATCTCATCAAAGCACTAAAGAAAACCAACAAAAAAGAAAACAGAGCAAGCAAAGAAGAAAGGAAAGAACAACAATAAACAACTAAAAACAATTAATAAAATGGCAATAAGCACATACTTATCAATAATTTCTTTAACTTAAAAGGACTAAAAGCTCCAATCAAAAGACATAAAGTGTCAGAATAAAGAAATAAGTAAACAAACATGACTCCTCTATATGCTTTTTACAAGAGACTCACATTGCATCAAAAGTCACACACAGATCAAAAGTAAAGGAATAGAAAAATGTATTATAAGTAGAAATTAAAAAAAAATCTTGAATAGCAATACTCATATCAGACAAAATAGACTTTAAAACAGAGAACGTAAAAAAGGGCCAAAGAAGGACATTACAGAATTTTAAAGGGCTCAACCCAAGAGGAGGATATTATAATTATAATTAGCTGCACACCCAACTTAGGAGCACTCATGGATATAAAGCAAATATAACTGATACAAAGGCAGAAATTAAGGATAATATAATAATAGTTAGTGACTTTAAAACTTCACTTACCTCAATGATTAGATACAGGCAGAAATTAAGGAAATAATGGCCTTAAATGCCACATTAGAGCAATTTGAGTTAATAGATATTTATAGAGTATTTCATCCAAAAAGTGCATACTACACATTTCTGTCAAGTACACAGGAAACCCTTTCCAGGATAGATCACATACTAGTTCACAAAACAAGAAGACTGAAATTTTATCAAGCATATTTATTTTTTACTATGGTGGCATGAAACTTGATATCAGCCTTAGGAAGAAAACTGGAAAAAACACAAATGGAGATTAAACAACATGCTTATAAAGAATCAATAGATCAAAACAGAAAATCCAATAGCATATCAAAAACTACTATGAGATTAATGAAAATAAACACACAATCTTACAAAATGCATGGAATGCAGCAAAAGCAGTCCTAAGAGAAAAGTATATAGATATATATCGGCCTACCTTAAAAAGCAACCCCTGTGACCCCCCCCCCAAAAAAAAAAAAAAAACTCATATAAACTATCTAAATTGACGCTTAAGGGAACTAGAAAAAGAAAACAAACAAAACAACTAAACCAAAAGTAAAATAGAAGGAAGGAAATAAATACCAGCAGTGAAATAAACAAAATGGAAAAAATAAAAACACAATAAAAAAATCAATAAAACTAAGAGACAGTTCTTTGAAATGATAAAGTTGACAAGCGTTTAGAAAGTCTCATTAAGCAAAAAAGAGAGAATACAAGGAAATAAAATTGGAAATGAAAAGGGCAAGATTACAACCAACAATCATAAAATTACAAAGGATCATTAAAGAATGCACAATTATATGTCAACAAGTTAGACAATCTAGGAAATAAGGGATATATTTCTAGAAACATACAACCTTCCAAAACTAACGCAGAAAAATAATATAATTACTAAAGGAATTGATTAATATAATTAATAAAATAACTGGATATAAAATTACTATACAGAAATTTATTACATTCCTATATAATAATAATGATTAGAAGTTAAGAAAATAATCTTATTTATAATTACATAAAAAAATAATAAAATACCTAGAAATAAATTTAATCCCAAAATGAAAGGCTTGTTCTCTGAAAACTATAAGACACTAAAGAAAGAAATTAAAGAGGACACAAATAAATGGAAGCATACACTGTGCACATAGATTGGAAGGATTAAAATTGTTAAAATGACAATACAACCTAAAGAATTCCATGAATTCAATGTGACCCCTATCAGAATACTAATGAAAGTCTGAGAACTAGAACACATAATTCTAAAATTTATATATAACCACAAAGATCATGAATCACCAAAGAAATCTTGACAACGAAAGTTGAAGTTATCATACTCTACTTCCTGAATTTAAACTATATTACAAAGCTATAATAATCAAAACAATGTAATAGCAACCAAAAAAACAAAACAAAACAAAAAAAACCACATAGATCAATGGAACAGAATAGAGAGCCCAGAAAGAAATTATCACTTATATGGTTAACTATTCCAAGATAAAAGAAGCAAGGCTATACAATGGAGAAACTATAATCTCTTCAATAAGTGGTGTCATAGACAGACATATGCAAGTAAATAAATAAATAAATAAATAAATAAATAAATAAATAAATAAATAAATAAGAGACTGGGCCACTCTCTTACCATATACAAAAATAAACTCAAAATTGATTTAAAATGTAAAAGTAAGGCCTAAAAACATAAAACTCCTAGAAAGAAACGTAGATAGTGAAGGAAATCATCAACAAACAAAAACATAACCTATGGAAACAAAACCACTGAACTGGTCATATAATTTATGTAATCAATTACCTCTCATTTCACCTTAAGAAATTTCTCTATATAATTGATTTAGGCTTAAATCTTTAAAATTGTTGTTTTATATGAATTTATATAAATATGAAAGAACTCCAAGAGCAGAGATTGATGGTTTCAAACTGAAAACACCTGTGTGCAAGGGAATTTATTGTGCTTTATTTAAATGCTACTATACGAGCCAGCCACAGTTACATGGATGCTGATAGAAGATGACAGATACCTGGAGTAAAATATAAAGTCATCATATCAGCATAATTATCCTGGACCCCTAAACTCTAAGTTCCACAGAGCAATGTGGAGGGACCACTGAAGTTGGTACATGGACTGGGCTGCCCCAAAGGAAAGGGATTCTGAGCATCAGAAACCCTGATGTTATGACAAGCAGGAAGCGAGCCTACTCTTTCTGCAGAGAGACATTACTTTAACTTTCCAAAACCTGAGCTGTATAATAATCTGGAAAAATGGCCCAAATTACAAAGGAGTAAGGGCTGTATAATCTCAATATACACAGCAAACCTATATGAACACAAGAAGTTCCTGGTGGACTTCCTCCCAACTTCTCACCCTGAGTCAGACACCGTGTTAACCTCTGGAATATTTTCACTTTAGTATGTTACTCTGTGGACAACTAAGGTTTTTCTGACCAACAGAGACTGGAATCAAATCCTTTCAAATTGTCTTATTTTAAGATCTAGTTAGAGCTCCTATCAACAGGACTCCAAGAACTAAGTGTGTGTGTGTGTGTGTGTGTGTGTGTGTGTGTGTGTGTGTGTATGCATATAATTAAATTAAAAGCGGATTCTTAAATTTATATGAAAATACAAAGTCTGGGCTAAGAACAAATAAAGCAAACTTTTAAAAAAGCCTAGCTAAAGGAGTAATACAGAAGATATTAATACCTATTATAAGTTAAGATAATTAAGCTAGAAAGGTGACCATGCAACAATAGAAAAACTAAGCAGTGGAATAGAATAGAAAGCCCAGTAATAGCTTTGTACATAAAGTACTTGTTTTATGACAAAAGGGACATTGCATGCAGTGGAGAAAGGATTTCAGGGAGAGAGGAAGGGAGCGATAGAACATTGATATGAGAGGAGAACATCGATAGCAGGTTGCTATCTCCTGCTGGGGATAGCAGCCTGAGTATGTGTCCTGACTAGGAATCAAACTGGTGACCTTTTGGTGCGTTGGACAATGCTCTACCAACTGAGCCACACAGGCCAGGGCTAAGTGTCACCTTTCTAATGCAAACACCAAGTAAATGTCTTTTGAACTAGCTGAATGCAGGCCGCATGCAGACCCTGTGGGTATCCAACCTGACATCCACATTATGTGGTGGGTCACTTAGACTCAACAAATAACAAGGTGGGAAGGACCTTAAAAGTCTTTCTTGTCAAATAGAAAATGTGTTTTCCAGAGAGCAGCCGACTTGACCTGGAAGCATCTTAAATGTAAGTAAAAAAGTGAGAGCTGCTCCTTTGAAGAAATTCTTCTCTCTCATTTCACTGCCTTAAGCAAAACTGCTGGCTCCCTGGGGCTTTCCATTCACAGAAATTTCCCTAACTGTTTGGGCCTGGTTCACTGACTGCTCATCTATATTGAAACATGAGGGTGTGCATTGTACTGCTATGGAAAACCATCTGTGTAAAATCAGCACCCACCACAAATAACCCAAAAGCCAATATGGTCTCTCCTCTCAGTTGGCAGACATCAAATCAGCGCTTATAGATAGGCCAATACTTCCCTTGATGAACTTTGGGATATTTTTGTTATATTCTGGGTTGTTGCCTGTAGCCTAGTTGTCTGGTTTGCCATGTGGGAGACTACACGCTGGCAGATTAGGGACACTGCTCTTTGAGGCTATAAACGGTAGGGAAAAAATCTCCCCTGCCAATCAGAAAGTCTGGAACACAACTGCAGATGCCCAAGGTAAGGACTTGTTTTCTGATGGGACCAACTGGAATCAAGCCAACTGAAGAAATTCCTGTTAAGGAAACCCCAATAACTATAACCTTACTTTGTTTTTGGAGGCACCATGTGTACCACTTGGACTATACTTCTAGTGTATACTTCTTATGCCAGGCACAAACTTATTGGCTCTGAAAGTCATGATACTTTGCACATTACTGTGGTCATAAGAGACTTTCACATTTTTAAGGAATCCCCATATGTATGTAGCCCTCAGACAACTCCACAAATCTCTCCAACATGAGGTGACCCTTAGTTACTTGGGAAAACTTTCCCACAGTGATAAATGACTCATTATTTATGCACATTCTGTGGGAATTTATTGCTGTGTTAGGATCATCCAGTTAGAAAAAGTAGGGAGAATTTTTCCATGATGTAAGCTTACATTATCAATGACAACACCTTGGCCTTGGAAAGCATTCAGCTCAGACTCATTCACTGGCCAGAATGGTTATAGATGATAGCCTTACCCTAGAATTCCCCCTTGCAGGCCAAGGCAGAGTTGGCGCAATCAGTAATAAATGTTGATGTATTTGGAATATTGCCTTGGAGCAAATAAAAAGGTCAAAACAGAGCTATAATAAGAAAGCCTCCTAGTTTCCTAAGGTAGACTCAATGATTTTTTTCCACCCCTCATAAAGCATGGAATCCTGGAGGTAATGATTGAGAAAAACCAGTGTGTTGGTGATATAGGCTGAATGTCTGTGTATGCCCCAAATTCATATATGTTGAAACCCTATACTAATGTGGTGGTATTAGGAGGAAGTACCTAATGAATGTGGTTAATTCTCTTTGAAAGGAGCCCAGAGGGAGCTCCCTAGCCACCTGTGAGGATAAAATGTGAAGTCTAGAACCTGCAAGAAGGACCTCACCCAAATATGCTGGCATCTGAAATTGGACTTCCAACCTCCAAGACTGTGAGAAATAACTTTAGGTTGTTTATAAGTCACCCAGGCTATTGCACTCTGTTTTAGAGGACAGATTTAGCCTCAGCAAAAATGTGAGGGGCTACAGAAGGTGGGGCAAAAGGAGGTTTACAGTTGTTTGCATGGAAAATTATACAACCCTATCTAATAAAAGAGAAACATGGTAATTAGCTGTACCTCTGCTACCCTTCCCTTTGGCTAATCAGGGCGATGTGCAAATTAACTGCCAGCCAAGATGGCGGCCGGCAGCCAGGCAGCTGAAGCGAACAGGAGGCTTGCTTGCTTCAGTGACAGAGGAAGCCAACGTTCCCCGCCTGCCGCTGCCAGCCTCTGAGCTTGCAGTTTTAAACATTGTTACAAATATAGAAGCTAAACAAAACCCCAGAAACCTGCTTTCAGCCAGCCAGGATCTCAGAGCTGGAGTTGATACAGAGTTTTGATTATAGAACCCAAACAAACCAGATACCTGCTTTCAGCAGCAGAGGTCTCAGAGCTGGAGCCATAGCTAAAGCTGGCCCAGAATAAAAAAAAAAATAAAAAAAAGGAGTGGTTGGGAGCTTCAGTCACCTGCCAGCCTGAAAACAGCCTTCAGCCCCTCACCCAGACTGGCCAGGCACCCCAGTGAGGACCCCCACCCTGAAGGGGGTGTGACCAGCTGCAAACAGCCATCAGCCCCTCACCCAGGCTGGACAGGCACCCCAGTGGGGACCCCCACCCTGATCCAGGACACCCTTAAGGGCAAACCAGCAGGCCCCCACCCATGCACCAGGCCTCTATACTATATAGTAAAAGGGTAATATGCCTCCCAGCACTGGGATCAGCGGAGCCGTGAGGCTTCCCACCACCGGGATCAGTGTGACAGGAGGTAGGGCTCAAACCCCCAGATCGCCCAGCGGCTCTGTGTGTGACAGGGGGCGGGCACAACCTCCCTATCTGCCCTGCTCTGTTTGTGACAGGGGAAGGTGCCCCAACCCCCTGATCAGCCCTGCTCTGTGCCTGATAGGGGGGAGCTCCCCAACCCCCTGATCGCCCTGCGGCTCTGTGTGTGACAGGGTGCGGTGCCCCAACCCCCTGATCAGCCCTGCTCTGTATGTGACAGGGTGCAGCGCCCTAATCCCCCCCCCCCGCACGGGCCCTGCTCTGTGTGTGACGGGGTAGAGCCATAACCTCCCCATCAGCCCTGCCCTGAGTGTGACAGGGTGCGGCACCCCAATACCCTGATCCGCCCTGCTCTGTGTGTGACAGGGAGCGGTGCCCCAACTCCCCTATCGGCCCTACTCTGTGAGTGACAGGGGGAGCTCCCCAACCCCCTGATCGACCCTGCTCTGTGCATGACAGGGTATGGAGCCCCAACCCCCTGATTGGTCCTGCTATGTGCGTGACAGAGGGTGGTGCCACAACCTCCCCATCGACCCTGCCTTGAGTGTGACAGGGGGCAGTGCCCCAACCCCCCAATCGGCCCTACCCTGAGCGTGACTGAGGGTGGCATCGCAACCTCCCGATCCACCCTGCTCTGCGCATGACAGGGGGTGGCGCCCCAACTCCCCAATCAGCCCTGCTCTGAGCCCGACCAGGGGCTGCACCTAGGGATTGGGCCTTCCTTCTGCCACCTGTGAGCACGCCTAAGCCAGCAGTTCGTTATCTCCCGAGGGGTCCCATACTGTGTGAGGGCACAGGCCGGGCTGAGGGACCCCCCTCTCCCCCCCCCCCGAGTGCACAAATTTTTGTGTACCTCTAATCTTATATAATAAAAGGCTAATATGCAAATTAACAGTAAGGCAGAATGGCTGGTCGCTATGATGTGCACTGACCACCAGGGGGCAGACACTCAATGGAGGAGTTGCCCCCTGGTGGTCAGTGAGCTCCCATAGGGGGAGCACAGCTCAGCCATAAGCCTGGCTCACAGCTGGCGAGCACAGTGGAGGTGGGAGAGCCTCTCCCACCTCCACGGCAGTGCTAAGGACCCCTCGGGGTATGGACATCCCCCGGAGGTGTCCCAGACTGTAAGAGCGCACAGGCTGTGCTGAGGGGCCCTCCACCCCAGTGCACAAATGCCATGCACTGGGCCTCTAGTAATTAATAAATAATAATACAAGAATAAACTCTGACATACTCACAACTGTAAACCTCCTTTTGCCCCACCCTCTATATTAGAAGCTATCTTTGAACAATTGACAACTGTAGAGTATTAAGTTTGCCAATTCATGATGCTAGAATATTGCTCCAATTATCTCAGTCTTGCTTTATTTTTCTCAACAACATTTTGTAATTTTCAGTGAAGAGAATGTTCATTACTTTTAATTAGATTTTTTACAATAAATTTTATGTTTCCCTGCTAGTGTAAATAGTAACTTTAATTTCATTTTCTCTTGTCTCAGGCCAGCATACACAAATAAAATTAAATTTTGTGTATTAATATCTTATGGAATGACTTAGCTATCTTCACTTATTAATTTAGATTTTGTTATATGTATATTATTTTGGGTCCTCTTACTACACAATAATGTGTTATGTAAACAAGAAAGGCTTACTTCTTCTTTCAAGTCTCATGCTTGGTGCTTAGTTATATATACACTGACTAGTACCTACATCACAATGTTAAAGAAGAGTGATAATTTTGGGCATCCTAATCTTCTTATTGATCTTAGGAGGGGATGTGAGTTAACTATTTCACCATTGAGTATAACATACCTTGGTTTTCTTATAGATTTCTTTTATCTCTTTAAGAAAGTTTTATTTATAGTTTACTGTGTTTTAAAAGTATATACATAATTGTGTTGACTGTTGTAACTTTTCCCCTGTATCTATCAATTTTGCATCTATGATCATCTATGATTTTCCCCTTCTTTTTCTTAATAGATTGAATTATTTGACTTGAGTGATTTTCAAAAGTTAAATATTTCTTGCCTTTCTGAATTAAATACTACTTGTCTGTAATGTATTATTCTATATAATGTATCACTGGATTTGACTTAATAATATCACACAAGAACTTTTTGCATTCAGATGCTAAAAATGTTGGTTTTAATTTTGTCTTTCTTGTAATGCCCAGTCAAGTGTTGTACTGAGTTAATTATAGTTTTATGATAAGAATTAATAAATAGTTGTTATTTCAATTACCTGGAGGAATTTGCAAATTATGGGAAATCAATTTTAGAAAAAAATTAGTGAAGCCTTCAATTTCAAAAATATTTCACCAGTGAAACCTCCTAGACTTAACATTTCTTTAAAGAGGATTTTTCAAATTTGCCTTCATTTCTTCTTTCAAATATATTATGTTGTGTTACCCAAATTATGAAAATTACAGCTCATAAAATTATTTTATCTTTTTTATATGTAGACTCTTTAGTGATGAATATCTTCCTTTTTATTCTTAACACTAATATCTTAGAGGACACTCAGTGGGTGAAACAGTCAAATAACTGTCTTATAAATTTCACAGGTTTTTTGTTACTCTATTTTTCAGGTTAGGGTAGCTTATACTATAATGATAAGCAAGCTTATATTATCGGTGGCTTTACAGAACATATGCTAATTTCTTGCTCATCCGAAGTCTTCTATAGTTTTTGGCAACTCTGTAGAGGTCAAATTGAAGTATTTCAATCCTGCTGCTCCATTATCTTAACATGGGCATTCTACAGTATCACTGGTGGGTGAAAAGCAACTGGTGATTTACTTAGGAACATTCATGGTCTCAGGCCATACACAATATACATATCTTCCAGTTATGTTTCACTAACAATGGCTACTCATATGGCAATTTTTTTCAATATAAAGAGTTTTGGAAAAGAGGATTTCTGCATACTCACAAAGAAAAGGATATATAAGTAAATATCAGTAATATCTATCACAGTTGGAATGATTACTATATGGATTTTTTATCTTGACTTGCAAATAATTCTACCCCCAAAATGTCTTTTGAGAAGTTATATCTTATTCATGTGTATATATAACAATTTTGCACCTTTTAGTTTTAAAAACCATATGAATAACATGTTTTATAAAATACAAAAACATGTAATTAAAAATAAAGCAGAAATCCTTTCATCTGAAACCCAGAATACATCAATAACATTTTGTATGTGTCTTTCAGTCTTTTATCTATTCAGAGTTCCACCCTTAATGACAAATTTGGCATCACATCTTCATACTCTTTTATAACCAGTGTTTAAATTTTATAACAGTAAGACAATCCTCCCATGTTAATAACTGTATTTCACCAAAAATTTTTTTAAACATATTTTATTGATTTTATTTACAGAGAGGAAGGGAGAAGGAGAGGGATAGAGAGTTAAAACATCAATTCAGCTGCCTCCTGCACACTCCCCACTGGGGATGTGCCCGCAACCAAGGTACATGCCCTTGACCAGAATCGAACCTGGGACCCTTCAGTCCGCAGGCCGACGCTCTATCCACTGAGCCAAACCGGTCAGGGCCCAAAATTATTTTTAATGAACAGCTTGTATGTCTCTCCTACAGGAGGGATACAGTTTAGTAAGGATGGACCAAAATTTGGCTTTGGCCTTAGCATCTGGTCAAAATATATTCTTCAACTTCATCTTCAGCCTTCATCTTTGAAAGGATGACTAGCCAAGTTCAGACATCAGCATCATTTCTGGGTTTGCTGGACTTGCATATGATCCATGATCCTGTGACCACGTACATTACTTTTGCTTCCAAGAAGCCTAATATTTATGATTTATCATTAACTATCAGGACTATGTACTCTGAATTTAAAAAATTTTTGCTTGGATCCCCATTCAACAAATCTATATTAATAAAAGGGTAATATGCAAATTAGACCAGAAATCTTCCAGACAACCATTAAGACATCCTTCCTGACAAAGCCGGGCCCAGGCAAAGCCACCCGCCCACGGTCCCCTGCAGCTGTGGCTGGCCTGGGCAAAGCTGCGGCTGGCTGGAGGAGGGAATCCTGGATCCTAGGTGCAGGGCTGAAGCAGAGGCAGTTAGGGGCGATCAGGCCAGTAGGGGAGCAGTTAGGGGTGATCAGGCCAGCAGGGGAGCAGTTAGGGGCAATCATGCAGGCTGGCAGAGGTGGTTAGGGGAGATTAGGTAGGCAGGCAGGCAAGCAGTTAGGAGCCAGTGGTCCTGGATTGCCCACAGGGATCGGGCCTAAACCAGCAGTTGGACATCCCCCGAGGGGGTCTCAGATTGGAGACAGTGCAGGCCAGGCTGAGGGGCCTCCCCCTTTCCACCCTCCCACCCCCCCGCATGAATTTCATGCACCAGGACCCTAGTAGGGTATAATTTGTGTTCTTTATATTGTGCTAAAGACATTGATCCAGCAGCTAAAACCAAAAATCTAGGTTACTTTGGGGGCATATATTTAAAAGCAATTATAATAGCAATTACCTAAAGCTTAGTAGCAGGTGTCATTTTCTGGATAGTTTATGAATATTTCATTTCACTTAATACTCTACTTTTTATACACTGTGTATTAAACCCTGATAGCTTTGGAGTTCCCTAAGTACTATATTTGTTTAAAATATCAATCCTGTGACAACTGGGAGATATTCTTATTGTTCTAAAATTACCTGTGATTACTGTTAAGTCAAGTGCTAAATCAGGAGTATACTAGTAGGTAAAGAAAAATGTGTCAGAGTTTTTGTGCTTCATTGTTAGCTTACCAAATGTTTTGGGGAACATAAAAAAATAAAACAAATATGTATTTAACTTAATAAAATGTATTATTGTTTGCATTTAATTTTCATTTTTATATCAAAGGTGATTCATCAGGTGAAAGAAACAAAAATTATTTAAAATTGAAAATCAATAGTTGTACTGTTAATTTTAAATTACTCTTGTCATCATACTTTGTTATATAGAGAATTTATTTGAAGAAAAGTTTGACAGAAGATTTAAATTGATTTTGTACTTACTTATTATATACTAGAGGTCGGTGCACGAAATTCATGCACTCAGGAGAGGGTCCCCCAGGCTGGCCTGTGCCCTCTCACAGTGCAGGAGCCCTGCCGTCAATCGCCCCAAAGAAGTAGGCCCCGCCCACCCATCTGAGGCTCCTCAATGGATTGCCCCAAAGAGGTAGGCCGGAGCCGGGGGTCCAGCCTCTGCACCGCACGAAGCCGCGGGACCCCCGACCTTGCTGCGTGGAGCCCCGGGACCTGCCTCCAGGCTGCACAGGCAGCGTCAAGACCCCGGTGCCCACTGCGCACGCGTGCCCACTGCGCACGCTGCCTCCTGGTGATCACTTGTTGAGGTGTGAGGGCATCATGGCTTGAAGGTGTGATGACCACATAGGTTTTATTAATAGGATGTGTTTAAACTCCAAAATAAATACCAAATAAATACACCTTATTTTTTTGTTTTTTTGTTTTTTTTTATTGTTTTTATTCAAAGGTTTTTATTTATTTATATTTTTATTTATTTCAGAGACAAAGACAGAGGGAAAGAGATATAGAAACATCAATGATGAGAATCATTGATCGGCTGCCTCCTGCCCCCTACTGGGGATCAGGCCCACAACCTGGGCATATGCCTTTGACCAGAATCGAACCTGGGACCCTTTGGTCCACAAGCCAACACTCTATACACTGAGCCAAACTGGCTAGGGCCAAAGTTTTTTTGTGTGTGTTTTTTTTTTGTTTGTTTGTTTTTTATCTGTGCTATTATATCTATGCTATTTTCCTTATTTTATTGAATCACACTAGTCTGCTCAGTTTTTGTTATTTTATACCTGAATTCAGACTGATGTAACATGCATTTCTCTTACGTGTTCTCTGTTTTCCTGCATATATATTAGTTGATTTTCTCTGATTTTTATAGAAGCTCTATAACACTACAGAAAATTTGAATTCCGAAAATAATACTGTTTTATATGCATTGATATGTTGAATTCTGAATGAAAGTATACTGGTAAATTTTTAGGAAGACTGATGTTATATCTATGTTGGTGAACAAATATTAGAGCCTCAAGCTGAAATGAGAAAAGTGACTTTGGGAAATTTCTGGTGTCAGCTCTGCCATGTAAAGAGCGTGGAAGTCACCATTCTTGTCCATTTAACAAGAATAAAGGAAAATGCCTGTAAAAATCAAAGATTGTTATGAACCCATCAGACAATTGAAGTCACAAGGAAAAGCACCACCTGAAAATCTAGGGAGGCTAATGCAGAGGATCATAGACAGAGTCACCTTGTAGAGAATAGAAGCTACTGGACCTGATAGAACACTTAAATGTAACTTTGACAAATTGTTGGGGGCAGTGTATAGACAAGCATGAGAGTGAGAAATTCCTGGTGGCCACAGGCATAAAAGGACCCCATATCTGCATGGGTTTGATCTCCACACAGTTTTCATGGTAAAGAACCAAGATAAAGGTCTTTGAGGGGTATCTTGAACCAAGAGTGTTTTAAGGGTCCCTGTAGTGGCCAACCCAGCCAATGACTATAGCACATTGCCTTAGTACCTCCATCCTGGTCAATAGGTCATCTTTATTGCACTGCTTGAAAGATTCAACTGCAACTTTGAATCCAATCAAGTTCCTCTATGCTGAGAAGGCTGGATATGGTGCAACTGTAGTACACAATATGAATTCCGATGAACTGAAGATGGTGTATAATTTGAGAGCAAATCCAGCAGCAGATCTGGATCCTATGTGTGCATATTGTGGAGAGGAATTCTGAAAGCTGTTTGCTTTATTGGTCTTCAAAAAAAGAGTTCAGGTGCTTCTGGTCCCAGACAACAGCTTCCCCTTGGACTACCACCCCATTCCTATCACAGGGACTGTGGACTGCTGATTTGGGCACCGGGAGCAGTAACATTATTTTGTATTCAGCACCATAAATGTTTCCAGGGGGACCAACTGACCAAAGAGCAATTCAAAAAAAGATTCTTACCCATCAGACCTACACTATCTCACCTCTTTGGCTCCCTATCCGCACCTCCCCCACCTTGTTTTTCATGAGCCTTCAATAGATCCTTCACCCTCTCCTTTCTGCTCTTCCTTCTCACTGCCATCCTGGCTTAATATGCTCCTCTCTCCCACCTATTTGCACAGACCTTCTTTTTCCCTTCATAATTCTATATTGAGGGACAGGGGAGATTTCTGCTCCAAGATTTATTCTTATCCACACCATGGGTTTGGGGGTTCAAAGGGACTAGGCCTTTACTTACTGAGCTAATAAAATTGCTGGTGTGGACACACAAAAATACTACTGGATTATAACCTAGAGCATAATATGAATGTTTAGTTCATACAGATATAACTAAATGTTTCAATAAATTAAAACTGAAAGAGAAAAGAGAAATCTCCCATGCAGAATATTTCCAAATAATTTATACAAATACTCTCCCTTCAAAGAGATGGATCCTAGCTATCTGTTCCACAGGTGTGGACTTCACAGGTGACTTATTTCAAATGTGTACAATATGGAAAGTGGGTGGAACTGGGACCCTTGACAGTGGAGAAACCTGATAAATACTACCCCAGACTATCAAGAACTGTTATAAATAATATTGACAGTATGTACACTTGATAGAATGTGATGAAATTACATTTCATCTCAATAGTCTTTTTCCTAATAACCTACAATCCTAGTCAAATCATGGGAAAAATATCAAGCAAGTTCTAGAGCTCTGAATTCTACAAAATCGTGAACAATACCTTTAAAATGGTCAATCTCATAAAAAAACAAGCTATGTCTGTGAAAATTTCACATACAAGAGGAGCTTTAGAAGACATGGCAACTAAATATAATGTGGATGAGATTCAGAAACAGAAAAGGAACACTAGGTACAAACTAAGGAAATGTAAAGAATTATGAACTTCATTTAATAAGAATGCATTAATACTTGCTCATGAATTTTAACAAATGTATCTTACTAATATTAGATGTCAGTAACAGAGAAAACTGAGTGAGGTATATGGAACATGACTTCTTAAATTTTCTTTAAATGTAAGTAAATTCTAATAACAAAAACATGGATTTTACACATTATTACATGTATATTACACTCAATTTTTTTCACTTGGCTGTACAGGTAACATGTAGAAGTTAGCTATGTATGAGAAGCCATGAAGATATTGACTGTGAGGAATTGAAAATCATACACCCACCCATGCAGAAATATAGTCCCAGTGTTGAAAAGCTTGTGAGTTTGGGGATTCAGATTTTATATAAAAGTCATCTTATTTTCAAATGCCATTAATTGATTCATTTAAAAATATATATGTGTATTAAAATGTAACTTTATTGCATATTTTTATAAAACTTCTGTAACTCAAAAGTAGTCTTTTGCCCAAAAAATATACCTAAAATTCTTGTTTATTATAGTTTTCTATTATCATCATGTTTTCTTCTTCTTGCCCTATATAATCCTACTTGTCCTAGGAAATGGTACTATGTCAAAGATTATGACCCTAACAGTTTAATTCTATTATTTTTCAGTTTATATTTACCAATTTTCCTGAAATCTCAAATTATACTATTGAATATGTGTTTTATGGTTTAATTATGAATAGATGATTAATTTCTTATTCTTATTCTAGTAATTCAATTTTGGACATTCAAGTCAAAGAATATGTGATGATTAATTTTATGTGTCAATGCGGCTGGGATAACGGATGCTCAGGTAGCTGGTAAAAAAATTATTTCTGCATGTATCTGTGAGGGTGTCTCTGAAAGAGATTAGCATTGAACAGTTAGGCTGAATATAAAGATGATCACCTTTATAAATGATTTTATAGTGAAACCTTTCCCAGGAGCCCTTTCAATAACCCAGATAAAAATAGAATATTTTTAAAGTGGTTGTTTCAGGTATTAAAAATACTTGAATTTCAAAAAATATGTTCAAATCAACAGAACAAAATGTTGAAAAGTATGATTATAAATTTTTCAATTTATTCTTAATGTGATAAAGGCATTTTTCTCAAATTCTATGTTATCAAGATTTTAATAGGAAAATTTTATTTGTGATTACAGAAGTTTTTTGTGTTTTTTTAAATTGTTTCTTGCTAAAATTTACATTTTCTATGAAACATGAATGGTTTTATGCATATATTATATCATTTGTATATCTTCCTTATTTTACAACTATAAATATGTATATACATATATATGTATATGTGCATGCAGCTATAAATTTGTACATTGCTATGATGTTATAGTTAGTGATTTTAAAATGTAATGTTGTGGGTTGACATTTAATTTTTACCACTTACGTGTCATTTTGAGGAATTGACATTTATTTAACCTTTCTATGTCTTCATGTTCTTCTCTATAAAATGGAAGCAATAATAGTACCTAACACATTGCATTACAAAGATTATGTGAAATAATACATATATATGACTCATAAGTGTTCCTGGTAAAAAGAAAAAATATATTTTTCTCTACCTCCCACTCTCTCCCTCTCTGAAAGAAATAAATATAGCTTTTACAAAAACAAAATGTAGTGTTAATATTATAAATATTAATAGAAAGAAGTGCCTAGAAACATGAAATAATTTATTTTTATTCCATTCATATAAAATTATTGGACACAACTTTGAATAATGAAAAGAAAATTGCTTTCTTACATCCTATTAATTTTTTATCCATTTATACTTCAAGAAATAGATATATCACATATTTCTATATAATCAAATGATGTATGCATGCTGTAAATTAGATGGCTAGATGGGAGATAAAATTAGGTCATAATTACCCTAGAGTTATAAAACACATTTGTCATGATAATCAATGGGCAGGAAAATATAATATAGTTTTGGAAAAAATATATTCTAAAAGTAAATAATTGATTATTAATATAATTTCCATTTGAAATTCATTTTCTATTTATAAAAAATAGTGCCAACTCTTTCCAGATAAAATAGTCTAATTTGCGGCAGATCAAAACTCACCCCCCCAAAATAGTATAATAGGTTAAAAAATTAGTTTAAATGCATTACAGAACCATACATATAGCTAGGAATAAAGGGAACAAGGTCATAAAGAGAAGAAGACATCACTGTGGTGAGTCTATCCTCTTTCCCTGCTTTTCCATAAATACATTTGCTGATATGCAGCATGGGGCGAAAGACTGAAAATCCTAGCAGAAACCTGAGGAATATCTAAGGCTGTCAGAGATTTCAGTATTTTACACGGCCAGAGAAAAGAACCTTGGATTACATGGCAACAAGGAAGTATGAAGAAACAAGATTAGATAAGGAACATATATGCATAGCCCTTGGACAGAGACAATAGTGTGGTGAGGGCCAAGGGAGGGGGGTCCAGGGTCTGGGTGGAGGGAGACAAAGGGGAAGGGAAAGGGGGACATCTGCAATAGTGTCGACAATAACATTTTTAAATTTAAAAAAATTAAACTATTTAGAAATTGAAATTAAAAAATACAGAACCACAGGGGGTGGGGGATGGGGAGAGATAAGAGTATAGTTTAACATACCATACTCTCAATTAGTCTTTGGTAAGCTAATTCCGAGTTAAGAGCAAAGGAGATAAACATCCCAAAAATCTGAAAACTGGTATTTAGATTGAGGTTCATTAATTATCTTTCTGATAATTAAATGTAACTACTTAAAATCTATTTTCCATAGACCCTACAACTTTTATATACTAGTTCATATATTCTCTCAAATATATAATAGCTAGACCAAATGAAAAATAGTAGCAATCAAAATTGACTCATAAATGATCTAGATTTTAGAGTCATCAAACATGGATTCAAAATTGTAATGAATATTATATTTAGAAAAATAGATGCTGAGGTATAAAATGTTGTAGCTCTATAAGAAAAAAAATATCTTGGAAATTGGGGAGTGAAATTTACAATAACATTAAAAACAAAACCCCACAATTTTAACAATATGGTGTACACGGCTGAACATTATTATAACACTAGGGGCCCGGTGCACGAAATTCGTGCACTGGGTGTGTGTGGGGGGGAGTGTCCCTCAGCCCAGCCTGCCCCCTCTCACATACTGGGAGCCCTCAGGCGTTGACCCCCATCACCCTCCGATCGCAGGATCGGCCCCTTGCCCAGGCCTGACGCCTTTGACAGAGGTGTCAGGCTTGGACAGAGGACCCCCATATCCCCCTGATCACTGGCTCTGGCCCCCGCCCAGGCCTGAGGCCTCTGGCCCAGGAATCATGCCTGGGCAGGGGACCCCCATCTCCCTCTGATCGCTTGCTCCACCCCCCACCCAAGCCTGACGCCTCTGACCCAGGCTTCAGGCCTGGGCAAGGGGACCATCATATCCCCCCAATCCCCAGCTCCGCCCCCCACCCAGGCCTGATGCCTCGGCCAGAGGAGTTGACCCTCATCACCCTCCGATCACCAATCACCGGATTGGCCCCTTGACCAGGCCTGAGGCCTCTGGCTGAGGCGTCCGGCCCGGGCAGCGGGGACCCGCAGCTACAGCGGCCCCGCGATTGTGGGCTCCGCTTTAGGCCCAGGCAAGGGACCCCTAGCTCCCGGGACTGCCAGCTTCGACCGTGCCCAGCTCCCATCGCTGGCTCCACCCCTACTTCCTGCTATCACTGGCCAGGGCGGCAAAGGCACCTGATTCTCTGATCATGGCTTGGGGGCAGGGCAAAGGCGGCCCCAGGGCCGCCTTTGCCCTGCCCCCCAGCTCTTAGCTCCCCCCTGGGTTTCCGATCACTGTCAGTGGCAGGGGGCTTCTTCCTGCTTTCCCTTTCGCCTCCCTGCATTGTGCCTACATATGCAAATTAACCGCCATCTTGTTGGCAGTTAACTGCCAATCTTAGTTGGCAGTTAATTTGCATATAGCCCTGATTAGCCAATGAAAAGGGTATCGTCGTACGCCAATTACCATTTTTCTCTTTTATTAGATAGGATTTGCATTGTGACTGTCTTATGCTATCTGAAATGTGGAAGGCAGAAGACTTTTAAAGGGGTAAAACTCATTTCAGAAAAGACAGTAGATTATTTCAATACTAGAGGCCCGATCCATGAAAATTCATGCACTGGAGGGGGGTCCCTCAGCCCAGCCTGGCCCCTCTCACAGTCCGGGAGCCCTCAGGGGCAGGAGGCGACCCAGCAATCAGGGGAAGGCGATGCCCCATCACACCTCTGCTGCTGCCACAGCCAGCAGCCCAAGCCTCAGCCAGGCCTGGTTGCCTGCTCCTTGGGCCAGGCCTGGGCAGCTGAGCAGCCACCATCCAAGGCTTGCCTGCACCTCGGGCTTGCCCTGGGCAACTGGGGGGCTGAGAAGACTGGGGGAATCCAGAGGCAGGCCTGCTGCCCCAAGGGGGTTGGGGGGACTAGGCGCTGCCATCTTGTGGCTATAGGAGTGGCAGTCAATTAGCATATTCCCTCTTTATTGGCTGTGGGCTCCACCATCTTTCCAATGGTGTGAGGGTCAATTAGCATATTCTCTCTTTATTAGATAGGATTCTCAGTAATAAATAATGCAGGAGTGGATTAGTAGAAAAGGCATATTAGAAGTTGGAATGCAAAGGCAGAAAAGAAAGAGTCACTTGATAAGTCATAAAATAGTCAAAACAAAAACTGATTTAGAAGATTGGGAGTGGTTATCATGGTAAAGAGTTGTTGAGAAAATATGAACAGTATCATTAACTTCAACGTTAGAGACCTGGGTGACTGAATACATGATAGCAGCTTTAATAATGACTAATATGTTTAAGGATCTGCAAGAGTAAGAGATTCTTTTCTTTCGGGTGATTTGTGGGGTCAGATGAATGAGGGTGAAGTCATATTTGTACAGCAGCCAATGGTAGCTATCAAGAAGTCATGAGCATCCCCATGGTAATCACAACAATGAAAACATGCACATCCAAGGACAGTGTGTAGAGGGAGAAGGACAGGCAGGAGTTATGTCTGAGGCACTACAATGCTGCGAGAGAGGCGGAAGAACATTGTCATCCTCTTCTTAATGTTCCTGACTTCAATTATTTGCACAGAAATTTCTAGACATAATGGTATTGATTTGTTGGAAGAAACCTTTCTACTTATTCCATTGAGCAATAATTCATGGAAATAAGGTACATACTTATTAAAAATGAGTAATCTTCTTCAAGTTAATAGAACAAATTATTTTGAGTACTAAAACCAGAAAATTGAGAAACATAAAAGTAGCTTATGCAACACCTTGGAATAATAACTTTCACAGAAAGTCTGAAGGCCAAAAAGGATGTAGAAAAACATGCAATGAGTGCATAAGGGAGAAAAATGGATGATTCAAATATTGGAAATATATGATGAATAAAGCTTAAAGGAATGATAATGAAGTAAGCTTGAGAGAAGACTGGGGGCAGGTGACCTAATAACTTGAATTCTGTATCAGAAGAGTCATTATATTTTAAAAAATCAATCCTTATTGAAGAGTCAAAGCAGCTGAATTTAATTATGAAAAGATAGATGTAGGTTTCACTGACTGAAACCATTTTAGCATTTACAATAATTACTATTAAAAAATGAGCCCATGAAAGTCTTTTTTTTTTTTTAAGATTTAGTATAATACTAATTTGGAGTAGGTGGTATGCAAGTCTACTTTTAGAAGTGATATAGAATGTTAAGGTAAAGTAAAAATATGCCATTTAGAAAGTGATTTTGAAAATGCAATTTGATAATGAAGTTATTATAGAATTAACTGGTGTATTTCAAAAACATCTCTGATATGCAAGCTATGGCAATTATATTAATGAGTTTACTAGTAAGCTAATAAGAATAACTTAATGTATAAATCTAAATAATTACATATGAATCATAAAAATAAACAATGTTTCCACAGTAAATTTAACAAGACCTTTTTAATCCAACTGCACATTTCTGGAAATTAAGGTCTTATAAATAGAACTAGAGAATGGGTGCATGAAATTCGTGCATGGGGTGGGGCAGGGGGCTCAGCGCAACCTGAACCCTCTCCAATCTGGGAGCCCTCAGGGGATGTCCTACTGAAGGCTTGGGCCCGCTTTCCATGGTTCTCTGCTCTCCGTGGGGCCTGCCTGCTCCACACCACAGCGACGGCCAAGCAGGCCCTGCTAAGTGCTGCCTGCGGGCCGCGCTTTCCTGCTGGGCTCACATTGCTGGGGTGACGCCACCAGCTTCCTGCCCTGGCCGCTACGGGCGCCGCCATCTTTGTCGTGGAGTGACGGAGTGACAGTTAATTTGCATGTTACTCTTTTATTAGATAGGATTACAAAAATCTAAAAATCCTATCTAATAAAAGAGAAACATGGTAATTGGCGTACAACCGATACCCTTTTCATTGGCTAATCAGCAAGTTATGCAAATTAACTGTCAGCCAAGATGGCGGCCGGCAGCCAGGCAGCTTGAAACTAACATGAGGCTTGGTTGCCTCAGTGACAGAGAATCGTTGGTTTCCAACGTTCCCGCCTGCGGCTGCAGGCCTCTGAGCGGGCAGTTTACGAAACATTGTAACAAATACGCCCAACTTCAGCCAGCAGATTTGCAACATTGTAAGCAAAGGCCAGAAACCTACTTTCAGCCGGAGGCCTAAGAGCTGGAGCCAAGCCTCAAGCTAAAGCTGGCCCAGAATTTAAAAAAAAAAAAAAAAAAAAAAAAAAAAAAGGAAAAAAGGAGCGTTTGGGAGTTCAGTCACCCCCAGCCTGAAAACAGCCCTCAGCTCCTCACCCAGACTGGCCAGGCACCCCAGTGGGGACCCCCACCCTGATCCAGAACACCCTTCAGGGCAAACCAGCCAGCCCCACCCGTGCACCAGGCCTCTATGCTATATAGTAAAAGGGTAATATGCCTCCCAGAACCGGGATCAGCGGAGCCGTGAGGCCTCCCGGCACTGGAATCAGCATGACAGGGGGCAGCACCCAAACCCCCTGATCGCCCTGCGGCTCTGTGTGTGACAGGGGGCGGGGCCACAACCTCCCTATCCACCCTGCTCTGTGCCTGATAGGGGGGAGCTCCCCCCCCCACGGGCCCTGCTCTGTGTGTGACGGGGTAGAGCCATAACCTCCCCCTCGGCCCTGCCCTGAGTGTGAGAGTGGTGGCGCCCCAACCCCCTGATCCGCCCTGCTCTGTGGGTGATAGAGGGCAGCACCCCAACCCCCTGATGGGCCCTGCTCTGTGCGTGACAGGGTACAGAGCCCCAACCCCCCTGATGGGCCCTGCTCTGTGTGTGACAGGGGGTTGCTCCACAACCTCCCCATCGACCCTGCCTTGAGTGTGACAGGGGGCAGCACCCCAACTCCCCAATCGGCCCTGCTCTGAGCCCGACCAGGGGCTGCACCTAGGGATTGGGCCTGCCCTCTGCCACCCGGGAGCAAGCCTAAGCCAGCAGGGCGTTATCTCCCGAGGGGTCCCAGACTGCTAGAGGGCACAGGCCAGGCTGAGGGACCCCCCCTACACCCCCGAGTGCACAAATTTTTGTGCACTGGGCCTCTAGTATCTACATAAACATGTGTGTGGGGGGGGGGGTGCACACACATGCCACATTATTCACAGTTGCAAAAAGTGTATCAATAGAAAAAATTATAGAATTATTATATAGACCAATTAATAAACTTTATTTAATCAAATGAATTTGAAATGTATCTGAAAAATATGCAGAAACAATTGTTGAAAGAGAGAAGCAAATAAAAAATATGCATATGTAAGAATTACATTTTAGTAAAAACAATCTAAGTTTGCATATAAATGTTTGTAAATAATTACTTGATAGTGGGAAATACATAGAGGTTGTTACTTGTCAAGATGTGTTGGTGGGATAAATAATGGGAAAGAGATTGGGAGTGAAAAGTCAAGTAAAAAAAAAAAAAAAGACCAAAAAAATTGTAACTGTTGCCAGGAAAAGGTTATTATCATCTTAATACATTTATATAAGTTATGCTTAGTTTTAAAATAAATTTTTAATTAATTGTAATGATATCTACTTCAAATTTTAAGTTGTTAACATGACTATGAAAAGAAACGTCCCTATGCATTGTTGATCAGATGGATCTAGCAGTTGGAGGATACCTAGAAAGGAGGCAATAAGGCATGTATCCTGTTTTCCTAGTGCACTGGTATTAATCTTACTTCACAAACACAGATGTGAAATAAGTTTTCCCATCATTATCTATTAATTAAATAAGACTAGAAGTATTTGTTCTTTAAAGAAATTCAATATTGGTCTTTTGTGACAGGTTGATGGGGTTTTCCTGCTCAGAATTAAACAAGAATCCATCAGAGACTTAGACAATGCCTAAAAAACAGAGGTAATCATTTCATTATCAGCACTGCTATTATCTCTGTGGTCTAGCTTGCATCTTAAAGCCAGGTTGCTCTAATTGTATGACATACTTAAACTTCCTAAATTTTTACTTCTAACTGCAGTCCATCCCTTCTATATGCCCCATATCCCTGCCATTTCTATCATTGTTTTTTATTTTATTGTATAGCCATTAGGAAAGGGGTCCAGCATCTAATCTTCTTGGGCATGAATACAATTATTATTCTGAGGAGTTTACCAAATAGTGCTTCCCCCCTTTAGAAAAGAACTTAATCTTCCCCAAAACCCTCAAAAAAAAAAAAAAAACAACACAACAAAAAAAAAAAACACAAAACCCCAACAAAACACAAAAATCAAACAAAAATAATCCAAAAAATATGACAAGTGAATAAGAAGAATAAACAAAGAAAATAAAGTAAGCTTGTTTTGAGGGACTTCTAATTTCCAACCACTAAGAAAAATCTTTCCTGTGTCCAGAATGTAAGGAGAAAATAAAAGAACATAACCCAAATTGATATATGAATACATCATCTGGCCAAATATGTCCTGCCTAATAATCAAATTTTAATTTGGTCTTTAATCAAAATTATAGTCCTTACTAAAGTGTTTGAAAATATCTCTCCAGTCAGTGCCCACAATGCTAAAAAAAAGTAGCACATGTAGCACATAGAATTAATAATAGGTATACTACTATTCTATTTCCAAAAAGTTCATAATTTGGTAGCTTATTTATTTTTATGAATTAATAATATTCTGTTGTGAGGAGTACTGGTTTGTTGATCTCTTCATCTATTCAAGAATATCTTGGTTGCTCACAGTTTTGGGTGACTATAAATAACACTGCTAAAGATTCTTTTGCAGATTTTTGGTGGGTATAAGTTTTCAAATCATTTGAATAAATAACTGTGAGATCAATGTTGGTCTGTATGTCCATACTATAATTAGAATTTTTAATTAAATTAATTGGGGTGACATTCATTATTAAAATCATACAGGTTTCCAGTGTACAATTCTATGACACATCCTCTATATACTGGGTTGTGTGCCCACTACTCAAAGTCAATTCATCTTCTGTCACCATATATTTGACCCACTTTATCACAGTATGATTAGCTTTTTAAGAAGCTGCCACACTGTCTTCCAAAGTAGCTATACCTTTGTGCCATTAGCAACTTATCAGTGTTCCTGTTACTCTGAATCCTTTACAGCAATCAGCATTGTCAGGTCTTCCTTTTTCTTTTCTTTTTCAGTGTTAGCCATTATAACAACTGCTTAGTAGTATCTCGTCGGTGTTATAATTTTCTATTTTGAATAACTAATTATGTTAAGCACCTTCTCATATGCTTATTTTTAATCATTATATCTTCTTTAATGGGCTGTTTATATCGTTTGCTAATTTTTTAAAATACTGTTGCGTTTTAAGGATTGTTTTTAAATTTTGTATAATTTTTCTGTACCAGATATAAATTTTGCAAATATTCTCTCCCATCTGTGACTTATCTTTTGATTTTCTTAATGGTATTTCTTTTGCAGAGTAAATGTTTTTGCAGCCCAATTTTTATATAATTTTTGTTATGCCTTTGGTTGCTAAAAACTTATTGCTAAACCCACAACCACCTAGATTTTCTCCTATGGGTGTTTCTAGACATCTAATAATAGACAAATATGGTAATTGACCATACCTTCACTATGCATCCCATTGGCTAATCAGAGCTATATGCAAATTAACCACCAACAAAGATGGCGGCTAATTTGCATAATGTGGGCAGGGTGGGACAGTGGCCCCAGCTCGGGGCTCAGGAGGGGCAGCAGTGATCACGGGGGGCAAACGGGTGTGATCAGCAAAGCGGGGCTGGGGATTGCCAAATGGGCTGAAGGCAGACTTCCTGGTCCTTCCCCACAGCCGGCAGGCTCCTATCAATCTTCAGTTTTTATTGAAAGGAATGTGGCGCCTCTACTGTGCAGCCTCCCAGGACTCGAACTTGCAGGCTCTAGAGTGAAGACTTCAACAAGGACTTCAGAGCCTGCTCAGGGGACTAACCACCAGCTCCCTACTCCACAGCTGCTTCTGTGTCTGCAAGAAACTGGGCATGCTCCTCCCTGTGACATGGGCGGGGCCAGAGCCTGAGTTGAGAGGTTCTAGGATAGTGATAGCAGCTGGACCAGTGCAGGCATGGTAGGACAGAGGGCGGGGAAGGAGCAAGGGGGAAGCCCTGGTTCCCTGCTCCTCCTCCCACAGGCATGGCCCTGGCTGTTGTTATGATAAAAGGAGTTGTGTTCTTCTAACTCTGTCTGGGTAAAGGAAACAAGTGTCTGTGGATTTCTGATCTTACTCTCAGAGCTGCCAGTTAATCCCTCTGGATGCATCATATCCAACCTCCATAGGATCCGAGGGGCAGGATCAACCTTTGTTCCATAGTTGAGGAAACTGAGCAATAAACACATGTGTCTCATGCCTCAGTGTCAACTCCTGCAGAAATCTCCAGGTAATGACTCAGATTCTATATCTAAGGGTATATTTTCTTCTGCTTTCATGTTTAATTCAGCCCCAGGAATCAAATAATACAATAAAGAATAAAATGAGTTCAGAGGGCTCAGCATTGTATTCCCAGGGCCTTTGGTCCCACACAAACTGCAGAGCTCAGTTATCCTGAGATGAAAGGAAAGGAAAGTGAAAGGTTTCCCAGCTCAGTCACAGAGACATCTCATAACCACATACTAAGGACACAACATTAACTTAGGGGTGGAAAGGACACAAATAGAATAGAAGATGGAGTCATTTGGAGTGAGCAGGCCAGCAGGGGGGCAGTTAGCGGCAAGCAGGCCAGCAGGGGGGGGTGGTTGGGGTGAGCACACTGGTACAGGGGCAGTTGGAGGTGGTCAGGCTGGCAAGGGGGCATTTGGGGGCGAGTAGACTGGTGGCAGGGGGAAGTTGGGGGCAAGCAGGCTGGCAGGGAGAGTGGTTAGGAGCCATCAGGCAGGCAGGCAGGTGAGTGGTTAGGAGCCAGCAGTCCCAGATTGTGAGAGGGATGCCTGACTGCCAGTTTAGGACCTAGGACTGATCCCTGTAAACCGGCAGTAGGACATCCTTCCAGGAGTCCCAGATTAGAGAGGGTGCAGGCCGGGCTGAGGAATACTCCTCCCGCCCCTGCGTGCACAAATTTTTGTGCACCGGGCCACTAGTAATTTTATATTTTACAATAAGCATGGTACACTTTAATTTAATTTTTGTGAAAGGTGTATGGTTTCTTTATTATAGTGCTCTATCAATACATTTTTATATCTTTGATATTATGTATGACATATTTCTCTTTGTTTTGCATTTAATTTTTTCCACAAGATGTTATTATTTTAAGGCAGGAAAAATATGACCTAAGTTGTAATTGATAAGATGATAAGAAATATTGATTGCCAATAGATTATCCTTTTCCATAGAGATGATAATTTATACCTCTAAGTAGATGCTTACTTTATCCTGACATTGTAATAAATGCAGTTGGTGTCATGAACTAAATGTTTGTGTCTCCCCAAAATTAATATGGTGAACCCTACTCCCCCATGTTATGGTTTTAAACTTTAGGAAGTGGGGCTTCTGGAAAGTAATAAGGATTAGATGAAGGCATGAGAAGGATGGTGCTCTCATGAATGGGACTAGCATGGTTGTCAGAGTCCCTTTCAGGGCTTGCTTCCCTCTGCCCTGTGAGCATAGAGAGAAAACTCAACAACTGCAGCCTAGAGGAAGGCCCTCACCAGAACCCAACCATGCTGGCACTCTGACCTCAGACTTTCAGCCTCTAGAACTGTGAGAGCAAATTTTTGTTGTTCATAAGGTGTCCAGACTGTGGCTTTTTGTTATAGCAGTCTGGGATGACTTAGACAGTCAGAAATTTGTGATATTTACTAAATTCAATTTTTGAAGGAATTCTGTTTACCTGTATTAATGTTTTATAAATAGACATTACATTTTAAATGTGTGATTTCATTAAATTAGCTGGCCACTAAAGATAATATCTATTACAATATCTCTTACAGTGCCTCTATGAATGGGAATGCAGAGAACCTCTTACCATTTAAATAATAATAAGATAAATCTTATTTTGGCCATGAAACTTCTATTTTTCTGTAGATTAAGTATGTTTAATAATAATAACAACTTCTTAACTCATTTTTATTATGGAAAATTTCAAATATACACAAAAGGAGAGGGAAGTCTGTTATAAACCTTAAGTAAATATTATCCAACTAGGGGCCCGGTGCAAGAAATTCGTGCACTGGGTGTGTGTGTGGGGGGGGGAGTGTCCCTCAGCCAAGCCTGCCCCCTCTCACATACTGGGAGCCCTCAGGCGTTGACCCCAGCCCAGGCCTGACGCCTCTGACAGAGGCGTCAGGCCTGGGCTGGGGGCAGAACCAGTGATGGAGGGAAATGAGGGTCCCCTGCTGGGTGGGAGAGCGGGTTGGGGGCGAGTCGCCCTGCCAGCCCGTGTGATCGGGTCCCGGGCGACCACCGGCACTCACACCCCCAACCCGCTCTCCCGGGTTGAGGGCGTGAGTGCAGGCAGACGCCGCAGCCGCCCCAGTGGCTCGCGTCCCGGTTTGCCGGCCGGATCAGGTCCTGGGCGACCACTGGCACTCACGCCGCCAACCCGCTCTTGCGGGTTGGTGGCTTGAGTGCGGGCAGACGCCGCGGCCGCCCCGCCAGCTCGCGTCCAAGTCTGCCGGCTGGATCGGGTCCCTGGTGACCCCTGCAGCCGCCCTGCAGGCCCGCGTGATCGGGTCCCGGGCGACCACTGGCACTCACGCCCTCAACCTGCTCTCGCGGATTGAGGGCGTGAGTGCAGGCTGATGCTGCAGCCGCCCCACCAGCTCGCGTCCAAGTCTGCCGGCTGGATCGGGTCCTGGGCGACTGCCGCAGCAGCCCCGCCAGCTCGCGTCTGGGTTTGCCGGCGGGATCAGGTCTCGGGCAACTGCTGGCACTCACACCCCCAACCCGCTCTCTGATGGCGCTGTACCATCCTGCCTGCAATATGCATATTAGCCGCCATCTTTTTTGGCGGTTAACTGCCATCTTAGTTGGCAGTTAATTGGCATATCTCACTGATTAGCCAATGAAAAAGGTATCGGTCGTACGCCAATTACCATTTTTCTCTTTTATTAGTATAGGATTAGAGAAATATTATCAATATTTTCCCATTTTTGTTTTAAGTACTTCTTTCTCTTCAAGCTTCTTTTTTATAGGCTTTTTAATATATATCACACTCAAAATTTCTGCATGACAACATTTATCACTAATGGTTGAAGGCCTTTTTTCCCCTCATGTACTAAAAATAACATGATCATACATAATCCTATCTAATAAAGAGGGAATATGCTAATTGACCCTCATGCCATTGAAAAGATGGCAGCACCCATAGCCAATAAGAAGGGAATATGCTAAATTGACTACCACACCCTCAAAGATGGTGATGCCCACAGCCACAAGATGGTAGCGCCAGGTCCCCTCAGCCCTGCTGGAGTCCCCCAGTCCCCTCAGGCCCCCAGGCACCCAGGGCAGGCCTGAGGCACAGGCAAGCCTTGGATGGTGGGTGGCCAGCTGCCCAGGACTGCCCTAGGCTCAGGTAACCAGAGCCAGCCGAGGCTTGCACTACTGGCAGTGGCAGCAGCAGAGATGTGATGCGGGCGTCGCCTTCCCCTGATCGCTGGGTTGCCTCCTGCCCCTCAGGGCTCCCGGACTGTGAGAGGGGGCAGGCCGGGCTGAGAGACCCCCTTCCAATGCATGAATTTTCAAGTAACAAGGCCTCTAGTAAAACTAATCATAAAAATGAATCTCATCTAATACTGAATGGTGTTCAACCGTCAGCATTTGAATTAATGTTGAGTTACAAAATTTACTTTTTGTAAAAAGTAAAAGAAAAAAAATAAAGCATGCAATGAAACATGTAAATAAATATCTTCATCACTAATATAGCTACATAACAGCTAAAATACAGTGAGACTCTATTAATGCACATGGTAATGAAGATGTTTGAAAATTTACTGTTCATTTTCAAACAGGTTATACTAAAATATAATAGAAATAACATCTTAGCATCCAGAGAAAAATAATTAATATTTAAACATATCTGCTTGCCTTAAAATCTCAAATAATATGTTTGTGTGTCATTGATTACTATAATTATTATTTTATTTATTCTGCAATTAATAAAATAATAAAATTTACCTTGAGTTTCAATATCTTTGAGAAAAAATTTTTAAAATTAGGGAAGGTATAAAAAACAGCACTGGAATTTTCATTATTAATTATATTTAAGGCAACAATTTTATTTTTTTACCCATGTTCTAAATTAGGAAGGGGAAAATGCTTTTTAACAAAATTACCGTTTATGGATTCACACATGTGAACTTTGGGCCTAAGGTGTGTGTTGGGAAGAGGTGCAAGATTTGGAAGTATATCTTGCCAATGCAAAAACCAAGTCTGGACTTTCTAACCCCATGTATTGTGTACATCATTATGACCTTGAATGCTGTGTGATAATATTTTTCCTCTTTTCTCTTTTTGCATAATTCAGCAGTAACTGTTAACCTAAGTCATTGAGATGCTGGGGTTATGGGAAAATGTTTATATGAAAGATGATAATTGTTTGGGAAGCTGAGGTTAACTTTTTCTAAGGATATGGTTTCTTTGAGTACTTAGAAAACAATGTTTAACACAGAGTGGATGGGAAATATGCCCTTCAGAAAACTTGTAACTAATGGGAAATATTTTGGCTTTGCACATTCCAAGGCATTGGATAGAGGATTTCTCAAACAGGATGTTCTTTTTGCAAATATTTATCTTTTCATAAGAAATTGTCATTTTCAACCTGAAAATGAAATTGAATAAGTGTTGAGCAACAGGCAGGAATTGGTGGAACTCATGTTTGAGAGATTCCCAAATGGACATGTGACTGTGTGCTTCCTTCTACTGGTGTGTTGTGGTCCATTTTACTGTTCTTTTGCTGCTGCTTAGAAATAAAACTTGCTTTTTTAGAAAAGACAGATGTGGAGGCATAAAAGTTTCCATGTAATAAGCATTCTATTCAGCTTTTTCAGAAAAATTAAAAATACCTGAAAATACATCTAATAATAATAATACCATTATCACACTTAATAAAATTAATAACTATTCTTACTTATTACTTAATAAGTATCTAATACTAATAGATAATGTTCAATTTTCAAAATAAATTATTGGGTATCTACCATGTGACAGGCACACTTCGAGATGTGGGCACATTAACAATAGAAACAGATGAAACTCCTTCCTCTAATGATGCAGAGAAAAACAATGTAGTTGATGCAATTGGCTATCCCGAAAGGAAGGTGATGAAATATACGCAGTTTTTTTTTTTTTTTTTAACTTTAAATAAGTTGTCACTTAGTAGTATTAGGAGAGAATTAAAGAAATAATTATGGCACTGAAATAGAAATGAGCAAAGAATCACTTTTTATATAATAAACAGATAATATGCAAATTGACCATCATACCATTACACAAGAGTGCCACCCCCAGGTGGTCAAATATGGCTAGCACAAAATGGCCAGCAGGGGAGGGCAATTGTGGGTGATCAGTCCAGAAGGGGAGGGCAGTTAGGGCCAACCAGGCCAGCAGGGGAGCAGTTAGGCATCAATCAGGTTGGCAGGGGAGTGGTTAGGGGGTGATCAGGCTGGCAGGCAGAAACAGTTAGGGGATATTAGGCAGGCAGGCAGCAGTCCCAGATTGTGAGAGGGCTGTCTGACTACCGATTTAGGCCCGACCCCTGTGGAATAAGGCCTAAACTGGCAGTCAGACATCCCCCAAGGGGTCCTAGATTGTAGAGGGTGCAGGCTGGGCTGAGGGACAACGCCCCCCCCCCACACACACACCCAGTGCACGAATTTTGTGCACCGTGCTTCTATTTTGATAATAAAGAGCCAAATGTCTAAATTAAGTTTGGAAATTCTATCTGCAATTGTAAGGAGAAGTGATTCTCATAGAAATAACTTCATATGCAAAGAATCTGTAATGGGTACAATGCATGCAGGTAACTATAACCCTTTTAGTATAGCTAGAGTCTAAATTGCAAAATGGAGAGTTGTGACAGATAAGACTGGAGAGAATAATAGGATCCATGTCAAGAAGTTCCTTGTATATCATGGCAAGGACTTTTATTATATGGATAGGGTAAGGTGTTTTATATTTATGAATGAATATTATGAAATATATGTGTTTTTAAAAAATCATTCATATTCCAGTGTTGAGATACAGTGAGTAAAATGTTAATATCAGATAGCTAATGCAGTAAAGAGGCCGTTAAAATAAACTAGGCAAAGTATGGTTTTGGTTTAGGGACAGTATTTTCACTGAAAATTGAGAAAAATGGAATGAACCTAGAGATATAAAGTATATATTGATTATTACGTACATGAGGTTGTGGAGGGAAAGTTAATGTCAACAATTCCTTCATCAATTCCTCCAACAAATATATATTAAGAGCCTACTTATGCTGGTCAAGTTTATAGACCATCAGTGAACAACAGAGAAAATGCCTCTGATATCATGGAATTATACTTTATCAGGGAAATAATAGATAGTTGTCAATAGCATATTTTAAAGTAATAAGGAGTACAGAAACAAAAACCAAGAACAAGTAAACGGTGATAAGTTTAAAGGGTGTCGGTAGGCGAAGACTTTGTGTCAAGAAAAATAAATGATTCTTTCAAGAGGATTTATTGCAATGGGGAGCAAAGTAATGGAGTTATGTCTAAAAAAAGGAAGTGCAGTTGAGAGAAAGACTCCTTTTCAGTAAAAGATTGAGAAAAATACCATGCTTCTGTACCAATCGGAGTGATAAAGTGGATAATAAAAAAAATTAAGATACAGGAGAGTGAGAAGGAAAACCTGTTGGAGCAATGACTTTGAACCAGCGAAAGGGCATGATATATAGTGCGCCCGTCAAATAACTCCGTGCTTGAGGCTCAATCAACGAGGTGAATCATGTCCCCATTTCCAGAAGATACATGGGAGGAAAAGCAAGTTTGGAAAGGAAGAACATAAACTCACTTTTATGGGTGTTATAAGAGGGACATTCTTTTTTACTTAATACTAGGAGCCCAGCGTGCAATTAGAAACTGCTCAGTGCGGCCCACCCACCTGCAGCCCTGCCCTGACACCCGAAACTGTCCAGGCAGAGCTACAGTGCGCCTGGCCCAGCCCCCAACCCCTCTGGCCTTCTCCGGCCGCTTCAAGCCCCACCCTCAGTCCCTGGAGTCGCCTCGGGCTGGTCCCGTGTTCTCTGGGTGCCTCCCCCCTTCCGCCCCGTCTCCGGAGCAATGCAGTGGCTCCGCCCCATCATGGTGCCAGAGGAGAGAGCGTGGGAGCCTCCCACCTGCTGTGCTGTGCTCCTTCCCCTGGCAGGTGGGCCGCGGGGCACTCAGAGTGTGAGCGGTGGCTGGCGGAGGACTGGTGGGGGCGGGCTATGGGCTCTCACTCCTGCTCTCCTCGGCAGGGGATGGTCCCGGCTCCTTTGGAGCCTACCCACTTCTGCCGGGTCTCCAGAGCAACACCCCAGCTAATATGCTAATGACCTGGTCGTTACCATTGCGGTGTATCAACCATCAGCATATTAGCTCTATATTAGTATAGATACTTTTATTGATTTCAGAGAGGAAGGGAGAGGGAGAGATAGAAACATCAATGATAAGAGAGAATCATTGATTGGCTGCCTCCTGCATGCCCCACACTGGGGATCAAACCTGCAACCCTGGCATATGGCCTGACCTGGAATGGAACCATGACCTCCTGGGTCATAGGTCAAAGCTCAACCATTGAGCGGTGCTAGCCAGGCTGAAAAAGGGACATTCTTTAGGAAATCTCTATATGTGCATTTTTATCTGGGGAAGAGAAGAGTACAAATTAAGGTCCTAATATAACGTGCTAACTACTTAATGTTTACAGTTTGAACTAACAAACAATAATATATGTTCTGTCCTCTTACCTTGTAAACCATACATTCACAACAAAAACCAGAAAGCATATATTCTGATTTTTTGTTACATAACCAAAAGATGGCAAAATTGTGAAAGCAAAAATATTTTTTTCAAACTTCATTAATAAAAAATTGGCATATAATAAGTTTAAAGTATAGAGGAGGAGGATTTGATACACATTTATATTGTGAAATACGTACCCAATAAGGTCAGTTAACACATCCACCTTTGTCACATAATTACCATTTTTTATATTATTTAAAATCTAATCTGTTAGTGACATTCAAATATACATGCCAGTGTTGTTAACTATAGTCACCATGTATACATTAGATCCACAGTATTTATTCATCTTATAAGGGGAAGTTTGTACCTTCTGGACACCTTTAACCACCAATCTACTCTGTTTTTATGAGATCAGCTATTTAGATTCCATAAATAAGTGAGACCATGCAGCATTTGTATTTCTCTATCTGACTTATTTTACTTAGAATAATTCCCTCAAGTAGTACCATTCATTTTGCTGCAAATAGTCAGATTTTTTTTTCCTTCTTATGGGATTCCATTGTATGTATATGCATATTGTATTTTTTATTTGTGTGGTACTGAAGATTAGTACTGATGATTAGTGGTGTTAAGAACTTTTACACGGACCTGTTCATTGTTTGTATATGATTTTTTAGAAAAAAATTCTATCCATTTTTTTGCCCATTTTTAACTGGGTTATGTTTTTTGTTTATTTGTTGTGTGATTCAGTTTTATTAGTTACTTACATATATTGGATAGTGACCCCCTTATCAGATAGATGGTTTGAAAATAATTTATTCCACTTTGTAGCTTGCTTTTCATTTTGTTAATTGTTTCTTTTGCTGTGCAGCAGCTGTTTAGTTCAATGGAATCCCGTTTTAATTTTTGCTTCTGGTGTCACACCTGAAACAAAACATTGCCAAGGAGCTTTTCCTCTGTTTTCTTCTAGGAGTTTTCAGGTCTCACATTTAAGCCTTTGACCCATTTTGAGTTAATTTTTATGAGTGGTGTAAGATAGTGGCCCAGTTTTATTCTTTTGCATGTGAATATCCAGTTTTCCTAACCACATTTATTGAAGACTATCCTTCCCCATGGAGTATTCTTGATTCCCTTAAAAATATATGCATAGGTCTATTTCTGGGCTCTCAATTCCATTCCATTGGCCTATGAGCATTGTGATGGGAACACATATTAAATAATTATGTTACAGAAATTTTGTTTCAATTTCATCTTATATATTTCTATTACATGAATATATATAATCCCATACATTTATCTTCTATAAATTTTAATTATTTTTCTAGTAGAAAAGAAGCAAGCCTAGCAGTGTTGCTCAATTTATTTAAACACTCCTCTACTTAGTGAAATATGTTTGAATGCCTCTGAAACCAAGACGTTCAATTAAGATTATTACCTGGATCTATAATGATCAGAATAGAGACATTAGACTGTGGATTATTTACATACTAGAGGCCCAGTGCACAAAATTCATGCACTGGGGGGCGGGGTTGTCTCTCAGCCCAGCCTGCACCCTTTCCAATCTGGGATCCCTCAGGGGATGTCCGACTGCCGCTTTAGGCCCGATCCTTGTGGCATCGGGCCTAAACTGGCAGTCAGACATCCCTCTCACAACCTGGGACTGCTGGCTCCTTACCACTCGCCTGCCTGCCTGCCTGATTTCCCCTAACCGCTTCTGCCTGTCAGCCTGAATGACACCTAAGTGCTTCCCTGCTGGCCTGTTGGAGGGCATCCCCAACTGCCCTCCCCTGCCAACCCCATCTTCAACAATAGTTAATCAGCATCCTCAGTTAGTGTTTGAGAAGGGCTATGTTTAAGATATAATGTAGCCATAAAGATATTTGAAATATGAACAAGTCAAGAACATATCCTATGCAAATCTTTGAACTGATGTAAAAACTATAATGGCAATTTGTTGATACTGTGGCTCATGGTGACAA
The DNA here is from genome assembly GCF_963259705.1 of Myotis daubentonii. Classification (NCBI taxonomy): domain Eukaryota; kingdom Metazoa; phylum Chordata; class Mammalia; order Chiroptera; family Vespertilionidae; genus Myotis; species Myotis daubentonii. Next base: position 167,193,615 of record NC_081841.1, read on the forward strand.
ATAAAAATTATGTGCTATCAATTAAAAAATCATTCTGGACTTTTAGCCAATATTTGGCTGCAAATGAAAAACTAATTTTTTATCACCATCACTCTTAAAGTCATGAACATAATGCCAAAAACAATCTTTTAAAAGTAAATTAAATAATACTAAAATTCTAGTTAATTATTTGAAAAATGTGTTTATTGTATTAGTTATTGAATATAAAATTATTTATAATGTTAGTATTCAATGTCATCTGATTGTCAAAGAAAAAATTTTGTATCACCCATCACATATATTAAATCTATCTAGCTAGTTATGCCAATATTATTTGATATTTCAAAATCTTTCTTAGCCATCATGTTCAATGGTTGAAAATGCCATGCTAATTGAATGCCTCTGGAACCAAGATGTAGAACACAGAGAAGCAATAAAATTGATACTTAGAATTATTGGAAAATAATATTTTGCTATGCAAGAATCATAGAATTCATGCACTCTTAGAAAAAAAATATTTTAAAAGAAAAATAAAGTGCCAATTAAATTCTCCCTAAACTCTGAAGCAGTATTTCTCTCCAATATTGACAGTGGAACACCCTAATTCTCTTCAAGCGTTCTTCAGCATTTGCTTCTAGAGCTTAAGGCAAGCAATGTAAAGAAATGTTTTGTTATCTTTACTTTTACTCCTAACTCTGTGTCTGTGTGTGGTGATGGTGGTGGTGGTGGTGGTGGTGGTGGTGGTGGTGTGTGTGTTTGTGTGTGTGTGAGGAAGAGAGAGAAGTTCTATTTAGCTTGGAGCCCATGCCAGCAGGTCAGCAGATGCTCTTGACAAAGTCTAAAGGAAGTAAATAATGAATGAAAGAAAATCAACTGGAAATAATAAATATCAGAAAATTAGCATGTGCAACTAAAGCTTTGGGACTCAAGCCATTACACATGAATAGCATGAGGTTTGTATTTTTGAGGGGTAGGACACATATTAATTTTGGAAGGAATTAATAGTCCAATACATATTATGAAGAACAACCAGAGAAGTGGGAGGAAAGAGCATCATAACCACAGAATATAAAATGAGAGAATTTCAATGAGCTAAACAAAATCAGCAAGATAAAGTTGGAAATAACCTTATGGTGGGGAAGGCTCTGTTATGTGTCTGACTTATAGTGTTGCCCACCCCCTTTTTTTTCTGAGGAAATGTCAGTTTAATGATGTAGGAAAAAATTAGAATCTTATTCTTTTCCATTCAAGCAATATGTGACAGTGTAAAACAGCCTTGGTAAATGAGATATATAAGAATATTGTTTGGGGAGTGTTCATGTATCCACGGGAGAGATTTTTCATTCTTGAATAAAGAAATAATATAAAGACTTCATGTGACTCTTTCTGGAGTTAAATATTGATATGATACCTGGAACTGCACAGCCAGCATTTGATCTGAGAGAACAAGACAAGATATTGACAGAACCCAGTTCTTATATGGTTGTGTTACTTCACTTGTAACAGCAGCTGCCTATCTCCAGATCCCTTGTTAAGTGGAGCTGGGGAGTGGAGAGAGAGTAGAAAATAAAAAGGAAACGTCTAAAATTTAAATAATACAAAGAATTAGTGATTAGTATGAACCACAGTGAGCCATGTTTTGTTTGTTTTTTTGTTACAAAAATAATCTAAAGTGTTACATATGGATTAACAATGAAAACTGAAGAGATTGGAATTCTGGAGACCTTACTGGGATGTGAATAAGTGGATAGTACAAGAGGAAATGAAGGTTAGACCTCTTCAATATTCGTGGCTTAGCAAGTTTGAGTAATAATTAGATTAATGCATGAGCAAAGGAAGTTTTTATTTTTATGTTTGGGCTTTATTATATGTCCTTTAAAAGACATTTTTAAATCAGATTTTATGGTCAGACAGGTTTAGATTTAAATCCTGGTTCCACAACTTCCATTAGGAAATTGGACAAATCACACAATTTTTCTAAGTATAGGTTTTCTTACCTTTTAGAAAAGGTTTTGATAAATTTCATATTTTATATTGAATTGGCAGTAAAATCAAGGAAATACATGCTAGTTAATTCATATGTATAGGATCTTTCAAATAAATCACACTCCCCTGAATTGCTCTTTTTGACAATGACAAATATGATGATTATTGATCGGTACAAGCTTATTCTCAGTTAACTCCTGAAATACGTATGCATATTTATTGCATCATGATAGATAATAGAACAACTTTATGATGTGTGAACAATGAATCTTTGGAAGAAAGAGGTCACTTGAAATTTAAATATTTAATATTTTTAAATTATTGACTCGAGAGACAGAGAGAAAAACATTGTTTGCCTCCCGCACGCACCTTACAGGGGTACCAACCCAGAAACTTGTGCATGTGTCTTGACCTGGAATCAAACCGGTGACCTTTTGATGATGGGGGCAATGCTCAGTCAACTGAGCCACACTGGCCAGGGTGAACTTTAAATATATATATAGATAATAAAATAAATCAAAGCTTTGTGATAAATTAAAACAATAGGAGCACATTTATTAACTGTCAGTTATTTTAATTACTAATAAATGCACTTTTCATAAAGAATGTTACAATAAAAATAATTCTTAAATTATCAATTTTTAAAAATCTGGATGACATCAGTTTATATATTGCATTAGTCAGGTACACAATATTATTCTGAAAACAAAATTAAAACTCAAATAATTATTGAGGGTTGAACAATGGAAAATACAGTTTTAAAAACTCAAGCAAGAATTAGAGTGAGCCTGGCTGGCATGGCTCAGTAGTTGAGCATCAACCTACAAACCAGGAGGTCATGGTTCTATTCCCAGTCAGGGCACATGTCCAGGTTGCAGGCTCAATCCCCAGTAGGGGGCATGCAGGAGGCAGCCAATCAATGATTCTCTCTTAGCATTGATGTTTCTATCTTTCTCTCCCTCTCCCTTCCTCTCTGAACTTTATATATATCCTATCTAATAAAAGAGAAACATGGTAATTAGTCATACATCTGCTACCCTTCCCATTGGCTAATCAGGGCGATATGCAAATTAACTGCCAGCCAAGATCGCGGCCAGCAGCCAGGCAGCTTGAAGTGAACACGAGGCTTGCTTGCTTCAGTGACGGAGGACTCCAACATTCCCTGCCTGCTGCTGCCGGCCTCTGAGCTTGCAGTTTGAAACATTGTTACAAATATAGAATCTAAACAAACTCCAGAAACCTGCTTTCAGCCAGCCGGGATCTCAGAGCTGGAGTTGAAGCAATGTTTCGATTATAGAACCCAAACAAACCAGATACCTGCTTTTAGCAGAGGACACTTTAGAGCTGGAGCCAAGCCTCAGAGCTAAAGCTGGCCCAGAATAAAAAAAAAAAAAAGAAAAAAAAGCGGTTGGGAGCTTCAGTCACCCGCCAGCCTGAAAACAGCCCTCAGCCCCTCACCCAGACTGGCCAGGCACCCCAGTGGGGACCCCCACCCTGAAGGGTGTGTGACCAGCTGCAAATAGCCATCATCCCCTCACCCAGGCTGGCCAGCTACCCTAGTGGGGACCCCCACCCTGATCCAGGACACCCTTCAGGGCAAACCAGCCGGCCCCTACCTGTGCACCAGGTCTCTATCCTATATAGTAAAAGGGTAATATGCCTCCCAGCACAGGGATCAGCGTGACAGGAGGCAGTGCCCAAACCCCCTGATCGCCCTGCGGCTCTGTGTGTGACAGGGGGCAGGGCCACAACCTCCCTATCTGCCCTGCTCTGTTCGTGACAGGGGAAGGTGCCCCAACCCCGGGATCAACCCTGCTCTGTGCCTGATAGGGGGGAGCTCCCCAACCCCCTGATTGCCCTGTGGCTCTGTGTGTGACAGGGTGCGGTACCCCAACCCCCAGATCGGCCCTGCTCTGTGTGTGACAGGGTGCAGCGCCCCAACTCCCTGATCGGCCCTGCTCTGTGCATGACGGGGGGGAGCTCCCCAACTCCCTGATCGACCCTGCTCTGTGAGTGACAGAGGGGAGCTCCCCAATCCCCTGATCGACCCTGCTCTGTGTGTGACAGGGTACGGAGCCCCAACCCCCCGATGGGCCCTGCTCTGTGCGTGACAAGGGGTGGCACCGCAACCTCCCCATTGACCCTGCCTTGAGTGTGACAGTGTGCGGTCCCCCAAACCCCCAATCGGCCCTACCTTGAGCGTGACTGAGGGTGGCATCGCAACCTCCTGATCCGCCCTGCTCTGTGAATGATAGGGGGTGGTGCCCCAACTCCCCAGTCAGCCCTGCTCTGAGCCTGACTAGGGGCTGCACCTAGGGATTGGGCCTTCCCTCTGCCACCCGGGAGCAGTCCTAAGCCAGCAGGTCGCTATCTCCCGAGGGGTCCCAGACTGCGAGAGGGCACTGGCCGGGCTGAGGGATCCCCTCCTCCCTTGTGCACAAATTTTTGTGCACCGGGCCTCTAGTATATATATAATTACAGAATGATTATTTTAAAATATACATAAATATTTGCATTTTTAATCATGGTATATAATTTTGTATATTCCTATAGAAGATTCAAAGGTAATTGTGGAAGAGTTACTACATACTAATATATGATGTACTTTGTGCTGAGCATAAAAAGTACTTAATATTGTAGTACAGAGTCACAACAATCCAAAAGAAATCTCCATTTTAAAGAAGAAAAAAATAAAAGTCAGTGAGTAGGATCATTAGAGAATGCTTTCACATCTAATGAGGGTAACAACAAATCTATTTACCTCTCTGACTTGCTGCATCCAATATATTAGTATATTTTTGCCATTTTAAAATGTTTATACAATTTTATTCATACTGGAATGCTTCCCTTTTGAAAAAAACAACATTTATTATTATAAATGAAAATCACTCATATACATATATATGTACATATTTTAGGTGAGCAAATGAATACTTAATTTTCATACAAATCAGAGTATAGTTTCTAACTCTTAAAGGTGGTAGAATAGTGAGGGTAAAATTTAGAATTCAGAAATCTGAAACAGACACCTTATGGTTTCATCTATTTTATCCACTTCCACTTTATTCTACCTTCTTTATCTTTTTTCATGTAAAGCTAATATATAACAATATTATATGTATATGTATATGTGTATGTACATACACATATAAGAGCTGAAATATTGACATATATCATCATTGAGAGACTTCCAGTGTTATTAAAAGATAAAGATTTGTTTCCTTTTGGAAATAGAGGGAGAATAAATGATTACATCAAACTATTTCGGCTGCTGACAACAATTATAAGCTCTGGGCTAAATATAAATAAAATAAATGGTTTAAGGGATAGGAAAGCAAAGAAAACCAAGTAGAAACTGGAGTGGTTCTATGATTTAAAATGGGGGGGAGAAAACTAGGTCGACTCCACATTTAATAGGCATGTTACCTCAGGGTACTCCCCAGTTCACGCGGAACTCAGGATGTAGAGTGTGAGAGAAAAGATGCAGTTTCACTGGATTGAAGACTCAGAGGTTGGAATCAGAGCTGGCAAAGCAGCTGGGTTTCAAAGAGGAGATTTGAGAAAGGAGGAAGCCAATTAGAGCCGAAAATGCGTCACACTTATTTCAAACAATTTGCTGATTTTTAAACCACATATTTACAAAGCGAGACACTAAGGAATATAGCAGAAATCAACACACTGAGGAATGAAAGGGATATGGATAAATTAAGTAGCTTCCCAAAGCTGGCGAGACAGAATTAAGATTTCAATTGCCACCAATTTAGAGGGCTTTGATGAACACCTTAGATTTATTAAAACTCCAGAAAATCTGACCTTAATAGTTAGAAACACATCATAGAATGAAGGTGTACCCTTGGACTAAGGGCAAAATCAAAATCGATATACTATTGGACGATGCCTAAAACAAAGGCCTCACATCAAAATAATATACTAGAAATTTAGCAGCCTGCCTAACAAACTCAATATTTTTCAACACAAAATAACAGAATCCAGAACTTTTAACTACATATCATAATATTATAAAAGATTAAAAATGTATATATGATTCCCCAAAAGTAATAAATATGACCCATGATAAAAAGAGAAACATAGACAATAGTAGACCGAATAATATTTAAAATTAGCAACAAAAATTACTTTGTTAACAAAAAATAGTTCCTAAGATATGTTTAAAATGTCTCAGTTGAAGATGGTAAAGAGTTGGAGAATTTCAGGAGAGACACAAAAACTGCAAAAGGACCGCATAGAAATACTCATACTGGCCAAAATACATAGAAACTAAAGTGAAAAATTTATTAGCTACTTTGTAGAAATAAAAAGATCCTTGACCTTGAAGACAGGAACATCAATATTAGCGACTCTGAGGACAGATACATCAATAGAATTTCTCAGAGAGAAAAAGACGATTTGTACCAAAAAAGCAGAACTTTTATGTGGACTTATATTAAACCTAAATGTAGTTACAATCCAAGAAGAAAAAGAGAGATCATGTATTTGAAGAGTACTAGCCAACATTTTTTTTCAAATTTGTTTATAAATTAAATCCTCAGGTCTAAGAATCTCAATGGACACCAAGTATGATAAATCTACAGAAAACTATACTTCAACACACTTAAGTCAACCGAAAATATAAAGAGAAACGTTTTCAAAGCAATTGGGGGCACAGCAAAGAAAACATGTCACATGAAGGGAAATGAGGATATAAATTATGACTGAACATAGGCTAGAAGAAAGTATGAGTGCAAATAAAAAAAAAAACTTTTTGACAAAAAAAGTACATAGAAAAGCCCATGTTCATCAATAGGAAAATGGATAACTAGAGTTAAGTGTAGCAAGTGTTGGCATGTATGTGGTGCAAGCAGAATCTTTATACACTACTTTGGGGGAACCAAATATTTACAACTACTTTGGAAAACTGTTCAGTAGTATCTACTGTATCTGTATATGCATAACCTACGATCCATTAATTCCATTGCATGAAGGTGATCATTTCAGACCCATTCATAATTTCATCTATTTCATGGGAAAGTGGAAAATATCCACATGCCCATCAGCAATAGAACATATCAGTAAAATGTGCTATATTTACATTTGTACAAGTTTTATAAACATCATCTTAACAAAATGTTCTGAATCAAAAAGCAAGTACTGTCAACCGTGCTTATGCATTGCTCACTTTTCCTACACATTTTTGGAAGAAATGGGAGTGCTTTCATTTTGGCAAATGTTATATGTGAATTCTATCCCCTCCTCTCAAACTTAAATATTGACCTCTTCAATGTTAGACTTCAGAATTTGACGTTGTTTGGAGATAGAATCTTTACAGAGGCAATAAAGTAAAAATGAGGTCTTTAGGGTGGGCCTTAATCCAATTTCACTTGATAACTCATGCTTAGAAAAGGGGCCATTAGAACACAGAGATGGGCATGCATAGTGGAGAGATAATGTGCAGAGACAGCGAACAAGACTGTCTACAAGGCAGAGAAACTGGCCTGGAATAGATCCTTCCCTCACAGCCCTCAGAAAGAACCAATCCTGCCAACACCTTGATTTCAGACATCAAACCTCCAGAATTGTGAGATGATACATTTCTTTCTTTAATAAAACAGATTTGTGATACTATGTTACAGAAGCCAGAAGCCCTGGTGAACTAATACATATTTTGGTACCTGCAAGTAGTTGCTGTTGCAACAAATAACTAAACGTGTGAAAGTGCCTTTGGAGTTGGGTAAATAGTAGAGACTAGAATAATGTTGAGGTGCTTGATATAAAAATCCTAGATTGCCTTGAAGAGATTGCTCACAAAAATAAAAATGTTAAGGAGATTCTGGTGAGGACTAAAAAAGAAAAGAGGCTCATTGTGGAGAAAGCTTTTAGATAGGTCATCATGAACAGAATAAATATGAACGCTAAAGGTGCTTGTGGTGAAGTCTCAAATGGAAATGAGGAACATGTTAATAGGAATGGGAGGAAAGGTGTCCTTGTTATAAAGTGGCCAATAACTTGACTGAATTGGCAAATTACATGTGTGTGCGCACACACACAGACACACACACACACACACACACACACACACACACACCTTATATTATATCCCCCCCCCTCTTACTAAAGTACACATTTATGGTAAATAAAGTACAACCATGGGCTTGAACCATGCAATTCACTGTTCTTACTACATCAACCATGGTCTGTAAGGAGACAGTTTGAAACATAACAAAGAAGCCTCATGAAGGTCATGTGTGGTTGCAGGTGAGAAAGACCACACCCCATGTATTTGGGATACCATCCTACTGGGTGAGGTATATGTCTTAAAAGAACTCATAATATAAGATGCTGCCTTGTCCCAGTAAGGAAAATGCTAACTAAAAGTACCAAATTAAATTTTAGAAGACCACTAAAGGCCAAAGTCTTCGTCACCCTTTCCGATGACTATCAGCTCCTGAGTGTACTGACTGAGGGAAAGTAGCACATCAAATTAATGGAAAAAAGAAAAAAAACTATAAAAACCAATATTGCCCATTTTGGATATATATTCAGATGCATAAATGAGAAGTGAATTAGCTGTCTGGGAATTTATACTTTTTCCTTTAATTTCCCCCTTATTTTCCATTACTATGTTGTACAGAATATGCTGTGTTGTAGGTTTCTACTTTATAAATGATCTATTGTACAATTTATGTCTAGATGGGATTTTGACTAAATTAGTGAGAAATAATCATCACTCAGGGTTGAAATGTTGAGTGCAATTTAATTTCTTATAGTTCCAGTTTTTAGTCAGATGATATCATTTTGAGATTTAAATATGAAAAATGATCTTACATAGCTGTTGTGAGCAAAACATTTGGACTGTGGGGAAATTTGCATAGTATCTTTTTGATTCTCTTACTAATGTTTCTTCCTGTAAATTAATGCTTAGGAAGGTAAAAACTAAAATTCCAGCCCTAGCCAGTTTGGCTCAGGGGAAAAGAGCTTGGACCTGCGGACTGAAGGGTCCCGGGTTCAATTCTGGTCAAGAGCATGTACGTGGTTTTGCAGGCTCCATCCCCGGCCTTTGTCAGGTCGTGTACAAAGGCAACAATCGTTTCTCTCTGTGTGTCTTTCTCCCTTTCCCTCTCTCTCTAAAAAAAAAAAAAAAAAAAAAAAATCGGTTGAAAAATATCCTCAGGTGAGGATTAACAAAACAACAACAAACTACAATTCCAGGACTACTTTGGAGTTAGGATTCTGGTGTGTTTGTGGCTCAGCCAATGAGATGCATTTCAAGGTTCCTAAAGCAGACATGAGGCTGAAGTCAGGCCTCCACAGCTGCTTCTGTTCATCCCCCAGCAGTATTCATATTTTAGGAGTTTCAGCATCAGCAATATGTGGATGCCTCAATGTTCAGACACCTGTTCCATCAGTGTTCAGAATCTAGATTTGGCCTACCAATGTGCTTATAACAGATCAAGGCTAGGGATGTACAGTTCTGCACTAACTACTTCCTTTTTCCATTGATTTTCATATTGTCAGGAGCTCAGCTGAGCCAGAAGAGTGAGCTGAGCTGTCAGGTTTGAAGTAGTCAATTAAAACCACAAACAGAAATTAAAGAGTTAAGCCTCTAACTACTTACCAAGATGATATAAGCAAGTTTAAAACTGGAGAAAGTGCTGATTTCCCCTGTTCCATTTCTCCCCATAAAATAGTGTACAGGTCAAAGGTCAGATGAGTCAGCACAGGTATATGGGTCCTTCGTCTCTTGAAAAAGCCCAGAACAAAAGACTGGCAGTTTTATCTCGCCTGGGGTTGGGCTGATGCAAGGAGAAGGACTTTGAGTGTAAAAGTACTGGTATTGAGTAGAGTGGGAAAGTGTCTTCAAGGTTTCTCCCTCCTGCCCCATAAGGAGGTCTTTGCAGAGGTACCTGAAGAGGGTGCTGGCCCATGGAGTCATGTTCAGAGACCTTGGAATGCAGTTTCCTGTGCTAGGGAAATAATTAGCAAAACAGAATGACTGGCCAGGGGGCTCTATGCCCTTGACTGTCACTCCCTTCTGAGACTGCAATGCATTGACGGTATGCCAAGCCTGTGTGGGGACCGCAGCTTTCCTCCATGAGACCTTGTAATTGTCTACTGTCAGGAATGAAAAATCACATTTAGATTTTTCAAAAGTATATTTTTATTGATTTTTTACAGAGAGGAAGGGAGAAGGATAGAGTGTTAGAAACATCAATGAGAAGAGAAACACCGAACATCTGCCTCCTGCACTCCCCCCGCCCAATGGGGATGTGCCTGCAACCAAGGTACATGCCCTTGACCGGAATGGAACCTGGGAGCCTTCATTCCACAGGCCAATGCTCTATCCATTGAGCCAAACTGCTTAGGGCATAGATTTTTAACTAGGAACTGGCCACCTTATATATCTTAGCTTCTTATTACAGCACTTAGTGTGGATATTATCTTGGGGCTTTCTGGTTATAGGAGAGGGAGCAGCATCTCTGTGACTAAACTGTATTATGGCTCTGGGAGTCATTCCTGAAAGCACAACTCTGAATAGGTTGTTCAGCTACCTTCAATACTCATCAGCTACTTATAGTAGACTAGGGGCCCAGTGCACGAATTTGTGCACCTTGAAAGGAACTTTGGGCCCAGAGGCTGCAGTAGGCACAGGGGTGGGTCTTGGCCCACCCTTCATGCCTCTGCCCAGCCCCTCCTGCCAAGGCTCCTGATCCCCTGTCTTCTGGCAGCCCCGCTCCTGCTGCCACCACTCCCATGCATTGATGGCACCAGCCCCGCTTGCACCCGCTGACAGCACAGAGTGATTGGGGCTGGCACCAGCAGTAGGTGAGAGTGGCAGCTGCTGCCCCAATTGCCCCTCAGGATCAGGGGAAAGTGGAGAAGCCCTCAGGGGTCATCAGGGCTTGCACATGCTGATGGCACCCAGTGATCAAGACCAGCTCTGCGCACTGGCAGTGGGTGTGAGCAGGACTGGCGCCGATAGCAGGTGTGAGTGCCAGGAGGGAGCTTGGTGCAAGGGAACAAAGAATTTTCAGTAACCATCAGAGGCTTGCCCTGATTACAGCCACCAGCGCTCCGCCTTGGTCTGGCGCCCCCACTCACCTGCTCCACCATCCCTCTGTGGCCAATGCCCGCCATGTTCCACACACGCCCCCTGGTGGCCAGCGCACGTCATAGTGTCTGGTTGGTTGTTCCACCTTTTGGTCTATTTGCATATTAGCAGTTTATTATATAGGATGATGTTATTGTTCTACTTGTTAAGAATTGATGTATTATCTACAAAGGCCTTACTTTTCTCTTACCAAATATTATCATAAAATACCTGGTGCCCAAAGGGGAAAAAATGGGACAATGCAAAATCTTATAATTTACTTAGTGCCCTACAGAAAACAATTAGGGCTCTTATGCTTCAGAGTATGTTATAGTTGGGAAGTGAAGTAATTTTCCACAAATGGGCTGTTTTGCTTATGAGAACTCTCCATGATAAGATTGCAGTTAAAAGGAAAGTTTGAGATGTCTGATTACCAAAACAAGGATGTTTTCTGCTCTCTCATATTAAGAACAGAGTGAAAAAAAGAAATAGTAGGTAAAGCTGACAGTGAAATAGAAATACTGTCTACTATGATTGTGATTCTGAAGGGTCCTGGGTTCGATTCAGGTCAAGGGCACGTGCCCAGGTTGTGGGCTCAATCCCTAGCAGGGGTCATGCAGGAGGCAGCCAATCAATAATTCTCTCTCATCATTGATGTTTCTATCTCTCTCTCTCCCTCTGCATTCCTCTCTGAAATCAATAAAAATATACTTAAAAAAAAAAGACCAGAGTGCAAAACTAAATAGTAAGTAAAGCTGACAGTAAAAATGGAAATAACTGTCTACTATAATGGTGAAGGTTTAATTCACAAGGTGGCATTAGTCTCAACACACTGGCCTTAAGTGAAATAAGCCAAACTGAGAAAGACAAAAATCACATGATCTCACTTATTTTTGAAATCTAATGAACAAAATGAACTGGCCAACAAAATAAGATCTGAAGTAGGGAGGCATGGAACAGACTGACATACACTGATGTGGGGTTGGGGGGACAAAAACAGGCAAACCAAAGAACTTACATACTTATATACATAGCCCATGGACACGGGCAATAGGGTAATGGCCACCTGAGGAGTGGATGGGAGGGCTACGAGGAAGGGGAAGAAGGGAGGGGGGAGAGAGATCTGTAATGCTATTAAAATGTGAAAATTGAACTGGAATGCCCTGAATTCCCGGGTTCTTGTCTCGATGGTTTTGAAGAATGAAGCTATGGACGAAAGGTATAGGTGAAAAGTACAGAAACTTTATTGCAAGCAGACACTACCTCTAAAACCGAATTCTAAATTCGACGCCTAGGACTGCCCCTCCTGGACGGACAGAGAGGCCCCTGAGAAGGGTGGCCGCTGCTTCTTTGTTTTGAGGCATTAAACAGGCTGCCGTTTTTTGTCTGAACCTGACCCTTTCTAATTGGTCATTTTGCTACATAGAGTTAGTTTTCAAAGCTCAAAGCCCACGTGGTGTCCCCACCTTTTCTCCCCCTTATCTTGTTGGTGGGAGTCGCTGTTGATTTATCTTGTAGTTCTCCCAGTTGTGTTAGCAGAGAAGGCAGAATCTTATGGCCCTCCCAGCTACTCAGGTCAGGGCTACTTTTGGCCTAACTTATGGTCACCTTATTGCTCAGGCCCAAGATAGCCATGGTTTATGGCTGTCTTTTAGTGCACGGGCCAAATAGATTTCTATTAGCCTATTCCATTTCTCTACTCTCTGTACAAGTAAGATAAACACCCTGGCATCTTCAAGTCTCCATTTTGTATTCCTTCCCTATAGACCCTTTTCATTCCTAAAACTTTCTAAACCTGCCTAATTAAACTAGCTAGCTAACCCTTTCACTATCAACAATAAAAAATACATTTTTTTTAAAAAAGAGAGAGAGAGATTCAGTATCCCCTCTGGTTGAATCTTTTAGTACAGTGGCCACTCCAGTGAGAAATTACCCACAGAAATTACTCTTCGTGAGTGAACTTCTCTCTCCACATTCATGCACCTGTCATTCCAAAGCCAAATCTATGACATAAAATAGCTGTTCATAAAATAGCTCTCTTTAGATTCTTAAATTTTTGGTCTTATCTAAAGTTGGAAAGTATAATTTCACCCACTTCAAAAGTAGTTCTCTTTGTATAACAGCGTTGAACTTATGAAGTGGCATAATAAGTTTTGAAAACTAGTATGATTTCAAGTTATTGTAGAACAGTCCTTCTCCCAAAATAACACTGTCTTTCACATAGTACTTAGAACACATATATTGATTTTCGTAAGTGGGCTTTAGAACATGAATGATTTTCAAGAATTATCTATATAAAGCCAAATACATGTACTATTAGTACCTAACACACTTTTTCAACTGGTATGTGGAGCTCCGCCACATTGGGCTCATCCCGATGAGAGAAAGCACTGTGAAATGTGAAGTTACTGCCAGCTGAGACACGGAGGTGAGAATTTTAGCAGATTAGACTCAGGAGAATCCTGACATGCCAAGGCTTTCAGAAGCAACTCATATTAAATATTATCACCCAAAATCGTACTTATATTTTTAAGAGAAATAATAAATTCTATGACTTTGTCCTCACACAGCAAGGCAAATTGAATTTGAACAAAATATAAATATATTTTTTCTGAGTGATATGGAAATGTCTAAAGCATTGAGACCAATTCCAAATGCAAAAGAATAAAAATCTATGCCTACTTCTATTCTAAAGACCTTGTTGAATTATGGATATACTAGTAAAAGCCCACTAACATGTTAAGGAAACAGAACACATGACTTACAATCAACATGGATTTGGCTGATAAATTTATATGAGCCCACAAAATGACCTGTGAATCTGACCGCATAGTATCAGGTAGACGCTTCCAAATGGCCAAAAGGAGATAATGGAGAACACTGAACATATGAGAACTTCATGGAGGGGATATCTGAGAATATAGTTTGGCTAACCAATCAGATCAGATCATCACCTGGATGGCTACTCTTTCCTATGCATAGTGATACATTTTAATATATATATTTAATATATATATATATTTTTCTGATCTTCCTTTCTCTAAATGATAATTTTTATTGTAGTAACCCCTCTTTCTAGCCAACATTATATATTTTGCATATTCAAAATACACTATTCAGTCATAGCAGTACCATAAAGTGATGTATCTAGAACTGAAAGAAAAGGTTAATATTCTCCAGTAGGAATGTTGGACTGTTTTTTGAGGGGAAGAGATGAATAGGTTTTACTTTAGTGAGAATGATGGATGTATTGGATGAAATAGAGGTATAGATACAATAGAGATAAAGGCTGATTTGACCCAAAATGAACCACTTCCCCTTAACTCAAGAAATTCCCGTTTTGTAGAAGCTATGATGTTTGGGTAAAGTTAATCACTCATTTAATTTTAAAATAAGCATAGTAAGTGCTAAAGTTGTGGCCTTTGATCATGTTTGATTAAGGCTTAAGAGGCAATTAGTGCTATGTTTCTCTCTCAATGATTCTGTCATTTGCCATTCTCCAATGCCTCAGTCTGCTTTACTCGATAAGGACAATGTTATGCCTTTTTTCATACTTGGTTATGCAACCATCATAAGCTATGTCAGAAAGGGCCACAGCTTGCCCAGTTATTCATCTCTTCTGTAAACTAGATAATAATAATAAAAAAAAAAAACATGCTCTCAGGTTTGGGATGTTCTATGGAAAAATAGAGAATGGTAGGTTTTTGAAACTGATAAAACTTGCCATACAACCATAATTCCTGTTTACCTCTAACTGGATTCGAGAACAAAACACTGGCATTCTCTTTTAAATGAGATATCAATTTCTGAGCAAAATTATTTGTTTTATTTTGCACTCTTACTACTTATATTTGAAAGTGTACACAATACTAATTCCCTTTTTGATGTATTGTATACTTCCAAATTAATAGGGTAGCGGGGAAACAGGGGAAACTAGTAAAGAGGAGGAGACCTAGAATACACGAAAATCTGTACTCTTGGGTTTCAGGGTTTTGCTAAATTCTTTATCCAGCATCTACTAGATGTTTTTCTATATGCTAGGCATTATTTCTGGTATTGTAAATTACCTCCATCACAGTTCTAGAAGGAAACAAACAAAATAAGTCCATAATTTTAGGAGAGAGATAAAGATTTTTAAAATATATTCAGAGTATAGGAAAACCACAAGAGAAAGCTGAGTGGCATTGAGCTAGGAAGAGCAGGGGACCCTAGGCAAACAGAGGAGTGGAAAGATTGGTAAACACTGGAAACAAAGCGCCCTTACAGAAGCTGTGGCCTTTGGTTGATAAAGCCAGTTAATGGTGTCCTCAGTGGGAATTGACTGAAGGAGTAAATAACTGACCTCAGTCCTCTCTACCTCCATTATTCTTCACCACTGTCTGAATCCCATCCCCCCTAGAATTCCAAAGGCAAAGAGCCCATTGACATATTCCATTCAACTCAGGCTGCCGAACATACTTTTGTCTTTTGTAAACCTAATGGTAGTAAGAGATATGTTGTTTTTTTACTGTTTGTACTTATATACAGCAACCTTTGCACAGTAAAATTTAGAACCACAATGCATATTTTTAAATGAATGTATGCATGAATAATGGAACAGTGGATGCTATTCTTAAAATATTTAAAAGCAGAATATGGAGTAGTCTTGTTCTCTTTTGCTCCAGAGAATTAAAGTTATGACTAAAGGATTACACATAGAAGGAAGACAAACAAAAGAAATACATTTTTAAAAACTAGAAATTGTCTGCTAAATAATGAAATGCCTCATTAGTGCTGTGCTTTCTGCCAATGAACCCATTCAAGTAGAGCTATGGTCTTTTAGAAAGGCTGGAGTAGAAGGAACACAGAAACTGAATAGGCTGGCTGAAGACTAATAACTCCACCACTTCTAAGATCCTTCTATTATGAGGCCCACAGGAGAAATTTATTTCAGTCTTAGTATCAGGAGAGCTGCGCTTTTCTTGAGGAGCTGCTGGTTGTTAGCCCATAGGGACATTCTAAATCTCTATACAGGTCTTGGCTTTGACAGGATTTTACAATCAACTGTGTGGTCCATTTTAGCCAATGTTACAGTGTTTCATGACTATTCTATTTGCATATTAACACTACCTCTGGCTTTTCTCATTGTACTTTTATGCGCCACATACCTAATCCATTTTTTTAATCTTACAGATTATTTATAATTTATATGCATTTTGGGGGGGAAAAAACAAAAACAGGATATCAACAAAGTCTTCTATATTTCTGTTATTTAAAAGTTCTAAATAAATCCAAAGAGAACAAAGTTTAGATAGTTAATAATTTATTTAAATTATATTTAAAAACATGTAAAATATGTTTTTGCTTTGTAAATTTTACCCTACTCCTTTACATGTGGAAGGTACATCTCTAAGCTGAAGCAGAGGGGCTGATATGCATCCTATAAAAGCAAGTTCCTAAAAGAGAAAAACATTTGACAACCTTTTCTAAGTTTGAAACTATTAAAATATTCTTGAAATTTGAGATACTCTCACCAGAGATTTGAGTATAGAAAAATACCAATCAATTCCTAGAAGTAATGAACTCCAGTGGAGTGAGGCTCTGAAATGGAAGAACGGGTTCAGCACCATGTCTCTAACATGCTGGTATGATAATTGTCTTCATAGCAAGTAGTAGATACAGAGGAAACTCTCCAGAATCAATGACTCTAGATCTAGGATTGTTTATTAAAGTTAAAGACTTGGTGTGAATAATAAAAAATAAATACATAAGCAAAATAATTTTGAGATCAAACAAGAAACGGTATGTGTTGAGCACATTTAAGCATAAGATTAATCTTTTCCTGTTTTCCCCTCACTCCTTACCCCCCAAAATAGAGATAAAGCTACTTAGTTGCGATCAATCATTTTTAAGAATTACTGTTTCAACAAAAGTGAACTGCTAATAAATTTTGGAAACATCTAGGTTCTAATCTGTTGTTAGCCAAATTCTAGTTTTAATTCCAAAATATTTTTAAAAACATTCTTGGGAATTCCATTTTGAAAAATACAAATAAATACAAATAGCTTTTCACATTCCTATATTACTTCATTCACTCACAACATGGCTACCCTTGAATATAACTTAGCATATTAATCTTCAGTTGGAACATTCATCAGTATATAGTTTTTATTTATACAGAGAAACTAAGGTTTATATGTACTTAAACATCAGAATTTTTTAATGCATCTTCAAAAAAGGATAACATAGATAAAAGTTTGAAAATCACACATTAAAAATATGAAAACTTTAAAATCACTATCTGTAGAATATAACAAATTTGAGAATTTTGAAATAATTTAGGCAAAATTATTATACAATTGGCACCAAAAACATGGACATTTCATTTCTATTTGGCTGTTCACAATGCTCCCATAAGCTCTTTCTATAACAGGTACTTGGTATCACTGTATTGAATTGGTAATACATTAAACCTGGGTTACTGCAATCTAATGTAAATGAACATTCAGTCTACTTCCCCCTTTCCACAAACAACAAATTACTGTTTGGAATTGTTGGGGGGAAAAAAAGGCCAGATAGTTAAACACACACATGCATGTGCACATACACACAGACACAGACAATTCATCTATACTAATAAAAGAGAAAAATGGTAATTGGCATACGACGATACCCTTTTCATTGGCTAATCAGGGCTATATGCAAATTAACTGCCAACTAAGATTAGCAGTTAACTGCCAACAAGATGGCGGTTAATTTGCATATGTAGGCACAATGCAGGGAGGCGAAAGGGAAAGCAGGAAGAAGCACCCTGCCACTGACAGTGATCGGAAACCCAGGGGGGAGCTAAGAGCTGGGGGGCAGGGCAAAGGCGCCTTTGCTGCCCTGGCCAGTGATAGCAGGAAGTAGGGGTGGAGCCAGCGATGGGAGCTGGGCACGGTCGAAGCTGGCAGTCCCGGGAGCTAGGGTCCCTTGCCTGGGCCTAAAGCGAAGCCCACGATCGTGGGGCCGCTACCACTGCAGGTCCCCACTGCCCGGGCCAGATGCCTCAGCCAGAGGCTTCCTGCAGGGGCAGGGGCGGAGCCCACGCGATCACAGCACCCCCCCTGCCACTGTAGGTCCCTGCTGCCCGGGCCGGACGCCTAGGCCAGAGGCGTCAGGCCTGGGCAAGGGGCCTATCCTGCGACTGGAGGGTGATGGGGGTCAACGCCTGAGGGTTCCCAGTATGTGAGAGGGGGCAGGCTAGGCTGAGGGACACTCCCCCCGCCCCCCACAAACCCAGTGCACGAATTTCGTGCACTGGGCCCCTAGTTTTGATATAATATAGAAAAACTCATTGAAATGTAATGTTACATGTAATATTGGAAACATGACCTACTTTCAGGTTCATTATTCCTGGATGTGGATACTTTCACTATACGATAGGTAAGCTTAGGAAGCAATGGCGAGGGAAGGTACGGAGCTGATTGATCAGGCTGAGCACACTAATTCTGAACTAATATTAGTCAAGAAATGCCTCACTCAGGCATTTATTTCTGAGCATGGAACACACACTTCTCTGTGGCATTGATCTCAGATTGCCTGTCATTGAATTTTATTATTTGTGCTCACTAGAGTTTTGCAAAATGAGGTAATCAAAATAATTTATTTAAAATGTTTTTAAAAGATAAAACAATTTTCCAAAGCTATTCTACAAGAATTTGCCAAGTATCCTCTAAAATGTTAGAGTTATTCTATTTTTAAGGTTTAAAGTTTAATTTTCCTTTTATTTTAAGTATCACAAATTAATATTCAAAGCTGATCACATTTTAATATTTTGATTAGGTTTCAAAATAATAATCATTAAATAAAATTTTCTTTATTTTAAAGTTTCTCTCTTTTTGTTATCAATGTTCAGACAGCTCACTCAATAAGTCTCATCTAATGATTCTCACCTTGCATCGATAATCTCATTAGCATTGCTGTCCCTGAGGTAAGGAAAAGAAGGAACTGGATTCATCTGCCTCAGTTTCCACTGATGGAAAGAAAACTTTCATAAAAGATTTTCAGCCCCGATCGGTGTTGTTCAGTGGTTGAGCATTGACCTATGAACCAGGAGGTCAAGGTTCAATTCCTAGTCAGAGCACATGCCCGGGTTTGCTGGCTCAATCCCCAGTAGGGAGCATGCAGGAGGCCGCTGACCAATGATTCTCATTATTGATGTTTCTATCTCTCTCTCTCCCTCCCCTCTCCTTTCTGAAATCAATAAAAATACTTTTAATAAAATAAAATAAATAAAAATATTTTCATCACATGATTTTAAGCAAAATTGTATAGCTGGATTATTTTCAAGACTTGAAACATTTTAAATATACAAATTTCCTTATTAAAAATTCTGTATAAATAGCATTCACTTCTAAGTACATTTGATTCGTCAGCACAAGTTGATCATTATTACATATCCTTTTGAAACCAGACACAATGGGTCCAAGGCTGCCTGTCACTACTTGAGCCAAATTAAGCAGGGTTGAATCATATATGAGCATTTATTCCCTAACAATGCCAGCGGTATGGGGAGAACAGTCGATCACTGGAAATTCTGCTCTACCTCACCTCGCCAGTTGGCTGATTATATAGGCACCAGGGAGAAGATAACCATATGCAGCTGTGAGCTGCAAGTGTAACAGGGAAAGGGGAGGGGAGGGTCTGTAGTCTGGCCTTCAGAGCTCAAAGTCAAATAACCAGGTGGCTGATCTATGATGTTGCAAACAGCTCAGCCTGTTGCTGGAACCTGAGAATGGTCAGCATTCCTGAAGCAAACTCCCAGAAGGGGTCAGGGTCCAGGCACAGCAACCAAATCAAAGCGTGTCTTGTCCTTGGTTTGTTCTCAAAATGTGTTTCTTTCCTGAGTAATAGATCCATTGAGGCATCTTATCTTTTTACAGCTTTGTTTCATCCTCCAGTTCCCCAGGGTTTGTAAGAAAACTTCTTATCTATAGTTAGTAAAGTAAATACTTATTAAACAACGATGGCTCTATTCTTATTACATGCCCTTCCCCAGTATCACTTTCATTCCAGTTAACTGTTTAAAAATTAGAGGAAGAAGCATGCCTTATGAATCCAAGCATCTTTGTTTGTAGCTGTGGAAGCCTGAGGTTCTTGTTCCCAGGTTCTCAAATGCGAGAAGAGAAGGCAGCAGTTCATTTAGCTGAAATTTAGACATCTGAACATTCTGTCTCCCGTCAGGGTGGTTTGAATTCCTGACAAATGGTTTGTTGTATTAAAGTAGTCATCAATATAGGAAGTACTGGTTTAAGAAAAAGATACTGAAGGTGAAGAATTGCATATTTCTAAGCCACCTGTTCACATTGGAGATTTCCATACCTTTCAGTAGTTTTAAACCACTAGCCTTATAACAAGCTCTATACACCAGTGATAAACAGTTTAGCAAGGCTGTAATAGTAATTGCTTGAATTTCTCACTGAAGCAGTAAAACATATATGTTAATTAGAGACAAAAAGGAGAAAAGTGTAACACTTATAAAATAACTAGAGGCCCAGTGCACAAAAATTTCTCTTTTATTAGTATAGACTAGTGGCCCAGTGCATGCAATTTGTGCACGGGGGGGGGGAGGGGCGGGCAGGGGTGTCCTTCAGCCTGGCCTGCACCCTCTCCAATATGGGACCCCTCGGAGGATGTCCGGCCCTGATCCCTGTGGGCCTAAACCAGCAATCGGACATCCCTCTTGCAATCCGGGACCGCTGGTTCCTAACCACTCACCTGCCTTCCTGCCTGATCACCACTAACCACTCTGCCTGCTAGACTGATCACCCCCAACTGACCCTCTCCCCACTGGCTTAATCCCCCCCAACTACATCCCTACAGGCCTGATCACCCCCAACTTGCGCCCCCCGCCCCTGGCCTGCTTGCCCCAAACTGCCCCCCCGCTGCCAGCCTGCTCTCCCCCAACTGCCCCTCCTTGCAGGCCTGATCACCCCTAACCACCTCTGCCGAGCCCCACCACTATGGCTTTGTCCAGGAGGACGTCCAGAAGGTCTCCTGGAAGGTCTCCAGGTCTAAGTAGCATATTACCTTTTTATTAGCATAGATGTTTTAATTTGTATGAAGAGAATTCAGTCTGATATTTTTGGAGAAGTAACATAACTGAATAAAGTTGAAAATATTTTTAAATGTGCCAGAGACAATAATACTGTTTCAAAATATGATAACATATTACAATTTCTGGCTTCAAAGTAAGGTACTAGAAATGTATGATGGTTCCCTGAGAAATGCATATTTTAAATACTCATATAATATTTTAATTAACTTTGCTTAAAGCCATTAATTATAGGAATATCTGTCTTGATGGTTTGATGTATTTTAACATGGAGTTCTTTAATGCATTGGCTCTGAAATCCCTAATAATGATTCCTGACTTCACTCTCCAATGCTATCAGTGTGATCTAGAGAAAACTGGGGAAAGTAGGAAAATAAATCACTACCCTTTACTATGGCTGACTTATTGTTTAAATGCTTTCAGCTATGTGAAAATATGAGAAAAAAGCCAGAGACACAGTAGCAATTCAATAAATCTTAGCTATCAAAATTATTCCCTACAAAAAAGTAACAGAGCCAAATAAAGTGGCTATGTCCTGAAGGTACACTCAAAGCCAAATTCATTTTGATGAAATCATAAAGATTGTTAATTTTAGGTGTTATTTGAAAGAGAAAGAGTCATAGTGCAAAAAAATTTCATATATGTAATATTTGCTTTTCCCTTTGCATGTAATCTCAACATGACAAAAAATTTTCTCTGCCTATTAAAATTCATTCTCCTTCCTTTATCCCCACACTGAAGACTAAGCAAAACATGCTTCAATGACCTATCACCAAAGATGGAAGGTATTATTTTATTTATTTATTTTCATAGTTTCTAACTACAGGAATTTCTATTGAATAATTAAATCACAAAAAATATTTTTTAGTCAACTATACTGAGAATAGCAAAATTCTTTTTTACCAACATTTAAAAAAACCTGTTTTTAATGCAGTCATAATTAATTCAGTTTAAAATATCATAATGCTATTCCAAAAATTATGAAAACTTAGCTTTAAATATAAATTTGATCATGATATTTTATATTCTTCATTATCTAAGATTTGAAATTCTGATTTAAATAAATTTCTATTCACCCACAAGACTGATGATAATTTAAAACAATAAATGTTCTTATAGGCCAGTGATGGCGAACCTTTTGAACTCAACGTGTCAGCATTTTGAAAAACCCTAACTTAACTCTGGTGACGTGTGACATATATAAATTTTTTTGATATTTGCAACCATGGTAAAACAAAGACTTATATTTTTGATATTTATTTTATATATTTAAATGCCATTTAACAAAGAAAAATCAACCAAAAAAATGAGTTCGCATGTCACCTCTGACATGCGTGTCATAGGTTTGCTATCACTGTGATAGGCAATAGATTATCTATACTTAGAGGTAATTTCTAAATTGCATCTCAAAATGATAATAATTACAAACATATTTTTATAAAAATTATTATGTATATAATGAACAACATAAATTGATGAACAAGGACTGATCCAGAGACGGAGAGGCATTGATTGAACTGTTGGGCCTTGGAGGGAAGGTAGGGGAGGGTGGGGGTAAGGGGGAGAGATCAACCAAAGGACTTATATGCAAGCATATAGGCCTAACCAATGGACACGGACAACAGGGGGTTGAGGGCATGAGCGGGGGGAGGGGGGAGGAGGGGATAACATGGGGATAAAGACACATGTAATATCTTTATCAATAAAAAATATATTTAAAAAATTAGTATGTAGAAATTTCAGTGAAGAAGGAAATGATTATTGAATATTAGCTTTGCTTTTAATGATTTTGTCTGTCACTGTCTCAAATAGTCAAATAAGATGGTAATGTTTAACTCAGCAGGTTGTAAAGGATCCATTTAATGAAAACCTATAGAGATATTTTTCCCAAAATAAGAGTTGGATGCTCTCTTTGAAGTTAAATGCTGAAAGTATCTGAATGGCATCTATTATTTTCTTTCAAAATATGTTCATTTTACATATAATTTAGTCACATTGTTTAAAACTTTCATAGCAAAATGCACTATGTACATAATTCTTCCTTTTCATTGTTTATAAAATGTTTAAAATACATCCAATTCACTTTAAACTCTACAAAAATTACAGCTCATTTATCAAATTCTTTCCTTATTTGAGTTTTATATTACAAGTGCCTCTGTAGCAATTTACCACTTATAAAACAGAAAGACTTTGCACTTATGGGGAACTAACAATCCATTGCTGAAAATTATGTCCCATCTGTCACTTCAACAAAATTTAAGTGTTTCTCTTCTTCAACATTTGAATGTTATATAATTTAATTTAGGACTATTTCTTGAAGTGACTAGAGTTTTCAGTAACTATGGAATCTGCTCTAGCAATAAAAAACAAGACAAACAAACCCACAAAATAATTTTCCTTTTTCTTTTGAATGCTTTTATTAACTAGATAATCCTTTCACATTCTTGTTAAATACATTTTTAACCATTAAAATGAAAAAGGAAAATATGAACAGATGGGTAATTAAATTTATTAGAAGGGTTCTGGATTTAGAAACAGGAGACATGATTTCAAATATATAATCTGTCTTCATAGCTTTATATCTTTGGGAAAAGTCTATGGTCTTTTATTCTTCATTTGCAAAATCAAATTTGGGATACTTTTATTTAATATTTATTTACCCATTATTTATGATCTCCAGCTATATGGATTAAATATTCAGGGTGTGGCAGACAGAGTATTGAACCAAACAAAAATCTTAAATCATTTGATAGGTTAGAGGTAAAGAGAGACCTAATGAACAAAATAAAAAATCCTATATAATAAAGAGGTAATATGCAAATTGACCATCACTCCAACACACAAGATGGCCTGCAGGGGAGGGCTGTTGGGAGGAACCAGGCCAGCAGGGGAGGGCAGTTAGGGGCAATCAGGCTGACAGAGGAGCAGTTATGCATTGATCAGGCTGGCAAGGGAGTGGTTGGGGGGTGATCAGGCTGGCAGGCAGATGTGGTTAGGGGCAATTAGGTAGGCAGGCAGACGAGTGGTTGGGAGCCAGCAGTTCCATGGGGATCGGGCCTAAACAGGCAGTCGGACATCCCTTGAGGGGTCCCAGATTGGAGAGGGTGCAGGCTGGGCTGAGGGACACCCCCCCCCCCCGCGCACGAAATTCATGCACCAGGTCTCTAGTAAGTGAATATAATAGGTTAGTATTTATCAAATAGATAATGGCACTTACTTTTAAAATAAGATCAGAATATAGGAACAATGAGTGGAGGGGTAGTATCCACATGTTTCTGTTTATTATGCTAAATTATAAGAAAATGTTTTTTGATAATCTTCTTACTAATTCTAAAGCAGTTAAATTATTGACTCTTATATTATTATATACTAGAGGCCCAGTGCACAAAAATTTGTGCACTCGGGGTTGGGAGAGGAGGTCCCTCAGCCTGGCCTGTGCCCTCTCACAGTCTGGGACCCATCAGGAGATAAGGACCTGCTGGTTTAGGCCTGCTCCCGGGTGGCAGAGGGCAGGCCTAATCCTAGGTGTAACCCCTGGTCTGGCTCAGAGCAGGGCCCATTGGGGAGTTGGGGCCCCGCCTCCTGTCATGCACAGAGCAGGGCGGATTGGGAGGTTGCGATGCCACCCTCAGTCATGCTCAGGGTAGGGCCGATTGGGGGGTTGGGGCACCACCCCCTGTCACACTCAAGGCAGGGTCCATAGGGAGGTTGCAGCGCCACTCCTGTCATGCACAGAGCAGGGCCGATCAGAGGGTTGGGGCTCCGCACCCTGTCACACTGATCCCGGTGCTGGGGAGCCTCGCTGCTCCGCTGATCCCAGGGCCAGGACGCCTCTCGGCTCCCCTGATCCCTGGCCCGGAGGCCTCTCGGCTCCGCTGAACGCGGGGCCGGAGGCCTCTCGGATCCGCTGATCACCGGGGCCGGAGGCCTCTCGGATCCGCTGATCACCGGGGCTGGGAGGCCTCTCGGCTGATCACCGGGCCGGGAGGCCTCTGGACTCCGCTGATCACCGGGGCCGGGAGCCTCTTCTCGGCTCTGCTGATCACCGGGGCCGGGGGGCCGGGAGGCCTCTCGGCTCCGCTGATCACCGGGGCCGGGAGGCCTCTCGACTCCACTGATCACTGGGGCCGGGAGGCCTCTCGGCTCCGCTGATCGCGGGGCCTCCGACTCCGCTGATCACCGGGGCCAGGAGGCCTCTCGGCTCCGCTGATCACCGGGGCCAGGAGGCCTCTCGGCTGATCACTGGGCCGGGAGGCCTCCTACTCCGCTGATCACCGGGGCCGGGAGGCCTCTCGACTCCGCTGATCACCGGGGCCAGGAGGCCTCTCGGCTCCGCTGATCACCGGGGCCAGGAGGCCTCTCGGCTGATCACTGGGCCGGGAGGCCTCTGGACTCCGCTGATCACAGGGGCTGGGAGGCCTCTCGGCTCCGCTCATCACCGGGGTTAGGAGGCCTCTTGACTCCGCTGATCACCGGGGCCGGGAGGCCTCTCGGCTCCGCTGATTTCGGGCCGGGAGGCCTCTCGGCTCCGCTGATCCCAGGCCCTGAGGCCTCTCTGCCCTGCTGCTTCAGGGCTGTTTGGCTTCGCTCTGCTTGGAGCCTGAGTATGCAAATTAACCGCCATCTTTTAGCTTCTATAATTGAAACATTGTATCTTTTGGAGTTGTTGCTTCAGGAGCTCAGAGCCCTGCAGCTGCGGGGATCCTTGACTTTCTCCATCGCTGGGGCAACCAAGCCTCCTATTCTCAGCTGCCTGGCTGCCAGCCGCCATCTTGGCTGACAGTTAATTTGCATATCTCGCTGATTAGCCAATGAAAAAGGTATCGGTTGTACGCCAATTACCATTTTTCTCTTTTATTAGTATAGGATAATAAAAGCCTTATATGCTAAGTGTCTGACTGTTCCTTTGACCATTCGACCAGTTGCTATCACGCACACTGACCACTAGGGGGCAGACGCTCTGACCAGTAGGTTAGCTTACTGCTGGGGTCCGACCAATCAAAACTGGGCCAGATGGATCGGTCATGCCCTGGAGCTCTCCTGAGGTCCCTCCCCAGCCGGCCAACCTCCTACATTCCCTCCTTGGCCAGCCAGCCCTGATCAGCCCAATCAGGACTGGGCAAGATGGACTGGACACTCCCTGGAGCCCTCCTGTGGTCCCTCCTTACCCCTGATCGTGTACTGGTGTGAGGGACCCCACCGGTGCACAAATCCGTGCACCATGCCTCTAGTAGATATATAATTGCATTATACATTTCATAGTTTAAAGAAAGATATCCTATGTAATAAAGGCCTAATATGCAAATTGTCCCCTCGGGCGGTCATTCGACCGAGAGTTCGACTGGGAGACCGGGAGTTCGATCACTCACTATGATGTGCGCTGACCACCAGGGGGTGGTGTGGAACATGGTGAGCGTCAGTGATGTGGTGCTGGCAACTGGCAGCAGTGGAGGTGCTGCCAGCCCCAATGGGCCCCAACGAGAGCGGGACCGCGGCGGGATGGTAGATGAGGTGAGCAGGTGGTGCCAGGCCGAGGCAAATGTGAGTGGGGGCCCAATTGCCCCACTGATTGCCCTGTAGACAGCTACTAGAGGCCATAGTGTGGGGTGGGGCTGCTTCCCAGATCCCAGGTGCTGAGGAATCTGGATGGTGGGGGCCAGCCCAGATCAATCGTCCCACAGGTGGGATGGTGGAGCAGGTAAGAGGGTGGCACCAGGCCAAGGCATGGTGCCAGGCGGGACTGTGGAAATGCAAGGCTCTGGGTGTAAGCGGGAGTGGCAGGGCTGGGGGCATGAGCTGAAGTCTGATCTCCACAGGCCACGCTGAGAGACCCCACCTGTGCACAGATTTGTGCACCAGGCCTTTAGTTAATTAATAAATGTATAGAGAACTCCTCTTCAGCTTATGTACTTTAATCAAAGTTGGGAGTTAGGTGAACAAAAACTAGCTCATTTCCTTTTTTCCTTAACTTTGACACTGTAAATATTATTTCTTCAGCTAAGGGCATGGAGCATACAACCACTTTGGGGAATATTTTGAGAATATTAAGTAAACTATGGAGAAATGGAAGATTTCATAAGTAGCTTTATACAGATGCATGAAAGATGGACACAAGAAAAAGTACAGTAACTGAAGAGAAACTAAGAGGCAGGTGAACACAACCTGTTACACAGAAAAGAGAGATTAAGTGGGGATGGGAAGCTTAGCCGTTTATTTTGTGTGTGTGTGTGTGAGTGTGTGTGTGTGTGTGTGTGTGAATGTGCTTCTAATGTTTACATTATTTAAGTAAACTAGAGATTTTGAGCCACCATTTTTTTAAATTAGAAAACCAGTTTCATTTTTTATTATTTCTTGATACTCTTCTAATCGACTCTAATCCTATCTAATAAAAGAGAAAAATGGTAATTGGCGTACGACGATACCCTTTTCATTGGCTAATCAGGGCTATATGCAAATTAACTGCCAACTAAGACTGGCAGTTAACTGCCAACATAGGCGCAATGCTGGGAGGCGAAAGGGGAAGGAGGGAAGAAGTTGCCTGCCGCTGACTGCAATCGGAAACCCATGCGGCAGCCAAGAGCCAGAGAACCGAGCTGCCTTTGCTCAGAGAAGCCAGGCCTCCTTTGCCGGCTTCTGTGATAAGAGAACCTGGCCACCTTTGCCAGCCCTGGGCCAGTAATGGGAGAAGCTGGGTTGGGCAGGGAAGAGGCGGATGTCTGCCTGGCTTCTCAGATCACTGATCACCAGTGATGGGAGAACACCCAGAGGCGGGGCCAGAGGCCAGGCTGCATAGCTGCCTGGGGACACCATCTGGACCCCAGGGGCGACGCAGCCAGGCCCCAGAAGGAGACCCAGGGCCAGGGGCTGAGTTGCAGCTGGGGCACGCGATCCAGTACCTGGGCTGAGGAGACCCAGAAGGAGACCCAGGGGCCTCGCAAGAGGAGAGTCTCCATGGTCAGATGGCGTGGTGTCGGGACAGGAATAAAGACCCGAGGTGACTCAGATGCCTGGCCACAGGGTTAGACCAGCCAGCAGGGCCTTTCAGTTGGGACTGGGGTGGGGGTGGGGCGAGGGAGGCAAGCCGGAAATAGAGAACTACAACTCCCAGGAGGCTTAGCGGCCAGGGCCTGGGTGCCTGGCTGTGAAATCGGATGGGCTGTAGTTTCGCAAGCCACTTTAAACTAGAGGCTTGCAAGGTTGGAAGTTCTGCATCGGGAGCCAGGGAGAAATGGAGCTGGAGCAGAGAGAGGGGTCCATGGCAGCTGTGGGCTTTGAGGAGTTCTCAGCACCTCCCGGCTGGGAGCTGGCGCTGCCTCCGCTGAAGGTGGTCACATCCTGGAGAGCGAGCTTGAGACCGAAGTGGAGTTCGTGTCTGGGGGTCTGGGCAGCTCCAGCCTCCAGGAGCGAGACGAAGAGGAGGAGGCAGCCTGAGGCCAGCAAGGGCGGCGCCAACGGGAACTCAATCGCAGGAAGTACCAGGCGCTGGATCAGCGCTGCAGAGAGATTGAGCAGGCGAAGGAGCGGGTCCTGAACAGGCTCCATCAGATATAGAGGATAACATGGAGACTCCAGCAGGAGCGGAGGTTCCTCATGAAGGTGCTGGACTCCTACTGTGACAACTACCGGGCCAGCCAGTTCACCATCTTACTGGAGGACGAGGGCAGCCAGGGCAGAGACGCCCCCAACCCAGGCAACGCTGAGAACGAGCCTCCAGAGAAAGAGGGGCTGTCCCCGCCCAGGAGGACGCCAGCGCCCACAGAAGCCAGCAGCCCGGCCCCTGGCAAGGGGCCTAGCAGTTGGAAGAGGTGGCGAGTGCCATAGGAAGGGCACTGGGCAGGAGTCCCACTGACTCCGGAGCTGGCCCCCGTGCAGATAAAGGTGGAGGAAGACTTTGGCTTCTAAGCCCTCGAGGCTCTGGACTTAAGTTGGGTTTCTCGGGGGCCAGACAAGCTGCTGCCCTACCCCACCCTAGCCAGCTCCCCCTTTGACTGACCCCCCAATAAATGGACCCGATGCAAAAAAAAAAAAGCTTACAGAGGCATGTTTATAGGATCAAATAGTATAAATATAGATGTAACAGGACAATAAAAAGAGAACCTGGCTATGATGATAACCTGAATGCTGCCTCTGTGTCATTCCTTCTTTGGGAACCCCTGGACCTGCTGGGGCTGGACCCCAACATTCCTCTTCTTATAAGGACTTCAGTGAGATGGGCTAAGGGTCCCACTGGAACTGCCACAATTTAATGTAATCCCCTCTTTAAAGATCTTATCTCCATATACAGGTACATTCTGAGGTTCTGGGGATTAGGATTTTAACATACATTTTGTTGATTACCCAAATCAGCCCTTAACAACCAGCATGTTTCAGAAAGTAGATTCCTACAGGGTTATTTACCAAACATTCAGAAGTATTTTTAAAAGAGCTAAGCCCCTTGCCCACCGTGTGGGCCCCTCCCAGCGAAGAGCGAAGGCCTGGGTTCCGGGCACCAGAGGAAAACTGGTGCCAGCAGCCAGGGGAAGGGGCCCCCAAGGGGCTCCAGATTGCGAGAGGGCACAGGGTGGGCTGAGGGACCCACCTGAGTGCACAAATTTTTGTGCACCGGGCCTCTAGTGTTTCTATATCTGATTAAAACTCAACTTTTTTTAAAATATATTTTATTGATTTTTTACAGAGAGGAAGGGAGAAGGATAGCGAGTTAGAAACATCGATGAGAGAGGAACATCGATCAGCTGCTTCCTGCACACCCCTTACCAGGGATGTGCCCGCAACCAAGGTACATGCCCTTGACCGGAATTGAACCCAGGACTCTTCAGTCCACAGGCCGATGAGCCAAACAGGTCAGGGCAAAACTCAACTTTTGAAAATTGCTTTTAAGTTGAAAAATATTTGAGAATTTTCTAGCTATAACTGCTTCACATATATATTATATCTGATTTATATTAATTTGTTTACAAATTCAAGATTATATAACTAAATTCTATAACTGAAAATTTGTAATTTTTATTTTCTCTATCTTTATTTTCATTCCTTCTGTTATCCCCCAAATGCTATTACTATATACTTTGTCCTCTTATGTCCTATTGAATAATTTAAAATAATGCAGCATTGAGTATCTTTTTGCAACCAGCTTTATAGATTACAGCTCCAATGTTTGAAGGGCCTAAAGCTCTTAAATGCACTTAAAGAAAAGTAAGAAAAAAGTGCAATTTTATCACTTTAAAATGTTATGGTAAACAACTAAAGTATCTAATCCCATACACCAAAATAAGAACTGAATTGCTTTTAGGCCAAAAATATTTTCAATAGAAGCCAGCATCATACTTTGTTCTGTTTTCTAGACTAGAGTGAGGTTATTTGGCCACTTCTAACTGGAAGGAAAATAGAGAAATTGAATGTCAAGCAAAAGAGATGCCATTTGCCATGAAAAGTTCAGGTAAGTTGTGGTTTGTCCCTTTAGGCTGAGCATTGACACTACTTTCTTGTTTGTTTTGTTTTGTTTTGTTTTTCTTTTAAAGCATAAAGGAGCGAATAGAATGATCTCTGACTGGAAAGCAAATAACAGATGTATTGAATCATCAGTTAACAAACATTGTCAAATTCTTGCATTTTTAATATGTTCAGTTACATTGTGCTTATATGGTTATGGATACACAGATAGAGAGACAGACAGAGATAGAAACAGAGGCCGAGAGGAGACAGGCAGGCAGAAAATGAGAGAGAAGTGAGAGTCAGTGCGGTGTTGTTGGTTGAAGCATGTAAGTTTATAATTCTATTTATGTTGTCTGATAGCACTACAATTGTGGCAGGGCTAAGTTTGCTCCATTATCTGTTCCTCTCTTCCTTCTTTGTAACATAATCCTTTATTTGCTGGGCATGTTTAAGGCAAAGTGATTTTTTTTAAAAGTACTTTATTATTCCCAATTTTCATTAAAATGAGTAACTGTATTGCTCTTTTATGTAACATTTGCACATAAAATTTTGTTCCTTATTATCAACTCAATTATGGCCTTACTTGGACTAAATGATTAGCTATTATCAAAATTAATTTAAAGACCTTTATTTGATGAAGTCCTACATAACATAAA
This sequence comes from Myotis daubentonii, assembly GCF_963259705.1. Taxonomy (NCBI): domain Eukaryota; kingdom Metazoa; phylum Chordata; class Mammalia; order Chiroptera; family Vespertilionidae; genus Myotis; species Myotis daubentonii. The sequence goes on from NC_081841.1 coordinate 167,224,828, forward strand.
TGGGACTATGAAGGGACTGATGCCATTATTAGAGTTTGCACAAATAATAATATTAATTTATCCATAAAACATAAATTGGAATAAGAACTACAAAAGATGCCCTGTGGATCTGTCAGAACAATATTAATGTATAATGAAGATCTCTTGTTTATGAGTTAAAGTTTGTGAATTATCCTATAAGGTACTATTTTCATTACCAATTAAAGATAAAGACTAAGATTTTTAGAAATAAAAGAAAATTTACTATAAAATAATTTTAAAATAATTTACTGAGATGTACCCACTCACATATGTTAGGTCTCTTCTTTCCCTTGCTTGTTAGATAAGATGCGTACTGTGTAGATAGAGATCCATCAGCCATGAGATGGAGCTAATCTCTTTTAAATGGTCAGTGCTTCTCACATAATTATGAATTCAGTAAATAAAATAGACATGAAGATAGAATATCTGTTAAGAAACCTATGATACTTCTAACATGAAAATACTTTACAAAGTCTTATCTTACAAATGAGAAAGTCCAATGTTAAAGGATAGATTTTACAAGGAGATGTCAGTCATGTCAGTCATCTTTTTTGTAATATTTGAGGATATGCTCCTAAAGTTACCAACTGATATATTTTCTGAAGTTTATAAGTTGAATACTTCTTTAAGTTAAGGCCAATAAATCCAAATTACACATAAATAGTCTCCATAAGGAAGCAAAGAGGCCATTAGGAATATTAAAAATATAGCTTTAATTTATGTATATGTTTGGTCATAGAGGGAGAGCTTGAAATGATACAGAATACAGTACAGTAAGACTTTAATAGTATGTATTGCTTTTGAAAAGTGAGAAGTCAATACAAGTACCAAACTATATTAAAGGGATAAGGGTCCTGGCATTGTAGGCACAATTTGAGGTTTTCTAGGTATAAAAATCAAATTTTGTCTAATATCCACCTTTATTTATTCTAGGTTCAATATTTCTTTTATTGTAAAGGCATTCATTAGTGCTGTATGTGGAATAGATGATTTGGGGAATAATTCAATCCAAACAGTATAGTTAGTTATTCAAAATATGAACTATTGATTCAATAAGATTGTCTATAATTTACCCTCAATTTAAAATTTAAAATGTATTCCAAATTATTATTGAGGCCCAGTGCACAAATTTATGCATGGGAGGGGTCCCTCTGGATGGCCTGCAGGGATCGAGCCAAAACCCGCAGTCCAACACCTCCTGCAGTTCCCACCTGCCGCTCCCACTCATCTTGGCCCCACTGTGCCTGCCGCAGGCTCACACTCAATCAGTCCTAATTGGGAGATGCTTGCACTGCAGCAGCAGTGCTTATCAGCTATGAGCCCTATGTCTGGCACCCTCCCAAGGGGAGTGGCCTGCGGGATTGGGCTGAAACTGGATCTCTGACATCCCCCCGAGGGATCCCGGATTGTGAGAGGGCACAGACCAGGCTGAGGGACCCTACCAGTGCACGGTTGGGATGGGGAGAGACTGCGGGAGGGCTCCAGGGCATGTCTGGCCCATCTCACTCAGTCCCAATTGGCCAGACCCCAGCAGCAAGCTAACTTACCGGTTGGAGCATCTTCCCCCTGGTGGTCAATGCACATCATAACTGGTCGACCGGTCAACTGTCTGCCCCCCAGTAATCAGTGCACATCATAGTGAGCAGTTGAGCAGCCTTAGCATATCATTACCACATTACACTTTGATTGGTCATTCAGTTGTTCTGCTGTTTGGTCTATTTGCATATTACCCTTTTATTACATAGGATTGTAATTCATTCTCCTTTGGCTCTGAGCAGCTACTGATATTGATCCTAAGTGTTCTTTCACTTTTCCTCTGACTCCTGGATTCTTAGGAGACTACTGATATCAAGGACCCAATTCAAATAAGAATTTTTAAGTGAATTTGGATTGACACCAGCTCCTCTCTGAAATGCCTTTTATTCACTTTGTGCTTTCCTTCCTCCCACTGACTTAACCATTGACTTGCCACTACAAGCTGTGAGAAGAGACTGAGGAGAACAAATATGCAAATAGTATCTTTGCCTAGCACTTCAAGATAGATACTCTCTAAAACTTTTCACCAACATTTCTCCAAATCAGTTCACCAAGGATACACGTGAGTCCACTTAGCCACTCAAAGATTCACCAACATTGTATGATGTTTATAGATAACAGCTAACATATTGACATATGTAATATACATCAAATGTCCAAATAGAACATCTATTTATCCTATAGCAGAAGTATTCTAAAATGTTACTTGGTATATTGATACATACAGGTAGAAATGAAGAATATTACTAACATGATAGTTGCTAAATGAATATTAAGAGACAGAAGAACTGTCTAAGGCAGCCATACTTAGGTACCAGCTTCTTATATCAGGCTCCTTCTATTCTCTAATACTAATTTTATTACTGTCACTATTTTTAACTCTGCTAATGCTTTCAGTTCTCTGAATATGCTAATGTTCTTTTTATTTTCAGGTATTTTGCTTTTCACTGTCCTCTATTTCAAATCTCTTTCACTGACTTATAAAAATATTACCGTCTTCTAAGGACAATAAGGATAATTTCTTTTGAAATCTTTTCCTAGCAATGGAATACAGTATAGATGAGAGTCCATTCTTTCCCAGAATCTATTCTTCACCTTTTTTTTTTGGGAAATAGTATCACAACATTGCTTTGGAAAACATGACTTATCACAAACACGGTCTTGTTACTGCAACAATTAACTCCCTCCCTGCTTCTGTTTGACACAAGATAGGTTAGTCATACGATTTCATATTGCAATTTGAATTTTGAACAATAACACAAAGATAGAAAGTATATAGCTATGTATACTCTAAAGAAATTCTCCATTAGTGCTTGTTAATTAGATCATACTGATGCTCTGGTTCTTACCATTTCTAATATCATGTTCTTTAAATTATACTGAAAAATTTTGAGTTATTATATGTCCTTTCAATAAATGTATTACTTTCTTATGTTAATAGGCTGCATTTCTGTTCCTTGTCATTGAGGAATTCAAATTAATCCACCATAAGATAGAGATGTTTATCATCTGGCAAAACAGACTAATAGGTTATTTTGCTCATTAACTTTATATTCTAAATGGTTAATTAGACAATTTAGGAAGTGATCCATGCAGTCTGTTTAATGTGGTAGTTAAGAGCAGGGACTGAAGCCAGACTCTGATTTTGCATTGTGGATTAATCATTTACCAGCTGTATGACTTAAGCCTCCCTGTCAGTGACTCAATTTTCTCAAATTTGTAACAAAGATAGTATTACTTACTTTCTAGAACTGTTGTGAGAAATAAGGTTGCTAAAAGATTTGGAGTTCTTTAAATAAGACCTAAACAATTATATATATCCATAATCAATAACTTTTTAAAAAACACTCTAAAGAATGGAAGCACATAACCTATTGCTGAAGGTGTTTCTGTGACCTGTTTTGATAAGATCAGACTGAACTATTCATATAAATTAAATCTTATTCCTTCAAAAATGGAAAAGCAATGATCCAGCCCTGGAATTCTTCATTCCTCACCTATAGCATTAATGCCAAATACCACTAGTTGCAAATTATCAAATGTAAACAAAAACTGTGATAAAATCTAGGCAATATGAGTAAGAATCATAATTTCCCCAAAGAGTTCTTTAGGAAGAGCTTGACAATTATGTAAGTGGCAGAGTACATTTCTTTTGTAACACATATTTTTTTTTCTTCTTATAATTTTCAACAGTATATCTGGGACAAAACTAAACATATTTCAATGCTTCTTAAAAGTTCTGTAATTCCATTTCATTTGGGACCAAGATTCAAATACATTTGTATGTTTCCTAATCATACTTTTCATAGAAAATAAAAGTCACTTACTGAGAAATGCCAAAGTAATAATATTTTAGAATTTTTCTATCAATAATATACTTATAATTTACTAAATTAGAATTATTTTTTGTTCATGTGTTTGTATGGAGAATAGATAAACTCTAATTGAAAGAAACGTTAAAATTTGTTGCAAAAATAATGTAAATTCTAACCAAAATTTCTGTCATGTTGGTGAGGTAAAACAAAAAGTCTTCAATACCATTTATTCTGTTCTTTTTGTGTCCATATACTTTTATTTTGAAAGCTTGAGGAATTAACTTTGTTGTTTAGTTGAAATTAAATTATATTTACAATGCAAATTTATGAAGTTTAAATTAGCTATAATAGTTTTTTGTATTTATTCAAGAATGGCAGGAGAGAGTTCTGTTGCTCACTATGGGGAATTCCTTGTATTTGACAAACTTTCCTTCTGAAAACATGTTAGGCCAGATACTAAAATATTTTGTTTGGGGTTATTTGGAAGATACAATCAAAATTTCTCAGGTTTGAGAGTGAAAGTACAAAGAGGTAAGCATTCAATTAAGAGCCACTTTTCATCTCAAAGCAAATTATAAGCATTCTAAGATATGAGATTCTGTAGAGGAGATAAAAATTAAAGCTCACACCAACATGAAGAATTCCCAGGCTTTCTCCTAGTTATGATCTGCAGGGCCAAGGGTTAGACATAATAGCAACTGGAAATGGATCAGGTCTCATAAATAGTAATCTCCAGAATTGAAATAACATAATCTCTGATTGGATTACTGTTATCTGCCCCATCCTACATATCATGTTCTTCATTCTCCCTAATGTCATATCCTTCATGGTTAAACTCCTTATTATTGAAAGCACCTATAGTACCATTGCCTTGTTTGAACAGAAAATTTCCAGGTTTAAATGTTCCAAAGGTGTCATGGATGGCTGAATTAAAATAATTGTTGTGTGCATATTTACTACAATTGTGTACTGACTTAACAATGCAGTAATCACCCACGTAGGTGCTTTCAATAATAAGGAGTTTAACCATGAAGGATATTACATTAGGGAGAATGAAGAACATAATATGTAGTAGCACAGAAGGGATATATCATGCATCACGGCCAAGGAAAATTATAAAGGAAACAAAATTGTACAGCATTCATTCATTCATTTAATTTACTTTTTCATTAAAGTTGACATACAAATTTTATTGCTTTCAGATTTACCACATATTGATTATACCTTACAAACTGCTCACCTCAATAAGTCTAGAGGTGTCAGAGATATGTATCAATAATTTGTATATTGTGCAAGTAATTATTATTATTATTGACTATTAACTAAATGAACATACACTGAATTATACTCTTGCTACACTACATACACCACTCAGAATTCTTTTTAAAATCTAAATCAGATCTTATCTCTTCTAACTAAAATCCTTTGCATTTTACTGAAAACAATATTATAATTCCATAAAATAGCCTACAACTTTTATATAACTTGTCATTTACTTTTACTACTTTTTTTGTGGTTTTTTTTTGCTTGCTTACTTCATTCTGGATGTACTGGCCTACTAATCTTCAACTGTGAAAAACATTCCTGCCCCACAGCCTTCCCTTTAGCTGTCCCTCATTTAGGGAGCTTCTAATTCCAGATATTCAATTATCCACTTGACAAATTTCCAATTTTTTTCTTCTTCTTCTTCAATATTCATTCAGATACCAATTTTTTAATGAAGTTTAGTTTGGCTACCCCATACAGAATTCACAAATTTATATCCAAGATCTACTGGTCCTTCCTTCCTTCCTTCCTTCCTTCCTTCCTTCCTTCCTTCCTTCCTTCCTTCCTTCCTTCCTTTTCCTTCTTTCTTTCAGTCAAAGCCTCACTTACATTCCTTAATATTTTTTTTAATATATTTTATTGATTTTTTTACAGAGAGGAAGGGAGAGGGATAGAGAGTTAGAAACATCAATGAGAGAGAAACATCGATCAGCTGCCTCCTGCACACCCCCTACTGGGGATGTACCAGCAACCAAGGTACATGCCCTTTACTGGAATCAAACCTGGGACCCTTCAGTCTGCAGGCCGACGCTCTATCCACTGAGCCAAACCAGTCAGGGCACATTCCCTAATATTTTAAGTTAAGTGTGCAGGACATATGGAAGACAAATGAAAATGACTGTTTCTTGACAATAATATTTACAATTTACATAGCAGTCAAGTCTAAACTCCTAAAAAAAAAATCCCCTCTAAATAGATAAACCATCAAAAGTAGTATAATTGACTGAATAAACTAATTATTATACTATTGAATTAAAGTTGCAAAAATTTAACTAAAAGTATCATTTCTAATATTATTAATACACTAACTTAAGAGTACATTCAAATGAGAAATGCTTGAGCTTTACCATAATATTTTCAGAAAATTCTTGATAGTTTTACATGAGTTATAATGTCAAGTGATATCTTACTGAAAATGTATACAATTTAACACCATTTCATGTGTGAGTCTTCAGTTGTAATATTCAACACAGTATGTAATTTATTTGAACTTACATCCCAATTCTTAGCAATTTGTTTTGCTCAAGATTAAATATTATGCAAATGTATTTGGTTTCTAGGTTGTTATTTTAAAAAGACACCCTTGAAAATGATTTATTTAATACTTCTATATAAAATGATAGCTTCAGAAATATTAGTTATAATAAAAGATGCTAAGTTATATACTTAACAGCAAATACATCATTTATAATAAATGAAAATCCATGAATGATTTACTTTATTCTAATTTTGAATGACTTCAAAAATGTTAATAAAATGAGAAGAAATAATAAGTCTACTAAATTCTTAAAATAACCTCACTTTCAACATCAATATTTGGGTCTATTAAATATATTTTTGGGACTCACCTTAAATGATAAAAGTTTCTAAGAAGATCAAAACTTCATCTTATTATAACAGTGGTTTACTCCCTTCTCTTCACTGTAAATAAAAAAGGAAATTTTATTTTAAGAGAATTGTCAATAAACCAAGTTGTATTATAGGTAACTACATGTGAGAATTAGTATAAATTGCTTTTACAATAATTCAGGATTAATTTCAAATTATATTTGCTATCACCTGGTTACATTCCAACTCCCTTTAAATCCTATTCCTGGCTTGAGTCACAAATCATATTATGCCCATCATACTTATGTATGGCAGTCACCACATGAAGCCAAGACTTTCAGCTCATCCCTTGGGCTCCAAACTCTAAACCTTTTCTGATCCCATTTCTCATCAACATCAGCCCTTGAAATTATTTCATACAGTTTAACAAAATCACCTGTGTTAACAACTTTTTTTCCTAAATGTGTCTTTCACTGGTGCTGATTTGAAAATAATCTTCCTTTGGGGGATGGGCGGGGGGGGGGGGGAAGTGCTTCCCATGCATTCCCATCAATTGGTGGCTAGTTTTTTCTTCCATACATACATTTGTCATGATTATTGGCTATATCAATATTGATGTAGATGTTTCTTCTAACACTATGGTATCTCTTCTCCCAATACTGTTCCTTATACCTCTATAATGCACACCATAACTTGTTCCAACATACCTTAGACCTGGCTATTACAATAACAAGACTCACTAGTCTCATTGTAAGCATCCTATTCTTCAACCATCACTATGTCATAGCTCACTCCCTCTGTTACACTGATTGCTACAATTTATCACATTTTGAGAACCTATAAACTATAGATCAACTATACCCACAACTTCTCTGAAAGACTGCACTCGAGTTGCACTCTTTGGGACATTCCTTGATCATTTCTTGCTTAGCCATAATGCCTCTTGGGTCACATACTCCCATATCTTTACCAGTTTTCTTATGGAAGACTTCTAATATTTTTTTTTAGGTCCACATTTGTAAAATTCAATATGAGCATATATTCTTTTGCCCCAAATAGTAATCACAAGAAAAATGTACCCACAACATCCAGCGCCTTCAAATTGGCACTACTATATTATTCATTTTCAAAAGTGCTTGGCTGTCAAAAGGTTGTTAAAGGTTGAATGGAGATCATTTTCCTGTCTTTAATTCTACTTCATTTCCTCTTGCATTCACAGCATTCATGATTTAAAACCATCATGACTCTGAAATTTTCAAGGTTAACATGGGTGTTACAATACTTAACACCAATATCCTTTTAGTTGCCCTGTCAGTAGCATTTGATACTGTCAACCCCCAAATCCTTGAAATATATTTTTTCACAATGTTTCCAGGACTCACTCTCTTGATTATCACCCTATCTCACTGCTATTTCCACCTAAGTCCTCTTTGCTTAATCACTCCTCATGCCCTAAGGCTAAGTTCCCAGTCTTCTCCATCTTCTCTATTTTCTGCTGAATTTTTGATGCCATAAAGCCTCATGGTTATATTCATAATCTATAAACTGTGATTTTCCCTTAATGCTAGGCTTAACTATCCAAATGTAATTTCTGGTTGCTTGAAAGTTGTCACTCCAACAATAAAAATAGTTAAATACATTGAAAATAAACAACTCTTCTAATACATGAGATAACGGATATATAAAGCAAAACACTTCCCCAAAGAAATGAAAAAGAGGCAGATGCCAAAAAGCACAGTTTACTAGGAGCAGAAAACCATAGCAGAAGCCCAGCACTGGAGCCAATACTGCTGGGAGAATTTAAATTGTAATTTATTTTGTAGCCAGAGCATCAGAATAGACTTGATTGACAGTTAAAATCTCTGGGGACTCAGCCTTAGGAGAGACTCCATACTTTATGAGTGTTGCCCCCAGGAGTACTGCTAAGTTCTCAGAGTGAAGAATGAAGAAAAAAACCCTAGTTCTTCTAAAAGCGGAGGGAGTAACAGTTTTTAAAAGAAACCTAGAGAAATTTGTTCCCCTTAACAATGGCCTGACCTTAAGGGAACTTATTTTAACAGATTTGTTGTTTTTTTTCAATACTTCTATAATAGGTGTCAGTTTTATCAGATTCTAACTGACTTAAAGGTAGGAAAATAGTCCATCCTAGCTCCCTGCAGCCTTTAAAGTGAAGAAGAGGAAAACCTAACTAGGTCCTTCCTTAGTCTTCCTGTCTCACTATGGGAGGGTGGGAAAGTTGAGAAGCACTTGTGAAGATCATAGCCCAGGAGGCAGGCTTCCTGAAAGAGTACTATTCTTTATCATAAGAATATTGAACATTTTCAGTGCCTGCCTACAAATCCGCCCTTTGTGTAACAACAGCAGGTCGTAGCTAAAAAATCTGCAAGGCTCTGACCCTCTCTTAGGAAGGAGTCCCTGAGAGAGCCTGAGGACAACAGGAAATACAAGGGCACTAGAGGGAATTTTAGCCACTGATGCTCACTGCTATGGCAGACAGGAACACAACTTAACATCTAGCCCGATCAACATAGAATTTCACTAAAGGCCTATTAGGTCAGAATAATTTGCCAAATATATCATGTCCAGGTTTCAACAAAAACTTAAAATCATTAAAAAAAGCACACAGATAAATTCAAACATGCCCTTGCTAAACAATAAGCTGGAAGAAAAGGTTTTATTGCACGTGTGTGTGTGTGTGAATACTCTTATTGCAGGTACAATAGCTGTTGACTCTGATGGATTAAAATCAGACATCTTAATAACACTGGAGATTGATGGAAAATTGTTTTTAATTTCTCAAAAATATAATAAACACACACAAGCTAATGAACCAAACAAGTCTCCTCCTGCTATTTCAATACCTGAATATAAGTAAGAATCCCTCTGAATAAGGTTAATACACCACAGTAAAAGCATATGGATTCAAAGAACAGGAAAGTCTTAACCTGCTCTTCACTATATTTTCTTATGTCATTTTTATTCCACTTTCCTTATTTACTCCTTTTTAAAAACTAATATATATGAAAATATGGAAAATACTCCTGGGTATAGTACAAATATACCATTATAGCAATTGAGACTAGAGACTGTTTCAGCAAAGTGGTATGAATTTATTTATCTATCCATTGCTGCAAATAAGAATGGTAATGTGTTCAGATTGCTTGTGCCTGATACCACAAAGTACTACTAATTCTGCTTCCACTTTATAGGAAATGTGATGAATAGCTGTATTTGGCATGACTTGGGATTTTTAAAACAAGAGAATTTCCAGAGTAATAGAGTTCTGAGAAATTCAGTTACAAATTTTTCTAAGCAATATTGAGATAGGTTTATAAAATGGGGTTCTCTCATCATCATCATATGTCATTGGTGAAGCAAAAAGAAAAGATAGCAAGAAACATAAAAAATAAATGTCTGCTAATAAATCAAAGCTTACACATAATACTCTGTTTTAGCTGCATGGATTTATATAAATGATTCAATATTAAAAAAAATAAAATATTTGGTTTTATTACAGTAAGTAATAGTTAAAATGTCTATCTATACTAATAAAAGAGAAAAATGGTAATTGGTGTACGACGATACCCTTTTCATCGGCTAATCAGGGCTATATGCAAATTAACTGCCAACTAAGATTGGCAGTTAACTGCCAACAAGATGGCGGTTAATTTGCATATGTAGGCACAATGCAGGGAGGCGAAAGGGAAAGCAGGAAGAAGCCCCCTGCCACTGACAGTGATCCGAAACCCAGGGGGGAGCTAAGAGCTGGGGGGCAGGGCAAAGGCAGCCCTGGGGCCGCCTTTGCCCTGCCCCCCAGCCATGATGGGAGAATCAGGCGCCTTTTCCGCCCTGGCCAGTGATAGCAGGAAGTAGGGGTGGAGCCAGCGATGGGAGCTGGGCACGGTCGAAGCTGGCAGTCCCAGGAGCTAGGGGTCCCTTGCCTGGGCCTAAAGCTGTGGGTCCCCGCTGCCCGGGCTGGACGCCTCAGCCAGAGGCTTCCTGCAGGGGCAGGGGCGGAGCCCGTGAGATCGCGGCACCCCCCGCTGCCACTGCAGGTCCCCGCTGCCCGGGCCGGACGCCTAGGCCAGAGGCGTCAGGCCTGGGCAAGGGGCCGATCCTGTGATTGGAGGGTGATGGGGGTCAACGCCTGAGGGCTTCCCAGTATGTGAGAGGGGGCAGGCTGGGCTGAGGGACACTCCCTCCCCCCCACACACACACCCAGTGCACGAATTTCGTGCACTGGGCCCCTAGTATTTATATAATGATATACATGTAAACTTTGAATATGGAATTTGAAAATAATGTGGGGCCACAAATTAAATTTAATACATTTTCTAAAAAAATAATCATGATTAGGCATATATTTGGTGCAGTTAATTAGTTCTATATAAGGTAAACAAAATATTATTCACCTATCATGAGCTATATTTTAACAATTCTTTGTGAAGAATACATTTACTTGTAAAGTTTTTTTAAGCTCCATGCATATTATAAAAAAAAACAAAAAAAAAAACAAAAACGTAGTTTCCCTAAGTAGAACAATTCTATTAAACTCCAAGTAAGAGGTAGAGGATGCCCACTAACACATGATGGATGTGATTTATTGATTGGTGGACTCTCAGTAATATCATTTCCTTGTTGATTGATTGTTATAATGGAGGCCCCTTTGGACCTCTATCAACACACATTGAAGTCAACATTTAGATAAATTAAAATGTCAAGTTCCCACCAAATAGACATAACAATAGTTTTTGAGGGGAACAGTTTCTGACTGGAGGTCAAAATATAACTACAATACAGATGTCAGATATCAATAGCACAAGAGAGCAAATTAGAAAATCATAAAACCAGAGAAAGAAAGAAAGAGAATCATGGAATGGACTGCAATAGAAACATATCCGAGAAGACTTGTTCTTAAACTGGAAGTTAGAATTTTGTTGAGTGTTTCCTTCCCACGTCCCGCATGGATCAGGGGTCAGGAACTAGAAGCGGAGCCGCACACAAATGACAGAGAAAAGACACGAGATAATTTGGAAATATTGGGGGACCAGGCGAGTAAGTCCAACTCAGGAGGAAGGACTTCCTCCAGTCCTCAGGCCTCACCAAGCTTTTATTGATCTGGGATGCACCCACAGCATAGCCCTTAGGCAGGCGACCCCTGGCAACAGGCAGACTAGCCCATCAGCAAGGATTTACATAATAATAAATGGGGAAGTTGCTTCAGCTACCACTGTCTGGACAAACAGAGGTGGCACCTAGCTCTGACCTTTGCTAGGGCTTCAAAGGCACCCAGCCTTGAGGGGGTGGGGGGGGTTCTCTGTCTACGCTTATCAGCTAGTGAAGACAATAAATGGTTTCCCACAGAATTTAGTCTTCAAAAATATGTAAGCTAGATATTCATTGTCACTATCTACACTAATAAAAGAGAAAAATGGTAATTGGCGTATGGCGATACCCTTTTCATTGGCTAATCAGGGCTATATGCAAATTAACTGCCAACTAAGATTGGCAGTTAACTGCCAACAAAGATTGGCAGTTAACTGCCAACAAGATGGTGGTTAATTTGCATATGTAGGCACAATGCAGGGAGGTGAAAGGGAAAGCAGGAAGAAGCCCCCTGCCACTGACAGTGATCGGAAACCCAGGGGGGAGCTAAGAGCTGGGGGGCAGGTACTTTTGCCGCCCTGGCCAGTGATAGCAGGATGTAGGGGTGGAGCCAGCGATTGGAGCTGGGCACGGTCGAAGCTGGCAGTCCCAGGAGCTAGGGGTCCCTTGCCTGGGCCTAAAGCGAAGCCCACGATCATGGGGCCGCTGCAGCTGCGGGTCCCCGCTGCCCAGGCTGGACGCCTAGGCCAGAGGCATTAGGCCTGGGTGGAGCGGAGCCTGCAACCACGGGGAGCTGGGGGTCCCCTGTCCAAGCCTGACACCTCTGGCGGAGGCGTCAGGCCTGGGCAAGGGGCAGAGCCAGCAATCGGAGGGGTCTGGGGGTCCCCTGCCCAGGCCTGACGCCTGGGCCAGAGGTGTCAGGCCTGGGCAAGGGGCCGATCCTGCGATTGGAGGGTGATGGGGGTCAACGCCTGAGGGCTCCCAGTATGTGAGAGAGGGCAGGCTGGGCTGAGGGACACTCCCCACACACACACCCAGTGCACGAATTTCGTGCACCGGGCCCCTAGTTCACTCATAATTATTTAGATGACTTATAAAGTAGGACATTCGAGGCAGAGTAGAACTCCTAATAGAGGCCAATAAACTCATTTTTCAGATATGGAAACCAGAGCTAAAAAGTAAATTTCTGGAGATCACATAACTACTTATTGGCAATCATAATTGATATTTATGCAATAGTTGCTATTTCCTTAATGTTGGTGTAAGCTTCATTATAAGATAATATTATTTTTTATCCTTCCTTCCTTCCTCCTTCCTTCCTTCCTTCCTTCCTTCCTTCCTTCCTTCCTTCCTTCCTTCCGTCCTTCCTTCCTTCCTTCCTTCCTTCCTTCCTTCCTTCCTTCCTTCCTTCCTTCCTTCCTCTCTTTCTCTCTTTCTCTCTTTCTTTTTCTTTTCTTCCCTTTTTTTAAAATGTTTATTGTGAAAAGTATTACATATGTCCCATTTTTCCTCACATGGACTCCTTAGGGCCCACCCCCACCCCTGACCCGTTCAAATTCTGTTCACAAGAGTGAACGGAAACTGGGGTCGTTTCGTGCCCTTTGACCCTTTGACCCGGATGTGGAAGATCCTGGCTGTGCTGAGCGGAGAGGAGCTCACAGCGCCACACTAGGCCGCCGGAGACGGCTCAGCGCCGAGCAGAGACCTAGCGGAGAGGAAACCACATATCACTTAGATTGTGCTGAGTTTTTGACCATAAGGACTCCACAGCCCATGTTCAATTGGGGGGAAAAGGCATTACATACAGGCGAGAGTGACAGGAAGTCTAGGCATCGGCTGAAAACTGGGACTCTTTTTGGACTCTTCTCCATTGCACAGAGAGCAGACCTCAGCTTCTCACTTTTCCTCACATCTGGAGGATCACCCTGACTGAAGAGAGTGTCTTGGGTCAGATACCTTCACTGCACAATGGAGTCTGCAGCCTCCCTGGCCGAGCTCCAGGCAGAGGCCAGCTGCCCCATCTGCCTGGATTACCTGAGAGACCCAGTGACCATTGAATGTGGGCACACCTTCTGTCATTTCTGCATCCACCAGCGCTGGGAAGATCTACCGGGCACCTTTCCATGTCCTGTCTGCTTCTATCACTGCCCTGACAAGAACTTAAAGAGGAACACCCAATTCTGTCACATTATTGAAGTTGTTAAGCAGATTCCCACCACAGGGAACGAGAGGAAATTGCAGGAAGAAAAACCCCTGTGTGGGAAGCACAATGAAGTTTTAACACTTTTTTGTGACAGCGCCGAGGAGATGTTATGTCCTCATTGCAAGGTCCCCTTAGACCACCAGGATCAGTCCCTGATACCCATTGAGGAAGCTGCTAAGAGTTGCAGGAACAAGCTCAAAAGATACATTGGGGCGATGTTGGTGGAGGTTGAAGATGCTGAAACGGAATATGAAAACCAAGTTGCAAAAGAATTTGAAGTGCAGAAAAAGGTGGAAAAATGGAGGAAAGAATTGCAGTATGAATGTAAAGAACTGAAGTGTTCCTTACAAATAGAGCATGATGTATTTAATGCTGGTCTACTTATAGAAGAGAAGGATGTTGAAGAAAAACTAACTGAAAATGGAAGGCAAATTTCAAACCATATGTTCATGCTAAATAATCTTTTAAGTGAAATAGCAGAGAAGTATTTACAGGCAGATGTGGATTTACTCACAGGTATTGAAGATATCCACAATAGGTATGAAAAGCTAGAGACCCCAGCAGTCTTTTCATATAAATTAAAGAAGGAGAGTTGCAATCTCCCCCCCACATTATTTGGGCCTGTATAAAATGATCAGCACATTTCAGGTAGATTTGACACTGGATCCTGAAACTGCCCATCCAAATCTCATTATCTCAAGAGATAGAAAAAGTGTGACATATAGGACACCAGATGGTCTTCCTAATCCCCAGGCACTTACTTCTTACCCAGCTGTCCTGAGTTCTGAGGGATTTGATGCTGGCAGGCACTTTTGGCAGGTAGAAGTAAGAGGCACAGGTGAATGGTCCTTAGGTGTGTGTAAAGAATCTTGCCTCATAAATAGTCTGATATCACCATCCCCAAGCAATAGCTGCAGGCACATTGATCTTTGTGCTAGTATATGTGGAACATGCCCTAGAGGACATATCATGCAGGTTGGTATTTTTCTGGACTATGAGTTGGGAGATGTTTCATTTTATAATTTGAATAACGGTTCATACTTGTATGGATTCAGTGGTAAGTTTAAAGAAAAACTTATGCCTTATTTCTCTAGTGCACCTTCGTCAAAATCTCTTACATTCATTATCAGAGATGAATGATGAACAACTTGGAAATTTTGTATGTGGTTATTTTCTTCCCTTGTTATTGAAAGGAATGCTTGTATAAAGATTCTGATTACAGTTTTGATGTTTCTTGAAAGCATTCAGTATTTACCCTTCTCTTCTCCCTTTACCTCATGCCTGGGAAAACTAATGAGAAAGCCTTTGGTGCAGGTGGGAAGTTGCAATGAAGCAAGCCCCTGTAGTGCCAGTATGCTCTCACCAATGTAGCACCCAGTAACCGCCATAAACAATAAACTAGTATCCTTTTCCCGTGCTCTCAGTCATTTTGGGACCTCCTCTGAGACCCACTTTACTTACCGCCAAAAACCTCATCTTGTGAGTAATAAACTTTTCATACTCTCCTGGTATGTGGTGAGTCATCATCAGTCTGAATATTTGAAACCAATTTTGGATGGCTCCACCCTGACCATGCAATCTGGTCATAACCATTGGCATTGTGAACAGGATTTTTCAGATATGAAGCCCCCCACCAAGGTTTCCTCTGGCTTTGGGTTGTAACACTCTGGTTCCCTAGGCAAGGGTGTCCTTTCAGCTTTGTTCTGCATTTGCTGAGTTCTATGGAGTCTGTGTTATAGATTTAACTGACCTAAGTCAGAAGTTTCTATAAGAAACATATTCTACTTTTTATTATTTTCCATATAATTTTTTGGGAATTCTTGTCTTGCTTTTGTCTCCTGTTTTATAAACTTTTTATGTACAGGACTGAGCAAAAGCAGGTTGACAGTAGTGTTACAAATAATACAGTAATTAATAAAAAATAATATCAGAATAAACTTTTGTGTACTAACTGTAAATATACTTTTGTTTAAATATACTGATGATATATTTATTGATAAATATATAGAGGAATGGAGAGACACACAGAGAGGGAGAGAGACAGCGAGAGAAACATTGATGTGAGAGAGAAACATCCATTGGTTGCTTCCCATAGGTGCCACGACCAGGTATTGAACATGAAACCTATGTGCCATGACTGGGAATTGAACCTGCACCACTTTGGTATATGAGACAACTTTCAATAAACTGATTCACCTGGCCAGGGCTATAAACCTACCTTTTACCACCCCTGTATGACCTGTGTTACATTGAAACCCTTGGTTGGGCTCCAGCTGCCTGTTGTTGTGTCCAATAACGAAGGCAGGGTTGAGTCATCATATTAGGTGTTTATTGAAAAGGCTAGGCAACCAAGAAGACCGGGTGCTTACAAGCATCAAATCCTGCCTTCCAGCAAGATTCAGGGGACAGGATTATAAAGGGGAAGGGGCTGGGGTGAGGAATGTAGCTACATGCAGGCGGGGGGGGGGGGGGGGGGGGCGGGGTCCGAAGACTCAGCTCTTGTAATTAGTCATCAGGTGATTAGATGCTATTGATGAGATGTTTTGACTCCTGGTGGGTCAGCCTGACAATGCTTGTGGGTTCTGCTTGCTTGGTTCACAGCTGAGTCACCTCTCCAATCCCTTCACACAGGCCTTGAAGAGGAAACTTTTAAGAAAAACTTAACCCCCTGTTCACATAAGTATATGTGTTCTAAGAGTTAAAATATATTTTTTTCAGGTTGATTCAGGTGCTTCATCTATCAGGTTATAGGTCCCCCCTCTATCACCTGCAAATGTCACATACTCATTTTTGACCTTATGTGAAATTGCCAACCTTTTAGAACATGCTTCTGTTTGGATGCCTGTATGTGTATTGTTTACAATGTTTGAAAATAAAGTTTACTATGCATAAAAAAATATATATATATTATTTTTTATGATCACCTCCACCAATTTTGTTTAAAGATGCTGGGGTTAATGAAAGACACTAGTTTGGGGATATCATACCCTAAAGATCAAATTTGAGGAATATATTATGTGTGTGATTTTGAATCTATTGTTTAAATAATGTACAATTTATGTCTTTCATTTGAAAAGAGAATAAGTTCAAATATCTGTAGATGATTATACACATTAAATGTCATCTAACAGTTCATTGCTAACATATATTAGATTTTATATCACATTTCCTTCCCTATTTTTAATATGCGAGGTGCGCAGTTGACCAGTAGGTCATTCAACCAATCAAAGTGTAATATGCTAATGATATGCTAAGGCCACTCAACTGCTTGCTATGATGTGCACTGACCACCAGGGGGCAGACAGTCATCTGGTCGACTAGTTGCTATGACATGCACTGACCACCAGGGGGCAGACGCTCTGGCTGGTAGGTTAGCTTGCTGATGGGGTCCAGCCGATCGGGACTGAGCAAGATGGGCCAGACATGCCCTGGAGCCCTCCCGCGGCCCCTCACAGGCTGGCCAACCTCTCGTGTCCCTCCCTGGCCCCATTTGGGCATGTCCTCTCACAATACAATACCCCTGGGGGGATGTCAGAGAGCTGGTTTCAGCCCAATCCCGCAGGCCAGGCCAAGGGACGACACCAGTGCATGAATTCGTGCACTGGGCCTCTACTATGTTAATAAATGTATAACCCAGGCACTCATGAATTTACAAAACTTTAAAATCTAAATTCTTCTTATTGTAAATTATTGTAAGAAATTACCTATCAGAATTAGAAATTAATATAGTGCCAATATTTTACAATTGTGCTTAGCCTATAATGATGTTTACTGTAAATTTAAAATCTTGGCTTTTCTTAAGAAAATAGTTCTTGGTACATCTACACGATGAAATACTATGCTGCTGTAAAAAAGAAGGAACTCTTACCATTTGCAACAGCATGGATGGAACTGGAGAGCATTATGCTAAGTGAAATAAGCCAGTCAATGAGGGAAAAATACCACATGATCTCACTCATTCATGGATAATAAAGACCATTATAAACTTTTGAACAATAATAGATGCAGAGGCAGAGCTGCCTCAAACAGATTGTCAAACTGCAGCAGGAAGGCCAGGGAGGGTTGGGGGGTAGGAGGGAGGGGGTTAAGAGATCAACCGAAGGACTTGTAGGCATGCATATAAGCATAACCAATGGACATAAGACACTGGGGGGTAGGGGAGGCCAGGGTATTGTCAAGAGCGGGGAAAAAAAAAAAGGACAAAAAGGACACATATGTGATACCCTTTGTAATACTTTAAGCAATAAAAAAAATAGTTCTACTGCAACTGAATATTTTTATTTTGAAAAATGCTATTTCATGTCAAAAATCTAAATAAAAAATTAAGAGCATGGTATTTTATATTTAACAGAGTTAACTGCCATTCTAAAAACATGTCATTTATTATCTGTATGACCATGAGGTGGTACATAGTACCTCTCCAAACTCCAGTTTCTTCTATGTAAAATGTAAAAGGAAACATGTTTTTAAGAAAGAAAGAGAAAACAAATCTTAGTAGCCATTCTCATAGGGCATAGAGAAGAGTGACTGGGAGAGCTAATATGTGTGAAATAGTACCAGTCAATATAATAGGTCTTAAAACTAGATATTAGTTATTTAATAAATTAACTGATTTGGTTTTAAGTAGTGTTAACTTAAAAGAGCTCTATGCCTCTAAATTCCATCCACCAAACCACCTCCCCAAGAGTGTGCATGCACACACACAGAGATGCACACACACACAGACACACACACACACACCACTTCATATTCAATATGACCATTAGCAGTTTAGGAAAGGAATGATTTGTTTAATGCTACTTTAAGATGACATGAAAAACACAGAAACTATTCCATTGGTGATGAAACTAAGAATAAACCTGATAGGACTGTTGTTGTTTTTTATCAGGAAATTGATATTTTATCCTATCTAATAAAAGAGAAACATGGTAATTAACCTTAGCTCCGGCATGCTTCCCATTGGCTAATCAATGAGATATGCAAATTAACTGCCAACCAAGATGGCGGCCAGCAGCTAGGCAGCTGAAGTGAACAGGGAGGCTTGCTTGCTCCAGTGACGGAGGAAGCCGGCCTCTCAGCTGCTCTCTAAGAAACTATGTTGAAAATATAGAAGCTAAACAAAACCCAGAAACCTGCTTTCAGTCAGCCGGGATCTCAGAGCTGGAGTCACAACAAAGTTTCAAATACAGAAGGTAAACAAAGCCCAGAAACCTTCTTTCAGCAGCCGGGATCTCAGAGCTGGAGCTGAGCCTCAGAGCTAAAGACGGCTCTTAGCTCCAATGACAGCCATAGAAGGTGAATAAATCCCAGAATAAAAAAGAAAAAAGAAATAAAAGAGGCGTTGGGAGCTTCAGTCACCCGTCAGCCTGAAAATGGCCCTCAGCCCCTTACCCAGGGACCCCAGTGGGGACCCCCACTCTGAAGGGTGTGTGGCTAGCTACAAACAGCCATCATTCCCTCATCCAGGCTGGCCAGGCACCCCAGTGGGGACCCCCACCCTGAAGGGGGTGTGACCAGCTGCAAACAGCCATCAGCCCCTCATTCAGGCTGGCCAAGCACCCAAGCGGGACCCCCACCCTGATCCAGGACACCCTTCAGGGCAAACCAGCCGGCCCCCATCCGTGCACCAGGCCTCTATCCTATATAGTAAAAGGGTAATATGCCTCCCAGCACCGGGATCAGCGGAGCCGCAAGGCCTCCTGAACCCGGGAACAATGGAGCTGCGAGGCCTCCCGGCACTGGGATCAGTGGAGGTGCGAGGCCTCCCGGCACCTGGATCAGTGGAGCTGCGAGGCCTCCCAGCGCTGGGATTAGTGGAGCAGCGAGGCCTCACTGCCCCTGTTTCAAACGGAGCTGCGAGGCCTCCCAGCACTGGGATCAGCGGAGCCGCGAGGCCTCCTGGCCCCTGGAGCAGCATGACAAGGGGGAAGCACCCAAACCCCCTGATCGCCCTGTGTCTCTGTGTGTGACAGAGGGCGGGGTCACAACCTCCCTATCCGCCCTGCTCTGTTCATGACAGGGGAAGGTGCCCCAACCCCCTGATAGGCCCTGCTCTGTGCCTGATATGGGGGAGCTCCCCAACACCCTGATCGGCCCTGCTCTGTGCCTGATAAGGTGCAGCGCTCCAACCCCATCATGGGCCCTGCTCTGTGTGTGACAGGGTGGAGCCGCAACCTCCCCATCGGCCCTACCTTGAGTGTGACAGGGGGCGGTGCCCCAACCCCCCAATCAGCCCTACCCTGAGCGTGACTTAGGGTGGCATCACAACTTCCTGATCCGCCCTGCTCTGTGCATGGCAGGGGGCATCTCCCCAACCCCCTGATCTGCCCTGCTCTGTGTGTGACCGGGTGGAGCCGCAACCTCCCCATTGACCCTGCCTTGAGTGTGACAGGGGGCGGTGCCCCAACTCCTTAATCGGCCCTGCTCTGAGCCCGACCAGGGGCTGTGGGGCAGGCACCTAGGGATTGGGCCTGCCCTCTGCCACCCGGGAGTGGGCCTAAGCCAGCAGGTCGTTATCTCCCGAGGTGTCCCAGACTGTGAGAGGGCACAAGTGGGGCTGAGGGATACACCCCCCCCGCCAGTGCACAAATTTTTGTGCACCGGGCCTCTAGTTTTATTATAAATATATAAATATAGTTGCATATTAACTAATAGCAAGTTTTAATGCAATATATTGGGAATATTGTTATTTATTATTACTTAGTAAAAAAATCTCTACTTCCAAAACATGTATACTATTTTTATTTTTTTATTTTTTATTTATTTTTATTTTATTGCTTAAAGTATTACAAAGGGTATTACATATGTATCCATTTTATCCCCCCGCCCTAGACAGTCCCCTAGCCTCCCCTATCCCCCAGTGTCTTATGTCCATTGGTTATGCTTATATGCATGCATACAAATCCTTTAGTTGATCTCTTACCCCCCTACCTCCTGCCCCCCAACCCTCCCCGGCCTTCCCGCTGCAGTTTGACAATCTGTTTGAGGCAGCTCTGCCTCTGTATCTATTATTGTTCAAAAGTTTATAATGGTCTCTATTGTCCATGAATGAGTGAGATCATGTGGTATTTTTCCTTCATTGACTGGCTTATTTCACTTAGCATAATGCTCTCCAGTTCCATCCATGACGTTGCAAATGGTAAGAGTTCCTTCCTTTTTACAGCAGCATAGTATTCCATCGTGTAGATGTACCACAGTTTTCTAATCCATTCATCTACTGATGGGCACTTAGGCTGTTTCCAGATCTTAGCTATGGTGAATTGTGCTGCTATGAACATAGGGGTGCATATATCCTTTCTGATTGGTGTTTCTGGTTTCTTGGGATATATTCCTAGAAGTGGGATCACAGGGTCAAATGGGAGTTCCATTTTCAGTTTTTTAAGGAAACTCCATACTGTCTTCCATAGTGGCTGCACCAGTCTGCATTCCCACCAGCAGTGCACAAGTGTTCCTTTTTCTCCACATCCTCTCCAGCACTTGTCGTTTGTTGATTTAAACATGTATACTATTTTTAAAAAGTAGTATGTTAATACATATTTTGTTATTGAATGCATAACATCCTATATAATAAAGAGGTAATATGCAAATTGACCATCACACCCTTGCACAAGATGGCTGCCCCCATGTGGTCACAAGATGGCCAGCAGGGGAGGGCAGTTGTGGGTGACCAGGCCAGCAGGGGAGGGTAGTTGGGGGGACCAGGCCTGCAGGGGAGGGCAGTTGGGGGCGATCCGGCTGGCAGGGGAGCAGTTAGGTATCGATCAGGCTGGCAGGGGACTAGTTAGGGGGCAATCAGGCTGGCAGGCAGAAGCGGTTGGAGCAATCAGGCAGGAAGGAAGGCGAGTGGTTAGGAGCTAGCAGTCCCAGATTGTGAGAGGAATTTCCAACTGCCGGTTTAGGCCCAATTTCTGTCCAACTAAACCGGCAGTTGGACATCCCCCAAGGGGTCCCAGATTGGAGAGGGTGCAGGCTGGGCTGGGGGATATCCCTCCCAGTGCATGAATTTCGTGCACCTGGCCTCTAGTTCTATATAATAAAAGCCAAATATACTAAGTGTTCGACCATTTGTTTGACCATTTGATGAGTCGCTATGATGCACACTGACCACCTGGGGTCAGACACTCCAACCAGTTAGTTAGCTTGCTGCTGGGGTCTGGCCAATTAGGTCTGGGCAAGAAGAGCCGGACACACCCTGGACGAATCAGTGCACCAGGCCGATTTCAGCCTGATCCCGCAGGCCAGGCCAAGGGACCCCACCAGTGCACAAATTCATGCACTGCGCTTCTAGTATAATATAATTTTAATATATCTACTAGGAACTTTTTGGTATTAAAAATCACAGTCATGGTATCTGATCTCATATAGTTCTCAGGTAATTAAAGATGACAAATCAGGAATTAAAAATTGGTTTGATTAATATAATGATGGGATACTTGCACATTATGGATATGTCTATAGTTGATACACCTAGACTTTAAGGAAAACCTCTTCAAGAAAGGAATACTCATACTGAAACCTAAATAATTATGAGTTAGTCAGCTGGAGATAGTAGAGAAGGGGTCCAAAAAGAGAGAACAGAATGTCTAAAATCTAGGATCTAAGAAAGAATACACTATAATAAGACATCTGCTAGAAAATATGCTATAGGCAGCATGTGTGCGAAGTCAAAGATGCGAGGCAATGCAAAAAAAGATGACAGGGTAGTTTTGTTGAAAGACTTTTAAGCAAATATGTTAGTCACTCCCCATAATGCAAAAGAAAAAAAATGGAACAATTCAAAGAAGATATATGGTATGATATACATCTCCGGAGAACTTAAAATTTGTTTTAAGGCCAAAACCAGTTTGGCTCTGTGGATAGAGCGTCGGCCTGCGGACTGAAAGGTCCCAGGTTCGATTCCGGCATGTACCTGGGTTGAGGGCACATCCCCAAAGGGAGATGTGCAGGAGGCAGCTGATCGATGTTTCTCTCTCATCGATGTTTCTAACTCTCTATCTCTCTCCCTTCCTCTCTGTAAAAAATCAATAAAATATATTTTTAAAAAAATTTTGTTTTAAGAAAGGGTAGACCAGAAGAAAAAGTGGAAGAGTTTAGAGGATATTTTCATATTACAACTAGAGGCCCAGAACACGAAATTGTGCGAGATCCAGACCCGGGATGCCGTGGGACGCAGTGTCAAGTCACACCGGCACCGCGGGACTTAGCATCAAGTCCCGCCGATGCCACGGGACCCATCAATGCACTTCCTGGTGACTGGTCTTTGGTCGTTATGGGGTTACGACCACAGGCCTTTTATAATATAGGTGAAGTGATGTGGTGGATACTACTGATTTTGATATAAAGGATTAACATATTGAAAACATAATTATGAGGAAGAAAGTGTAGCAGTTGGTAAATTAACATATCTGGTGGAGATGGTGAGAAAGAGAGAGAGAGAGAAAGAGAGAGCCCCTATGAATAACTCATGTATATGGATATCTGGGGCTACTGAATGATGACAGTAATTATCCAGAGTAAGTTGTATCAAGGCACAGATATTCCCAGAGAGATAATTAAATTATCATGAATATGTTGGGTTTTAATGTCAGTGAGGTAGACAATGAATCAGGATACACAATAATTTGGAAGTAGATGATACTATTTGGCAAGTTTATAGAGATAGAAATAAAAAAGACTAAAACTTAATTTTGATTACTCTCAGCTAGAGGAAATGTAGACCACAAAAAATCATCAAAAGTAGCCACGGTGACAGTAAGAAAACATGAGATGCCATGAAGTCAAGGGAGAATAATATTCCATAAAGGAGGGAATGATCAAGAGCGTGTATTGCTCCTAAAGCCAGCACAATAAAGACTGACTTGTGCCCATTGGATTTAGGAACATTTAGATCACTCATGGCCTCAGTTCCATAAGTTTACCAGCTTGGATAAAATAGGAGTTAAAGGCAAAGATATCTTTCAAAAATTTGGTACTATGTACTTGCAAAGTAGTCATTTAATCAATACCAGAATTATGAAGAACTATTTAACAAACTGAACAATGTGGTAAAATACTGAGAATTAAGTATTTGTTTTTAGCTCCTAATTGGAAAACCAATTTGACATGAATTGTGTAGCTGTTAAATAGGAATATTCTTGTGTATAGCATCATATTATGTTTAATATTAATAAGAAAGAAAAATGTAATATTTCAAAATGGCCAGATAGGTTTTCAGATGAGAGCTAAATCATAAAAAATAAAATAGCTCATTTTGCCAAAAGGATTTTTAAAACAGCTTCTCACTGACAGTGCCCAGAGAATGCTGGTGATGTAGAGGATAAAAATGGACATTAAAACCCACACATCATCAGTAAAACCATAAGGAAAAAGAAACAGCAAAAACCAAACCCACAGGCAGGTGATATTTTTACTATGTATAGAATAAAATCCAAATGCTTAGAAATAATTTGTCAAATATCTATTAACTCAGAAAGATTGAGCAAGGCCTTATATAGAAGCTCGATATATAGATGATGTATTGTAGAATTATATCCCTGAAACCTATATAATTTCATTAACCAATGTCACTCATATAAATTCAATTTTTAAAAAGTGACTAACTCAATGGAAGGTAGTTCAGACTTATTAAAATGCTAGAGTTTCACTAGTATTCAAAAGCATGCTCCATAGCAGAAGTCAACTCTGACTGTTCACTGAAAATATGCAAACTCTCTTCTTAATTGTCAAAGATCTGAACATAATCATATAAAGTACTTCTATGATTGGATTGGAATATTTCCAAATATTGCAATGTAAGAAGGAAACCTGGAAATCAAACTGAAAATTCCTTTACTTCCTTCCTTAATATATCAATAAAATGTCTCATTTCTCCCTCATCCCTCTCTTCTTCTTTCTCTTCCCTTTCCTAATCTTTCCTTCTTTCTCTTCCTCCCCCTCCCTCTTCTCTTCCTCTTCCTTTTCCTACTCCCCATCTGCTTCTTCTCCTCCTCCCTCTTCTTTATCATCCACTTTGTCATTCCTAAAAAAAAAGTCAATATATATCAAAGTCCATAAACTTTTGCACTAATAAATTTGGGACGTGTAATTCTTTGTTGTGGGGGCTGATTTACACATTGTAAAATGTCTAGCATCATTTTTTTTTTTTACCTCAACTCACTATATGCCAGGAGCAAATCTGCTGTTGTGACAATCAAAAATATCTTTAGATAATGCCACTGATAAAGATGATTAACCAGTCTCAGCATTTTGAAAGCTATTAATAGAATATTTTGCACTTCTGCAGGTTTTTATTATTTTTAGGATGTTAACTAATTGCTAAATGCAAGGCCACATACTATATTCCTTGCATTACAAATTGCTAGGTCATATTGAAAATTGCATAAAAGATATATAGTGAGGTACTATTTAAGAGACACAGAAATTAAAAACTGTACTTAACCCAATCAGAGTTACTAAATAGCAGTTCAGCCTTTTTGGAGCCACCAGGTAAACAATTTCAGTTGTGTGTACGACCAGTATCCCAAACATATTAATATGTCAAAATAGAAATAAAGCACTTCTCTCCCACATCCTTATTTCCCCTCTTGTGTCTGTAAATAACTGACACTATTTCTAAACAGCTTTGATATTATAATCACTTCTTAAATTGGCTGTCTTTTGGTTTTCAGATAAGTGTTGTTTTGTGTTTTGTTTTTTTGTTTGTTTTTTGTTTTGTTTTGTTTTTTGGAACTTTCATAATATTCTCTGTGGTCAAACATTGGTCTATATTAACTTCTTCCCTGTCTTGATATTTGCATTCCTGTTTTCTGGAACACAGACAGTAACAAAAGGTGATATTGCTGACATAAAATAGAGATGACTACAGAGAGATGCCTGCTAAGAATCTACATAATGTTCCAGAAAGAAAAAGAAGTTTTTCTAGAGGTAGAATTGAAGCAATGGGTAACAGTGACATGAAAGTTTATTTATACCTTAAGTATGGAACATTATGTGATATTCTGTACTAGAACTTAAGAAGAAATGTTTTCTACAAATACAAAATATTATTTCAGTCATGATTATATAAAGTATAAACCTTATCCTCTCCCTATATATTAAAGTTAAATTCTTTATCTTTTCTAAGATAATACGTGAGTCATATATGATATCATAAAAGCCACAGAGTTTCTAATTCTTTATCTTCTATAATTATAATAAAAACTGACAAGACAAAATCCTTATTAAATTTCTGCCCAAAATTGGAGTGGACCTAACTAAAAAATCAACTAAAAACCTGAACAACAACACTGTTTTTAGTGAGAGCAACATATCTGGAAGAAAAGTTTGTTAGAAATGGAATAAAACTCTGCTAACACTAGTGAGTTGAGAGGGTTACACAGAGACCATTAAGAAGGAAAAAAATAAAACTGGTGATGCTTTTACATAGCAGAGAAAAGCATATAACAAGCAGAAAGCCAGAGCCATAATGCGGGGATGGGGGAGGAGAGGGGGTGAAGGTCTATTGAAAGATATGTAAGAAGGCTACCCTAAAGGATTGAAGAAATAACTTTCTTTGAACTAGATTTATTGTTCAGAGCAGAAAAGGAATACAGAAAATGTGTGATTCATATCCTCAAAAAGATTAAAAAGAATGGCTTCTTCTGAGAAAGTAGAGCTATCCTTTATAGGGAAGGACAAATCTATAATAAAAACCATTAAACATTATTTAAAAGCAAAATTGTCAAATTAAAAGTTGAGTCCCATGCTCATTCCAAAAGAATGTCATGAATCATATTCAACAAAAATTTAAAACTGAAAAGAAACACAAACACAACAACTAATAAATATCCAATGGCACACACACTACCTATTCATAAACACATGTGCATATATATACACACACACACACAAACTTACACACATGTACAAACTCACATGTATAAAAATGCACTTATATATATACACACTAGATGCCTGGTGCATGAAATTCATACATGGGGGTGGGTGTGTCCCTCAGTCCAGCCTGCACCCTCTCTAATCTGGGACCCCTCGGGGGATATCCCACAGGGATTGGGCCTAAATGGGCAGTCGGACATCCCTCTCACAATCCAGCACTGCTGGCTCCCAACCGCTGGCCTGCCTGCCTGCCTGATTGCCCCTAACTGCCTCTGCCTGCCAGCCTGATCACCCACTAACCACTCCCCTGCCAGCCTGATCGACACCTAACTGCTCCCCTACTAGCCCGATTGCCCCTAACTGCCCTCCCCTGCCAGCCTGGTCCCTCCCAACTGCCCTCCCTTGCAGGCCTGGTCCTTCCCATTTTCCCTCCCCTGTTGGCCATCATGTGTCCACATGGGGGAGGCCATCTTTGATGACATAAGGGCAGCCATCTTGTGTATTGGAGTGATGGTCAATTTGCATATTACCTCTTTATTATATAGGATACTAGTGACCCAGTACATGGATCCGTGTACTTTGAAAGGAAATTAATTAGAAGGTGGCTGGCAGGGTGGGGCTGGGTGAGACAGGCCAGACACACCGTGGAGCCAACCTCCCATAGCCCCTCTCCAGCCAGCCACACCTGGGGCAGCACCATGGCTCGAAGGGCCTCTGCGGAGTGAGCAGGTCCCCCTGCAGGAGGGGTCCCTCAGCCTGGCCTGCGGGGATCAGGCTAAAACTGGCTCTCTGACATCCCCTGAAGGGTCCCTGATTGCGAGAGGGAGGTTCTCAGGTTCTACCCGAGAACTGCCACTGCCAAGTCACCACAACTTAGTAGCTCCTGCGTTGAGTGTCTGCCCCCTGGTGGTCAGTGCAGGTTATAGCTTCTGGTTGGATCATCTGCCCCTGGTGGTCACTGCACATCATAGCTACTGGTCAAATGGTTGGACGCTTGGATAGTCACTTAGCCTTTTATATATAGAAATATATACACACACAAATTTCACACATATCATATGTACATGCATGTATATGTGCAGTGCACACACACACACACACAAACCACACACATGGCCAAACGACACACAACCACACATGATCACATGATACACAGAAATACACACATAAAGTAAGATGATAAATATTTATAAAAGTCTGTAAGGAATAAAAAAATCACTGCATTAGAGTATATATATTTATGTATAATTTATATATATATACAAATACCAGAAAATTTTTTTAAATCCCTAAGGAGAAATTTAATAATCATTGATAATAATCTCCAATCAAAACACTTTAATTTAAAAGCAGAACATAAATATAAAAATATATTTAAAAATAATAACTCCCTGAGAGTAACCTAAATTTTTCTCACTAAACTTTAGAGGAAAGAACATCAAATGCACTGATTTGAAAACTGTCCTGGTTTACTAATTTTTAAAATTAAAGAAGTCTCACTAACAGAGTAAAACATCTAATGTATTCAAATATTTTTGATCCTGAAATCCTTTTCTTTGAGATCTAAAATCATTTTCCTGAAGAGTATTTCCTGAAGAAAATTTACTTCTTGAAATGACATGACAAGCCATACATCAGACTACTTTCCCACTTATTCATCCTTGCCCACAGCTTTGTGTAATCTACTCTTTCCGTAAAGTCAGGTTGTAATAATAAAACATAGATTTCTGTCTGATAATACTGCCGGGAAACCAAACCTTGCAACCCAATATCATACCTAGTATTCATTGAGTTATTTCGATTCTATTAGTCTGAACCATTTGTTTTCCTGAACTAAGTGCTCAGCCATCCGCCTATTAGAAAATACATTTTTTTCTTCAGTTTTTTGAGGTATTATGAAGCAAT
This sequence comes from Myotis daubentonii, assembly GCF_963259705.1. Taxonomy (NCBI): domain Eukaryota; kingdom Metazoa; phylum Chordata; class Mammalia; order Chiroptera; family Vespertilionidae; genus Myotis; species Myotis daubentonii. The sequence continues at coordinate 167,253,661 of NC_081841.1, forward strand.
AAGATTTGGCACAGTTTGCACATTTTCCAAGGTTTTTCTATACCAGACCTTTCTTGAAATCACAGTGGGGATGGGGTACAATAGGAATGGGTGAGAGGGCTCAGTGAGGAAAGATGTGTGGCTGCAGGTAAGAAGAGGAATTAGCCCTGTCACAAGTTGTTGCTACACTTTGAGACATATTTCCTATTGTCTTTCTGCTGCTATAAACACCTTTCCCCAAGTAACTTTGGTTGGCACACATGTGAAAGTTTTTCAGCTATGTGTTGTGTGTGTCACATTTCATATCTGATGATTCCATAATTATTTTTTTCTGGTTATTGTTTCTGCCAGCACTCTGTGTTGGACCCTTGTCTTCCCATGGATTTTGAGATTTTTTATTGTGTGATCTAAGTTTACCCCTGTCAATTCCTGGAAGAAACGTCCTCTAGGGAGAGCTCTGTTTGCTTTACTAGGTACCGGACTTACTAACATCCAAGAATGGTTTAAAACATCCCTTTGCCTCCAGGATTGTTGGATCTGAAGTTGTTTTATATTCGAGTAGCAAACTCCCATGTGGTTTGTGGTTGTGAATTTTCTAAGGTTTGTTTTATTTGGCTTTTCCCCACTGTCCACCTACTCACTGTTTGAGACAGTTGATTTCTTATGGTATCTCCCCATGGATTCAGTTTTATTCTAGTTTATTTTTTAACTAGGATTTAGGTTTTGGATTTTGAGGCTTTATATTTTTTTCATATCCTTTCATTATCTCCACATGGAAAGGGCTCTGCTTCTGTCAAATATATATATTTTTTAAAAAGTTGACTCAAGTTTTCAGAGATCTCCAGTTATCCACAGGACAGCTGTTTGCTTTTCTGGATGTCAATTTTGTATATTTGATATCTGTATTTCTCTTATTTAATCCATGCTCAGTAATACAAAGAGTCACTTTCTACATATAGTATTTTGCCACAAAACAATTCAGACTGTCCTATTCACTGTGTCTTTTGCAGTGGAACATCCTTATTTTGAAGTTCCAGTGTGGCTGATTTTAAGTCAAAAAGTCAATTAATTAATTAATAAAATACCAATGCCTCATTTCTTAAAATTTCTAATACTCTATTCAAGATTCAAATATTTTATTTCAATTCAATGTATATGGACCCATAAAGGTCAATACATCAGACTTTAATGCTTATGCCTATAATAGCCTTTTACTTCTTGCCACATATAAATTGAGTTTATTTTATATACATATATATGTGTGTGTGTGTGTGTATATATATATATATATGAATTATATTAGCTCTAACACAGGTAAAAAATAATTATGCAACCATATGGAGTGTTTCTAATTTATTTTCATTTTAAGACACTGCAGACAAATTTAAAATTGATTTTGGCACACATAAGAACCAATTTTGAGGGGAAAAATTATTTTTCCACAAAATTTTTAAATTAAAAACAGAAGAAAGATCTATGTTTGTTTGTTTTAAAAGTAATATTAAAAACATGCAAGTATGTGTGACATTGTATATATAAATATGGAGAGAATACAGAGAAAAGCCAATGAGAATACAGTGAGAAATTTTTATTTTAAACATGGTTGTAAAAACAACTAATTTAATTCTCTGAATAAGAAAGGTGCAGTTTATCCCTACATAATGTATTAACAGTAATTTTTTTTACAATTAGATTAAAAGATATTTATAAATAAAATGAATAATCCAATTCCCAATTTAGCTTAAAAAATATAATATACCAGCAATTCCACTTTAGTTAATATATCAAAAGAAACCAGGAGTACTAATTTGAAAGACTATATGCATCATTATGTTCCTTACAGTGTTATTTACAACTAGAGGCCTGGTGCACAAAAATTTGTGCACTCAGGGGGAAGGGAGGGGTCCCTCAGCCTGGCCTGTGCCCTCTCGCAATCTGGGACCCCTCGGGAGATAACGCCCTGCTAGCTTAGGCCTGCTCCCGGGTGGCAGAGGGCAGGCCCAATCCCTAGGTGCAGCCTCTGGTCAGGCTCAGAGCAGGGCCGATTGGGGAGTTGGGGCGCCGCCCCCTCTCATGCAAAGAGCAGGGCAGGTTGGGAGGTTGCGATGCCACCCTCAGTCACACTCAGGGTAGGGCCAATTGGGGGGTTGGGCACCGCCCCCTGTCACACTCAAGGCAGGGTCGATGGGGAGGTTGCAGTGCCACCCCCTGTCACGCACAGAGCAGGGCCAATCCGGGGGTTGGGGCGCTGTCCCCTGTCACACACAGAGCAGGGCCCATCAGGGGGGTTGGGGCTCCTTACCCTGTCACGCACAGAGCAGGGTCGATCTGGGGGTTGGGGAGCTCCCCCCTGTGACGCACAGAGCAGGGCCCATCAGGGGGTTGAGGAGCTCCCCCTGTCACTCACAGAGTAGGGCTGATAGGGGAGTTGGGGCACTGCCCCCGGTCACACACAAAGCAGGGCGGATCAGGGGGTTGGGGGGCCACCCTCTATCACCAACAGAGCAGGGTCGATCAGGTGGTTGGGGTGCCGCACCCTGTCACACACAGAGCCTCAGGGTGATCAGGGGGTTAGGGCGCCTTCCCCTGTCACGAACAGAGCAGGGCAGATAGGGAGATTGTGGTCCCACCCCCTGTCACACACAGAGCTGCAGAGCGATCAGGGGGTTTGGGCACTGCCCCCTGTCACGTTGATCACGGTGCTGGGAGGCCTCTCGGATCCGCTGATTCCAGTGCTGGGAGGCACCCTTTTACTCTATAGGATAGAGGCCTGGTGCATGGGTGGGGCTGGCTGGTTTGCCCTAAAGGGTGTCCTGGATCAGGGTGGGGGTCCCCACTGGGGTGGCTGGCCAGCCTGGGTGAGGGGATGGTGGCTGTTTGCAGCTGATCACACACCCTCCAGGGTGGGGGTCCCCACTGGGGTGCCTGGCCAGTCTGGGTGAGGAGCTGAGGGCTGAAGCTCCCAAATGCTCCTTTTTTTTTTTTTTTTTATTCTGGGCCAGCTTTAGCTCTGGCTCCAGCTCTGAGGCCTCTGCTGCTGAAAGCAGGTATCTGGTTTGTTTGGGTTCTATAATCGAAATACTGTTTCAACTCCAGCTCTGAGATCCCGGCTCGCTGAAAGCAGGTTTCTGGGGTTTTGTTTAGCTTCTATATTTGTTACAATGTTTCTTAAACTGCAGGCTCAGAGGCCTGCAGCGGCAGGCAGGGAACATTGGTTTCCTCCGTCACTGAAGCAAGCAAGCCTCATGTTAGTTTTAAGCTGCCTGGCTGCCGGCCGCCATCTTGGCCTGCAGTTAAATTGCATATCGCCCTGATTAGCCAATGGGAAGGGTAGCGGTCGTATGCTAATTACCATGTTTCTGTTTTATTAGATAGGATAACCAAGATTTGGAAGCAGCCCAAGTTCCCATCATTAGATGAGCAAGTTAAAAACTATGGTACGTTTACACAATGGAATACTACTGGGACCCAGGCAGGAGAAAATCTTACCTTTTGTGACGGCATGGATGGATCTGGAGAGTGTTATGCTAAGTGTAATAAGCCAGTCAGAGAAAAACAATTAAAATATGATCTTACTTATATGTGGAATCTGATAATTTAACAAAAATAATTTAACAAAATAGAACAGAAGCATAGATACATAGAACAGACTGACAGCTGTCAGATGGGAGGGGGGTGGCAGGACTGGGTGAAAAGATAAAGGGATTAAGAAAAAAAAGAAAAAAGACAAGGGCCACAGAATGGCAGTTGCCAGAGGAAAAGAGGTGAGAGAGGGCAAAGGGGCGGGCCATAAATGGTGATGAAAAAAGACGACTTTGGGTGGTGAGTGCACGATGCAGTGAGCAGATGATGTTTTAGAGTTGTACACTTGAAACCTGTAGAGTTTTACTAACCAATGTCACCCCAATAAATTCAATTAGAAAATAAAGTAAAATAAACATAAAATAAAATGTCACTGGTACATTTGTGATTTTTGCCAGTTACACCACATCCTTCTCCCCTAAATGCAAACATGATTTTTTTGTTTGTTTAACTTTATTTTCATTAACACTTTATAATATTGGGTAAATACAATATTACTGGAATCGTTGTTGCTCCCTATATGCTGCTTCCCACTCATATCCCTATCTTTCTTTCACATGAAAAATGTTTCCTTTGTAGTTATATGACATATATTTGCATTTTATGTTTTTTTAACTTGAGAAATGGAATCATATTCACTGTTTTTTTCTATGACTTACTTGTTCTTTATTCAACATTATTTTGACTCATTTTTCTTAATGAAAATATTATTGCAACATGATATTTATAGCATGGATACATTTATTCTAGTCTTAATAAACCTTTGGGTTGGTATTTATTACTGCATTCTATAAATTCTATAACTTGGATTCTCTCTCGTCATTGATATTTATATCTCTCTCTCCCTCTCTCTTCCTCTCTGAAATCAATAAATATATATTTTTAAAAAATTCTATATTTTGTAATTGACTTTAAAAATTGAATATAAAGTAGTAACATAAGCAATTTTTGTTCATAGCCAATTTTACCAGTAATATTATTAAATAGACACACATTCATCTAAAATTCCAGTCCTGGGCAGTAAGCTAAGTGGTTAGAGCATTGGACTTCACACTGAAGGGTCCCTGGTTTGATTTCTGGTCAAGGGTGTGTACCTGGGGGGCAGGTTTGATCCCTTGCCCTGGCCAGTAGGGGTGCATGGGGGAGGCAACCAGTTTATGTGTCTCTCTTACATCAACGTTTTTCTCTCTCTCTCTCCCCTCCCAAATTCCTTCCACTTTCTCTAAAAGTCAATGGAAAAAATATCCTCAGGTGGGGATTTAAAAAAATCTAAAATGACAATTCTGTCATATTTCAAATTTACTTCTGTGAGTGCATCTAATTCTGATTTTATTTTCTGCATCACTAATCTGTTAGTCAGATCATGATGTCTTAATCACTTTGGGTTTATAATAACTTACGTTCTTTTGACTAGAACTTTATTTATTATATAGAATTATGTAAGAAAATTGAATCATTTATGATATAAACACTACTGATTTTATGTTAAAGATACTTATATATTTTCTAATGTCTTTCATCAAATATATGACTCAGAAAAAAAATTGCTATGTATCTTGGTTATATTTTTCCTAAGTATCTAATTTCTTTTGTTATTGTAAAAAATGGTCACCCTCCATCTTCCCCCTAAGAAACATGCACACACACAGACATTTTACCACTTAAATGATTGAGATTTCATTTGGAAAGTAGAACCATACAAGGACAAATCATAATTAAACTTCTGAAAATTAGAGAAAAAGAAAACAAACAAAAACTTTGAAAGCAGACTGAGAAAAACAAACTATTTCCTATAGGGAATCACCTAGTTAAATACTAGCATTTTACTTATCTGAAACCATGGAGGCCAACAGAAAGTGGAACAATATTTTGCAATTAAAATTCTGTGTCCAGCAGAACTGCACTTCAGAAAAGAAGGGCAAATAAAAATACCCACAAGCAAAACTGCAATATTTTTTTGATAATAAAACTTCCTCTAAAGATTGGCTAATGGAAATTCATTGAATAAAAGGAAATGATGGAGCCAGGCAGCTTGTGGCATTAAAGGAAGAAAGAACAACAGAAAGAGCAAAAAATATGGTTTAAGTTTCATAAATTATATAGTTGATTGAATTAAAATTATAATATCTTATTGTCAAAACCATGATATTTGCAAGTGGGGAAGTTAAAAGTAACTAAACTGCCTGGCCAGTGTTGCTCAGTGGTTGGGAATGGACTTATGAACCAGGAGGTCACAGTTCAGTTCCCAGTCAGGGCATATGTCTGGTTACAGGCTCTGTCCCAAGGAGGGGGTTGCAGGAGGCGGCCAATCAATGATTACCATCATTGATGTTTCTCTCTCTCTCTCTCCCCCTCTCCCTTCCTCTCAGAAATCAATAAAAAATATTTAAAAATTTACAAAAGGAACTAAACTGAAGTAAGGTTTCCACACTTGACGTACACACACACACACACACACACACATACACACACACACACAATGGAAGATCTTATTCCCATGAATTTCAGATAAATCACATGTATATATTCTAAAACCCAGAGCAACTAATAAAAAAAATAGAGATGTACTCAAAAACACCATATACAAATCAAAATGGAATACTAAAATATATATTCAAGTAATCCACCAAAAAACAACAGGAGTAAAAAAGAGTATTGAGAACCAGAGGAAACAAAGAAAAATAGTAATAAAATGAGGCTTTAGCTCTAACACATCAATAAATACCTTTAATGTAAATGATCTAAATAAATCAACAAAAGCATGATTGGCAATGTGGATAAAAAATATAACTATATTCTCTTTATAAAGTTGTAACTGATTATAACAAATCATAGCAAGGCATTTTTGTCTAGCCTTGGGGCTATCAGATGACCAGGAAAACTTATGGACAATTCATGAAGTCAAAAGCATCAATATTCCAAAATGAGGAAGATTGCTGTAATTTCAACAACTCCTAAATTTGTCCTCACTTTTATTACATACTTGATCATGTAATATCTTGGAGAATTTTTATTCTTTTACTACAGAAAATGGAGAATTACCTAGAATGGTTGAAACTATGTTGATATTGCCAATTCCTTTCTCTTTAAAAATCTATTGATTGCTTCAACTGCAAGTTTAAGTAAAGAGTTGGTTTGTACACTTATATCATTATCTTGCATGCGTTCTCTTCTTGATCTCAGGGAATGGCTCCACCATCTACACATTAGTTTTTCAATAAAAAATAATAAAGGTTATTTTTGGCCTATAACCCACCTGCAGATTTCTACAAGATCCAAATATAAGCTTTCTTGATTTTATATCCAAAATATTCATTGTTTATATTATATTTCTCTTTTGATATAGCCTCCACTCTGATTCAGCCACTCTACTTTACCTCTCAAAATTTAAATGATTTTCCTTTTCAACTTGTACCCCATTTTATTCATTTTCTAAAAAGCAGACGATCATCTTTGCACAATTTAAATTTCATTTTTATTGCTCCATTTAGTCCTTTTATTATCTTCATATTTTCTTAAAATAGCTGTGGCCAATTCTAGTACAGCATAATGATACTGGGTTCAATTTGATCTTCAAAAAGCCTTCTTATGTTTTATATGCTAACAATGTTTACTGGCATTCTGAATGAACAGTTTATGCTTCACATTCACTTGCCACATCATCTTTTTATTAACATTTATTTAAGTTAAATTTATGTAGACATTGATGCAGGGGGAATTTAATGGGCCAGATTTCCCAGACACAAGGAGGAATGAGGTCCTTGCAACATCTTCAGGAAATGGATTTTCTAAGACTTGCATGGGAGGATGGGATGTGGAAGATTTTATTGGTGTGGAGTTGCATTCCTCAAGTTGTAAAGTCCCTCGCCCCTCAACCCAGTACTGGCAAAGGTGCAGTTGGAAGTTCAACAGAGCTAGAAACAGGGCCAGGCTCCAGAATGTCCCTTCCATGTTGCAGCTGGGTGTGGTTCAGCATTCAGGCCAGATTAAAGTCCGTTAGCCTATGTGTGGAGTCCAACATGGCCGTGTGCCATGTGGGCACAGGGAAAGCATCCCCTGCCACAGGAGTCCCAAGAGGGAGAAAAGAGAGAGAGAGAGAAGCTTCCATTGTTTGGAAGTTTAAGTATTCAGGTTTGAGGGCTTGCAGTGGCCACGCCCATCCTGGCCGCTGACTGGTTTTCAGGTGTGATGGATGGCCAAGCATCTTCCCACTTAACCCAGACCTTAGAGGGCATGAGACTCTGACTTTGTCCAGTCCCTTCCCCCATCAGTCAGGGAGGGGACAGACTTGGATAACGTTAAATACAGCTTGTTGGCAAAGCTGTATGAATGGCATGCCTGTATTATTTGGTCTCCCGTTTTACTCCTTTCCTATTAAATAATAACTAGGTTATGACAATGGCATCACCTCTATGTCTTTGAATAGCTACTAAATAAATTGTTTCCTGTGTACAAACCCATTGGATATCTCTCAATTCTTATATTATTTAAAACATTTGCAATAATTAAAAATATTGGCTATTTCACTCTTTTAAAACACTCTTTTGAGCTATAATTCTGCTCCTCTCTCCCCTTTTCACATTTCTGTACATATATTTTTGGTGTCTTTATTGTATTGTATTATTTTTTCCACTACTGACCTATTAGAAATGATTAAGGCTACATTCTCAGTCTTGAAATATTACTATTATTTTTGCTATTGTTATTCTTAGCATTACTTATTTTATCCTTAGTCTCTTTGTCAGTAGTTCTCAACCAGAGGCATATAAGAACCATTTTAAGATTTATTATTATGTATATTCTCATTTAATTGGTCTGTAGTATGGCTCAAGTATTCTTATTTTCATTAAATTACACATATGTATATAACACTCAGTCAGAATTTAGTATTAACAATATTACTCAATCACAGTTTAAATCTTTGCCTATTTATTCTAAAATGCAAATCTCTAATCCATCTTATTTTATTGAACCCCAATAGCCATTTGGATGTTCCATAAGCCCCTCAAATAAAACATCTCTATATATATAAAAGCCTAAGTGACAGTTGACCGGTAGCTATGATGCACACTGACCACCAGGGGGCAGACGCTCAACCCAGGAGTTACTCCCTGGTGGTCAGTGTGCTGCCACAGTGGGAGCGCTGCTCAGCCAGAAGCCGGGCTCACAGCTGTCGAGCTGAACTGCTGCAGCATGAGCCTCTCGGCAGTGGCAGCGGCAGCAGGTGAAGTGGGGCCCGGATGAGTGGGAGTAGCATGGTGCTCGTCCTAGGCTTGGACTCCTCCTCGGCTGCCTGCTGCTACGTGCACTACTACATTTCTCAGGGTATGTCGGACTGCCGGTTTTGGCCCAATCCCTGGCAGTCAGACATCCCCTGAGGGGTTCTAGATTGCAAGAGGGCGCAGGCCAGGCTGAGGAACCCCTCTGGTGCACAAATACGTGCACCAGGCCTCTAGTTATCTAATAAAATACATTAACTTCTTTCTCCTATACACTCATGTACACACAAACCTCAACCCTAAACTTTTTCTGTTTTCCGTCTGTTCATGATTCAACTAGGGACTAATTGGTTAGCCAGTTTCCACTGTAAGGCAAAGAACTATGTCTCAGAGCATTGAAACCTTATAGGCAGCGCCATAGAAAGTAATGAAACCAAAATGCGGTGGTCGGTTCCAAGTTCTTTGTCTCACAAAACCGAAGAATGGATTCACAAACAAAAACAGTTGGCGGAAACAAAGTTTATTTGGGGATAGACAGACTTCCTGCTACAAGAGGGTAGCAGGAAGGAGGCCCAAGCAGGTTATTGCTAAGCTCTTTGTTTAGGAATATTTATATACCCTGCTAGCTTCTGTTAGTCCCTTCAAAGAATTCTGGCAATATTCAATTATTTAAAAGCTCAAAGAACCTGATTGAGGACTGCCACTTCAGGTCCAAGGTGACATCAATGTCCCTGCCTAGTTGGGTTTAGGTCCTTTGTCTCCATGTCTTCAAAGGCCTACTTCTCTCCCTACCCCCTCACCCCAACCCCATGGTCCCTGTCCCTGACTGCCTGACCCTCTTTTTCTATCTCCTCCGTAAGACAAAGAGTTCCAAGTCATTTTCAAAATTCTACAAACCTGGCTTTTCTTCCCAAGTCCAAGATACTTTGTGAAGTTATAAAAAGGTGATTTTCTTATTAAATATTTTTTTCTGTTCAATTTATTTGATTGTAGTTTTAATTCCCTTTGTTTTAAAAATTAAATAATCAACCAATTCCAACAGATAAATTTCCTGACTATACAGGATAAGGGATCAATTTGATGCTTCACCTACTATTCGAGTAATCTATTGAATAAATTAAATGTTCCCATCTTGAATTTATTTAGAAGCAAGCACCAGTATTTACTATAACTCAGACCAAAAAGTTGAGATAGAGATGATGGATAGATAGATAGATAGTAGAGGAGGCAGTCAAACCTTTAGTGCTTATTTAATAGTGCTAATCTATCGATCTCCTTCCCAGTCAGCGGTAACTATCTTGATACTCATTAATTTAACTGTTTGGAAGGACCTCTTCCAAAGAGTTAGTTGATATTTCTTTAAATGATTCAGTAATTCTGTTGCTGAAAGAGAAAAGATATCACAGTGAATATGTCTGCTGTATGCTGGCATGGCAGTGATTCAATAGAAGCATAATGTTCTTATATTTTTCCACAACAGGCGGAGGACATGAGTGGGAGATAGGAAGTACATAAATAAATATTATAACTTAAAAAACAATTATAAAAAACTACAGGGGATTTAACTAATGAGACTGTAATTAATAAACCATAACATTTTAATTAAGGTTCTAATTTGAAAGTATGGTTGGTTATGCACAGGCGTCTTTCAACTTCTTTGTTATTATAATTTAATTAATTGACCTAAAGTAACATTTAAAATTCTATTAGAAAATTACCTTAATAATTTGAAGGAAAATAATATCATCAATGGAATCATGGGTTACATAAAATTACTACAAAAATATCAATGTAAAATTCTATTACAATTTAAATATATCTCATTACTATGCACTAATTATGAAATTCCATTTTGAAAAGGAAAGCTATGTGCTTAATGGAGTTAAGGATAACAACTTCACAATATTTTTACCTTTTTATTTCTATTTAAACAAGTGTTCTCTCAATTCCTTACACTTATTTTCATAGAAAATCTTTATTTTACTATTATCCATTTTGAAAAATAATTTGGAGAGCTCTGTTTTGAAAAGAGCATAATATTATTGTTTGCATATTCACTAGATTCAGATCATTTTCATTATACACTTCATAATTTTGGAATAGCCATGGAGCATAGGCAAATTTAATTATGTAAACAAAGAAACAGTAATAAAGCTTAGTTTAGTGTTCATTAAAAGTTGACTCTACAAAGGTTTTTGTATGTAGTTAGTAGACATGTAGTGCAGGGATTTAGTAGGTAGTGTGTACAGGGAAGTTGATGTAAGCAGAGGATGGGGGAAGTTGTTAATTCAAATCACCTGAATCTCAATAAGTCAGAATATCTTCTTATCCTATATAATAAAGAGGTAATATGCAAATTAATCCTCACGCCCTCACAAGATGGCTGCCTTCGACCAGGCCGGCAGGGGGTTTCGTCAGGGATGACCAAATGACTGAACAGCAGGCTATGTGGGACAACCAGGCCAGCATAGGGGTTAGTGAGGGACAACCAAACAACTGAACAAGCAGACTGCGTCGGGCGACCAGGCTGGTGGTGGTGGGGAGTTGGGGGTGACCAGGCAACCAGGGGGGGGGGGCAGTAAGAGACAACCAGGCCTGCAGCAGGGGGCAGTTAGGGGCGACCAGGCCAGCAGGGGGAGCAGTGAGGGGTGATCAGGCTTGCAGGGGGGGCAGTTAGGGGTGACTAGGCAGGCAGGTGAGCTATTAGGAGCCAGCAGTCCAGGATTGTGAGAGGGATGTCCGATTGCCGGGATCAGGCCTAAACCGGCAGTCAGACATCCCCCAAAGGGTCCTGGATTGGAGAGAGTGTAGGCTGGGCTGAGGGGACCCCCACCCCCACATCCCGCACAAATTTTGTGCACCGGGTCTCTAGTCTACAATAAAGACAAGAGCCAATAAAGTCAAGTCTTTGCCATTTCTTTTTCCCCTTGAAAAACCATTTGAGACTATCATAAACATAAGTTTTTGGCTTTGTAGAACATATTTAATCATAATTCTAGTTAAGCACAATTCTAGTTTGTTCACCTGCTTTAAACACAGATAACTGAAATACCACATACTTAGCAAGTTAAAAGACAGTGCTTTATGTAAAATGTGTTCACTTTTTATTTGCTTAAAAATGCTTGCTTTATTTTTAATACCTGTTAATCACTTAGTTATATAACATTTTTTATAACTCAAACTCATTTCAAAATCCTTTCAAAAAGGAAGAACTGAAAATCAACTGAAATTATACTTTGCAATATTTGGTTTCCAATAAGTTTTATTTCTTCACACCTGGCGAGGTACAGATTAAAACTGACAACCAATGCATATTAAAGTTGATTTCTAGTTGAAATCTAAAGACTATAAAATGAATTTTGACTTTTGGTGGCTTTTAGTCCTCTTTTGAATAGAGTTTAAAAGGCTAAAAGAGAGTGAATGTAGGAAAACTCATTAAGAATTAACCTCTACAATGACAGATAAATTGGCTAAAAAGAAGTGGTGGGTGTGTGTGCAATATTTGGATTTATACTCCATTTTTCATAGTCACTTCTTCTTGAGGGGAAGGACATGACATAAATTAGAAACTATTCACTAAAAATTCACAAAGGTATGAATCATTTTAGGTATATAATAGTCCTCCTTATCTGAGGGGATATGTTCCAGAACCCCAGATAAGGCCTGAAACCCCATCATACCAAACACAATATATATTTGTTTTGTTTTTTCTTATACATGGATACCTATGAAAAAGTTTAATTTACAATAGGGCATAGTAGGAAAATCACAACAATTAATAATACATAAAACAGTTACAGCAATATATTATCATAAAAGTTAAGTGAATGCAGTCTCTCTCTCCCTTCCGCCCCCCCTCTGTCTCACTCTCTCTCTCATAACAGATCTGATAACAAAATTATACAGTTTTCAGGTGCACAATTCTACAACACATCATCTGTACACTGTATTGTGTGTTCACCTATATCATTTTGTTAAACAGTGTCACCACAATAAATTCAATAAAAAGTAAAGAACAACAACAACAAATAAAGCTGCTATGAACATTCATAAAAAACAGATATGATAATGAGAATGCCTACTATTTGACTAATGGACAGGAAGCATACAGAGCATGGACAAAGGTATGATTCATCCTCTGGGCAGGGTAGAATTGTGCAATTTCATCATGCTACTCAGAACGGTGGACAATTTACAACTTATAAATTCTTTGTTTCTAGAATTTTCCATTTACTATTTTTGGACTGTAGTTCACTGTGGGCAACTAAAACCAGGAAAAGCAAAACTGTCATTAAAGGGGAACTACTGTATTCATGTGGCTCTCTCAGTAATTAAGCTTTTGGGTAGATTAATGGTCTCTATATTTTTAAAATCTGGGAGGTATATGAATAAAAAAGCATTTAGAATGAGTATAAACATGAGTCTTTACTGATAAATTGAAACTTTTATATAACACTAGAGGCCTGGTGCATGAAAATTCATGCACTGGAAGGGGATCCCTCAGCCTCGCCTGCTCCCTCTTACAGTTCAGGAGCCCTCAGGGGTGGGAGGTGACCCGGCGATCAGGGGAAGGCGACGCCCCATCACACCTCTGCTGCTACCACTGCCGGCAGCACAAGCCTTGGCTGGCCCTCATTACCTGAGCTTCGGGTGACCCTGGGCATCTGGGCAGCCACCATCCAAGGCTTGCCTGTGCCTCAGGATGGCCCTGGGCGGCTGGGAGGCTGAGGGGACTGGGGGACTCCAGAGGGACTGGGCGCCACCGTCTTTGAGGCAGAGCAGTCAATTAGCATATTTTCTCTTTATTGGCTATGGGCACCACCATCTTTGCGACAGTGTGGGAGTCAATTAGCATATTCCCTCTTTATTAGATAGAATGGTAATTAAGACTTATAGGGAGACTGGAGGCCCGGGGCACAAAAATTTGTGCAATCGTGGGGGGGGGGTCCCTCAGCCTGGCCGGTGCCCTCTCGCAGTCAGGGACCCCTTGGGCGATGTCCACCTGCTGGCTTAGGCCTGCTCCCTGGGGGATTGGGCCTAAACTGGCAGTCAGATATCCCTCTGGCAGCCCGGGAGCCCTCGGGGGATGTCCACCTGCCAGCAGGGAGCAGGCCTAAGTTGCAGTCGAACATACTTAGCACTGCTGAGGAGGCGGGAGAGGCTCCCACCACCACCTCTGTATCGGCAGCCAGCAGCCTGGCTTGTGGATGAGCAGAGCTCCCCCTGTGGGGGCGCACTGACCACCAGGCGGCAGCTCCTGCATTGAGCGTCTGCCCCCTGGTGGTCAGTGTGTGTCATAGTGACCAGCCATTCCCAGTGGTTCTGCTGTTAGGGTCAATTTGCATATTACCCTTTTATTATATAGGATAGAGACCTGGTGCACGGGTGGGGGCCAGCTGGTTTGCCCTGAAGGGTTTCCTGGATCAGGATGGGGGTCCCGCTGGGGTACCTGGCCAGCCTGGGTGAGGGGCTGATGACTGTTTTCAGGCTGGTCCAGCCCCCCAGTGGGGACCCTCACCCCATTACGGGATGGCCAGCCTGGGTGAGGGGCTGATGGCCATTTTCAGGTTGGCCATGCCCGCAGGCTAGAAGCAGGTATCTGGGATTTATTTATCTTCTATTGTTGAAACTTTGTAGCCTTGAGCGGAGCCTGGGGCTGGCCAGGGCAGGCAAGAATCTTGGCTTCCAACATTGCTGGGGCAACCCAAGCCTCCTGCTTGCTCCAGCTCTGTGGCCGCTGCCATATTGTGATAGAGTGAGGGAGTGAAAGAGTAGGGAGTGACAGTGTGAGGGAGTGACCATTAATTTGCATATTATTCTTTTATTAGATGGGATAGTTGAAACAAACACATATTTGGGACCTCAATTTATAGGTAATATGATAACAATGAATATATTATCTTTGAAGATTACCCTTCTCTTCCATATGTCCCAAAATATCACGCAAAATTTCAGCAATTACAATTTTATAGGGTTTAACAAGTCATTATCCACCCACTCACAGAGCTGGGAGGTTTAAGGCCCTCTGTGAATCCAGACCAGGTTCAAATGAAAGCTCAGAGGCTCTCAGATTCAACAACTGGAGCTCTTAAATGATTGCAATGTATTTAGCAAGAACCCAGATACAGAAACCATGAGTGGGCAATTTATATGGATTATAAGTGAGGAGGTGAGGTGTGAATATAATAGAATTTTGAAGAACATTATATTTTGAGAAAAATTAAGTGTTGGTGGCATATTCTAATGGACATTATATTTGAGAAATGCATACAAAAGTAGTAAGGTAGGTTTCAATAGTTAAGAGTGGAATAAAGGTATATAAGTAACTGTAAAATGGTTAACATGAATTTTAAAATTAAACATATGTTAAGGGGCGAACAAATCTCTAATAACTGCTTTCTGAAACGTTCTCCGATTTCCAGGTCATAGAATTCTCTCTCTATATTCCTTCTGCACCCCAAGAATACATCATTTTAACTCAATTTGGAGACATTTCTTCATCAAACCACTCAACTAATACCTATTAAGAAACTATCATGTATTAAATATGGTCCTTAGTTCTGTAGTGACAGCATAAAAAAATAGAGATAAAAATTGTTTTCCTTATGAAGCTTATTTGTAGTGGGGGCTGTAATAGTGAGAAAAAAAGTCTGGAAATAAAATTGGTAAGGTCTTTGAGATAAGTTCACCCATCTGAGACATGGAGAGACTCTATAACTTTATAACTTCTGAAGGGCTTTTCTGTGTGTGAGAAAGGAGAAAGAGAGAGAGAGAGAGAGAGAGAGAGAGAGAGAGAGAGAGAGAGAGAGAGAGAGGCGCCAGTGTAACAATTGTGTCATACATAGACTCTGGGGGTTTAGGTAAATTTAATTGCTGCTGAATCTAAGGACTCATACATCTCCTTCCCCTCTTTGGGGAAATTCTCTCTGGTTTAACAATTATGGTCAGAGCTGGAGTGAGGGGTACACATTTAGGGCAAGAGAAAGTCTGAACAAGAATATTCCTTTTAGGGTTAAGAGGCTCTGGCAGTAAGATTTTATCACATTTGAATTAAAACAAAACACACACACACACACACACACACACACACTCAGAAACAAGCCTTCTGTTCTTTATAGGTTATTTGAAGAAAAATATCATAAAACACAATAGGCATAACAGGATGCTCACCTTACCAGGTGTCCCTAATAAAACCTTGGCAATTTGGAAAAGACACCTGGGCATCTCAGTAGATTTGGCTCAAAACAAAAAACAGTTGTGACACACCAGGAGGTGCTGGGGCATTTCAAAGATCTGGAGCCAGATTCCAGGATGGGATCAAGGACCCTCAACTCTACCTCTGATGTATTGTCTGGCTCTCAGGGCAGCCTCTACTTCTACCCACCCATTTAAACTGCTGCTTCTCTCCCATGTATTACTACATTGCACAACACCAATGTTTCTTCATTTCCATTTTACTCTATTACATAATAACATGAAGCAAGGAATATGAAATAATCATCTATAATAATAAAAGGGTAATATGCTAATTAGACCAGACATCTTCTGGACATCATTCCAGACGTCCTTCCTGAGGAAGCTGGGGCCAGAGGGAAGCCACTGCTGGCAGCCTGGGGAAGGAAGGCCTACTCTTGCACAAATTTTCGTGCATCAGGCCTCTAGTTTAATATATAATGAATTAACTTTATATAATAGGAATTTTATTTTGGTTCTAGTCAAGATGGTGGTGTAGGTAAATGCAGCACTGGAATCCTCATAGAGCCACATAAAAATGACAACTAATCACAGAACAACCATCATTCAGAACTGCCTGAAATCTACCTGAACAGAAGTCCTACAACTGAGGATATAGAGAATAAGCCACATCCAGACTGGTAGCAGGGGTGGAGATGCATAATGGGCTGGTACCACACCCATGTGTGGTGGATAAAAATCAAGAGGGATATCTCCACTGTGGCGATCCCCCCTGAGAATTAAGAAATGCGAGTCACACACCAGGCCCCCAAGCCCAGGGTTCCCATACCAGTAAGAAAAGTCCCCATAACTTCTGGCTATAGAAAACAGCTGGGATTGTGGCTGAGTGAGACAGAGGGCTTCTGGAGTTCCAGGCATTCCTGTTAAAGGTCTGTGCATGGACTCACTCACTCTGAGCTCCAGCGCTGGGGCAGCAGCTCAAAAGGCACCAGGGACACATAGGAGGGACTGAGTTTTCTGGCATCAGGGTGAGATCTGGAGTCAGCTTTCTCCCAAACAGAAGTGCTGGAAGAGGCATTATTATACTTTTTCTGAGCCCTCTCCCCATAGAATGCAAAAGTTGGTGTCTTATCTGTATCTCTATCAACCTAGCTAACATTGTTTCTCTGTCCTGGTGATTCCCTGAAACCCTGCCCCACCCAACTTATGGGCCCACCCAAGCTGTTTCCATTGTTTTTTTATGTAAAAATGGTCTGTCTTGGCTAATGCTTTAGACTCCCCTAAAGCCTCTCAAAAGAGCAGCATCTGGCCTTGGGTATGGCATACCTCTTGCTAAGCAACCCCAGGCCCTGCACTCGCAGGAGCTGGCCATGGTTTGTAGCTTGGCCTCTCCTGAACACCTCCAAGCCCAGCAGAAGTAGCAGCCATCTGAAGATCACTTTGTAGCTCATGCCAGGCCCTGGGGAGGACACAGGTGGCAACCGACCTTCAACAACATCTTTCAAGAGGCCCCAGAGCCACTTCCAGGAGGAACAAACCCACGGGTGGGCTCAGTAAACACCAGAGCCCTGCTGAAGTAAGTCCTGTCTGTGGGGTAGGCCCCAGGAAAGCTGATCCTCCATCCTGCTCACAGCCAGTCCTTGCAGCTGATCAGTCAAGGGTAAATCCCTCCCACTGATGTGGCCAACAGCAATCAGGGCTCATCATAAAACATAACAGGATGCTCACCTGTGGGGAATCTTCAAGCCTGGTCTCCATTTTATTTCACTTTAACAATATAAATATGTTTTTTACCATAATATCAAGTGAGAAATTTTAATACATTAACATCTCAAGTTATTATTTTAATTGCTTATAATACCCCATATTAAGCTTATACTATTTTATACTATAACCATTCCTTTTCTGCCAAACATTTTATTTTATGTTTTTTTTTCCATTATAATTTATGCTATAGAATAAAGTGAGAGTGTTTACTAATGTTACTAATGCATTATAATTACTCCGGACCACTCTTTTTCAAGATATCAGCATTTTAACATTCAGAACAAAATAACTACACTGAAACAGGGCAACAAGCAAACTTCCAATTTTTATGGTAAAAATGAAATGTCTAGATCAGACACTGCTTGCCCCAATTCTCTCATATTGGTCCACAAGAAAAATAAGTGTGTAAGTTTCTTCCCACACATTTAAAGGAAACAGTATACCCCTCCTAGTGAGTACTTTACCTTTTCGATCAGCATTCCTCTACAGACCTTCCTCCTTCATCAGATTAGTCAGCAGTGGTCTTCTGATGAGGAATTGCAGGTATCAGTTTTCTTTTATTTGAGCCCCATGAAGAAAATGCATTTATGCAGCTGTTCTTTGGCACAGGTCCCTCACTGTGGGGGATCAAATAAATGTTCATTATTATTATTTGATATAGTAATTTGGCAAGCTGAGCTCATGCACTTTCTTGCTAGGCCATTTTTATATCTACAAAAGGTAAAAAAAAAGTTCTTACAGGAAACTAGGGTACCATTTTTCAATTGAATTTGGCTTATAAAAGTATACATATTTCAGGTATGCAATTCTACTAGATAGCATCTGCACATTGTATGGTCTGTTTACCACCCCAAGTCAAGTCTCCTTCCATTGCAATTTATCCTCTCTTGCCTTTTTCTAGCACTCCCCTGCCCTCTGGCAATCATCGTACTGTTGTCTGTGCCCATGAGTCTTTGCTTTTTTTTTCTTTGCTAATCCCTTCACCCTTCTTACCCAACCTCCAACCCCCGTCCCCCTCATATAGCTGTCAGTCTGTTCTCTGAAACCATGAGTCTGTCTCTACTTTGTCAGTTTATTTTGTCATTAGATTCCACATATACGAAGTAATGGTAATGTAAATGTTTAAAAAACAACAACATTAAAACCTGTAAAGAATTTTTGTGAGTTTATTTGAGCCAAACTATTGACAATCACTGGGAAGCAGAATCTCAACGTTTTGGGATAATGCTCCAGAGAATGGCGTATTGTTGTTTTTTACTTTGTTTTTATAAATTACCATCAAAGAAGGAGACATAAATTGGTTACATGAAATCCATTGGTGATAATTAGGGAGGTGGGAGAAAGCAAAGTGGGGAAACCTCTGGGATTAGATAAAAAGTGAAATGATGGACACATGCTTCTTTTCCATAGGTGGGTACAGGATAGTTAACAGTCGACAATTAACATGATACCAATAAAAATGAAAAAATTTGTGGTTTCCACCCTGGTGCCATTTGTTGCACCCTGAGCGGTCCTGAAAAAGGGAGGTTCAAGTTACCCAGACATCTCACAGGTATGTTATCTTCGATGCACAAAGACAATAGGCTCAGTAAAGATCGAAGTTGATTTTTGTCAGGGAAAATACTGGCCTAGGAAATGACTACCTACTATAAACTGCTTTAAATTGAATTTTTTTAACTTCAGACCATCCTTTGTGGTTACTTTAGGTTTTTGAGTTTGCAAAATCGCCATGCAGGCCTTCCCTGAGCTAGTCAGTTTATCATGTGGTCTTCTTTTTTTTTTTTTATCCACAAAGTGAAATCATATGGTACTTATCTTTCTCTGACTAGCTTATGCTTGAAAATAAATTGGTATTTTGAAAAATAAAATTAGATTCTATCTGTGTACATGAGGGAGTCATTTTGACAAGTAAACAAAAAGACATCGACACTAAAATTTTCTGCAACTAATATATATCATAAAAGAGAATAACCATGTTGCTTTTCTACATTCTGACTGTAGTTTAGTTGTGACAAAAGATAATTTTAAGCAGATGGTCTTTAACATGCAGGCTGATGCTGGCATGTTGAAAGGGTGAAAATGGAAAGTATTTGTATTTTCAAATTATTTTGGCTTTGCTGTCATTTCTCTGATCCTTTTGTAATAATATTTTATACATTTACCAACGAGCTTTTTGACATATGTTGTGTTTTTCTAAGTTTATCTAATCATTAAACAAAGAATGTGTCTTCCAGATGTATGCATGGACTTTAAGAATACTTAATGTATATTTGACTCCATTTACTCCCTTAATTCAGAGTTCAAGTCATTTGGTTCTGAGGTCATTGATTTGAGCTGTTTCATTGAGCAAGATGCAAGGGTGATTTCTTTTCCCCAGTTCTTGTCCAGATGGATTCGAAGAATGAAGCCATGGACAAAAGGTGGTAGATGAAAAATGCAGAAAGTTTATTGCAAGCAAATGCTACCTCTAAAACCTTACTTCTAAATTCTAAGCTTAAAACTCTGTCCCTTTTGGTGCGGAGGGACAGAGGAGCCATGTAAGAAAGGTGTCCTGTAAATTCCGAATCCTAAGGCTCTGTTCCTCCTGGAGGGACAGGGGAGCCCCTAAGAAGGGTAACCACTGCTTTCTTTTTCTTGAGGCATTAAATAGGCTGGAGACCCTCCTTTTTCTACCTTGGGACCTTAGCCTTGTAATCAGCTCCCATGAACCCCCCAACATCTGTACTTTTCCTCTGTTTGGTCATCTTATCTTTTTAGGTTGGCCGTCACTTTTGATTTTACCTTATAGCATTCTCCCAATTGTGCTGGCCTGGGGATGTCTTATCTTATAGCTCTCCCAGCTGCTCAAGTCAGGGCTACTTTCGATCTAACTTATGGTCACTTTAATTGCTCAGGCCAGAAATAACTCTGTCCTTGGTTTTTATGGCTGTTTTAATTGCTCAGGCCAGAAATGTTTCCATCTGCCTGTGGCATTTCTCTATCCTCTGTACAAGTAAGATAAGCATGCTGGCATCTTCAATGCATTCCTCTCCCATGGACCCTCTTTATTCCCTAACCCTTCCTAATTAAGCTAGCTAGCTAACCCTTTCATCATGATGTTTTTAGGTTGCCAGTCTGGGAATATAGGACTTTCTGATGCTAAATTTTCACAACTTTGCTTTAAACATTGCTTAATATCTCCAAGGCACATAGACACACAAAACATTAAAAATTATATATTGTTTTTATTAATATTTTCTTAACCCCCAATCACAAAAACCCTTTGCAGCTATTCTTGTAATACTTAGCTCCTCCTTGCTTACATCCATCTTCTCTATTTCACTCTCACCATCCATATTTCCCATTGTTTTCTTAATTAGAAGCAACTCAATGTTTGTGTAACTTAAGTGCATCTTCCCTAACTCCATAGCGTGTCATCTTCATCTTCAATGTATTTATTGTAAGGACAGAAAACAGACCTTTTCTTTTCTTTGCTGTGGCCTTCCACAAGTTATGAGAAGGATCTGGTAATTCAGTGGGAAGACTGTTGACTCCCCTGATTCAAGCTGCTCCTCTATTCAAACAGAGGGACAAGATAAGATTAGACTCTCAAGGTTGCCTTCTTGCATCCCCCTCCTCCCTGCTGCTTTAACAACTTTGGGATAATTCACACCAAGGAGTCTTTTGAACCTTTTATAATTTTTGCTCTAAACTTGCTCTACAGGCTTGGGGAAAATACTGATAAGACACCTCCCTAGGACCTTTACTGGTAGAACTGTCTCCCGGAAAGCAAATAAACTATAACTTTTCAAGACAACACCCTCTCTCCCCCAGTCTGGGGTATTTGGTAGACTTCAACACAATCTCCCCCCCAACCCCAATCCCCACTTCCTTATTGCTTAGCAACAGCAACTGCTTAATAGTGGAAGCTACTCTTTGTTCCCTGCCCTATCGTATTAACTAGCAATACTTGTCCCTTTCCTCCCTTGGAAAGTAAAATAAATTTCCTCTCTGCATCTTTTCTCTTAGTTGTGAATTCTTTCACAGCCCACATCACTCTTCAAACCTTAACATTTATTAAGGTTTAACCTTGGATATAAATTCAGCTCACACCTAAAAATGTCATTATGTATAAAATCTTGCGAATACCTCCTTATAATTAACACTAATGTCAGTGTTATTATCTCTGTTCTACAGATATGGAATACAAGATTCAGTAAACTTAAGTTATACATAGACACATTAAAATAAGAAAATTTTTGAGATAACTGTCTCATAGGTGATCTAGCAGAATAATACTAGCTAGGTTGTACTGTGTATTTAACTGAGTTTATAAACTATGTTTTGTGTTTTTTAAGAGGAATTTGTCTTCATAGATTTGTGATTTTTCTACAGTTGTGGAAAGCAGCCTTGGTTTAGGTGTGGAAAACAAATGGCTGGATTGAGCCAGCATTGGAGTTTTGCCAGGCATGTAAACCAGGCACAATAGTAAAGGGATTTGATGAAAACTATAAACATGTATTAACAGTAAGAATTTTAAAAAGAGTGGAGTAAGTGATGCACTGTATTACCTCAAGAGACTGGGGAAGAAAAGTAGAGACAGATGAGATAAGAACATGGGGATGTAATGGAGAGGGTTCTAGAAGGGCATTAGATGACTTGATAAGATCAAGTAATAGATTTAGTAGATATAACTTAGTTTACAATTTGAAACAATGGAAAGTTTTGCTTAATGACCACAGAGGTTTAATGTAATATTTTATAAATACTAGTATATAAGTTGCTTCTCATGATAAGGTCTAAGCAACCATCACAAGTTAGGTTTACTGATATACTCTAGAAATTTAAGAAAATTAAAGATGAGAAAATTAAAAAACTAAGAGTTAAGATTTTGCATGATGTTTATTGTGGGTAAAATTAGAATTGCTTTTTTATTCTGGGATCCTCATCCCATTGCATTTAAAGATATTCTAGAATTAAGCAATTATAGATGATTTTATACTCCACTGCCTTAATATTATCGCAGGTACCTTAAATAAACCTTTAATTTTTTTTTTCTGACAATTATTTATCTTTACCTAAGTTGTCATTTAAGTTTTCTGTATCTTGGGAAAAATCTCAGATAAAGATACTTTCTTGGGGATAGCTTCAAGTAACAAAATATGTAGTGGACAGTCACAATGTGCTTACAGGACCAAAACAAAGATAAAAAGTAACAATTCTACAATAAAAACAGTAATAGTTGTTATAGCCTATAGTATCCTCAAACCCCATTTCCAATACTTAGCACTGTTACACATGCGGAAAGAAGAAAGCTTGCTCTTGGCCTTCCTGGAAGTTGGAATGCCATGCCATTCTACTCTTCACCAGGGGTGAACTGAGTGTTTGAGACAGGGAATTTGTCCTGGTTCTTATTCAAAGTATTATAGACAAGGGGAAAGTTTTCCTTACATTCCTTGTTTGTTTACTTCTTTTTAATTTTTGTAATCTTAGTTCTCAATTGTCTCCCTGTTGACTTGCTATGCTAGTTGATGTAATACAAGATAGAGTCAATTACAGACTCCTCCTGCGGCCAAATTCTTACTCCCAAACTGGTTTTTTATCTCTTTGTGGTCCAATAGAAAATTTTGAAGCAACTCATATGTTTGGAGATACAATATTTACATGATCTCATATAACCTTGAGTAGCTAAATTCTAGTTCTTCAGGTTGAATTAAGTCAATTCAAATCTGTCATAATAGTCAAGTTAAGGAACCTCATCCTCAAAGTCTGGTGATTCAAACTAAATTTATTAACAATGTATTAACAAATTTAGTAAGAATTTAAAAAAAAATGTGTCTAGTGATTGTTAGGTCGGAGAGAGCCCAGGATCAGATACATGCAGACATGTGATGAGACAATGGACTTCCCCTGGCATTTCTCACAGATCAACTTGCCAGACACAGATACTGGCTTCTCCACGACCCCCACACAGATACTGACTCATTCCTGAATACCTGGCTGACCCCTGCAGCTGAAACTTCCTCATGTCCCCGCCCCTCACCCAACCGCAGTATAAAAAAAAGCGCCCCCCTCCCTGTTGGTGTGAATCCACGTGCCCTGTCTTTGGGGTACGTGGGTCTCCCAGGGACGCAGAAATAAACCTTTTCCTTTCCTTTCTTTTCTGATTCACTGGACTCTCTATTTCTTGCACCGCCTCCTGAGCCACCTAACTTAACAGTGATGGACTTTAATTTTAAGAGTGGGCTCAATTTTTCATGCATCCCTGCATTTCTATCTTCTGGTGGTATCCTGCCATACTGCTTATGGATTTAGCCTTGAGATATTCTTTGGCAGGTGGAGGTAGCAAATTTGGTGTAAACAGAGGCTTCAAAACTGGTTTTATGTTTTTGCTTCCTTCCTTGGACCCCTGCCAATGCCACAATAAAATGCCTGTGCTAGTCTGCTGTTGCCTGAAGACCTTGTTGAAGAAAGCCTTCAAGGCCATTGTAGTCCAGGATCCCAGGACCACCCAATCTCTGGTTGCATATTCAAAAATGAGCCTGTCAAGATCAGTAGACCTGCTTGGCTAATGGCAGATTTGGGGGAAAGAAAACCAAATGGTTACTATTTTTAATTTAAAAGTTTGAGAATGGTCTGTTAAATAGCAATAGCTAACAATTAGAGGGTGTTTATAAAGGATAATGTTTTAGGGAATTTTATAGAATGTATCATTTTTCCAGATAATAGATCCTTTCCAAAATGGCAAGTTGTTATAGTTACTGAGGGGAAGGTGCAAGAAGGATGAGTCTGCAAAGTTTGGAAATGTAAAAATAAGACAAGGACTTTTCTTTAATGGTTTAAGTTTTCATCAGAATATCCACTATAGAGCTAGCTATTTCAGGATGTCCATTTCCTAACTTCATGATACCCAGCCAAGAATCAGAAAAAATAGCTATTTTAAATCATTCCAGCTACATTGGCTGCTTTAAAGATGGCCCTCAAGTAAAACAAACAAACAAAAAACCAGATGAATCACCTTATTTTCAAATATTTCAAAGTAGTATCCAAATCAGGATATTAAGGAAGACTATGGGTAGGAGATCCAATCTTTAAAGAAATCAGTGATATAACATTGATTGCAGAGTTTTAGAGACCAATACATGGCTCAAAGCCATGAGATGAATTGAATTGTCTGGACATGTCTTTCTCAATAAAGACTCAGATTTCAAAATAAGATTTGAAAAGAATATTCAGTGAGAGTGCATACAAAATGTTAAACCCATGTAACGGGAATCGTATGTAGTAAGCAGATTCAGGAAGAAGAAAGATAAACATTTTGCCGAAACCGGTTTGGCTCAGTGGATAGAGCGTCGGCCTGCGGACTGAAAGGTCCCAGGTTCGATTCTGGTCAAGGGCATGTACCTGGGTTGCGGGCATGTCCCCAGTAGGAGATGTGCAGGAGGCAGCTGATCGATGTTTCTCTCTCATCGATGTTTCTAACTCTCTATCTCTCTCCCTTCCTCTCTGTAAAAAATCAATAAAATATATTAAAAAAAAAAAAGAAAGATAAACATTTTATTGGACAACACAGAGCCCAGAAAATATAAGGAGGAAATATGGACGAGAATAAGTAATAGCAAGAGTTTTGTCTGTTTGATAGCGATGTAGTATTAAGTCCCTGAAGAAACTGAATCCAAAGTCCTGAGCTTACTGCACTACAGGCTATCATTTGCAAAACTTGTGTCCAAGCTCATCTTTGTCATTGGACAAGTAGCACTTTTTACTTTTCACTTTTCTCACTTTCTTTACTTTTATATAAAAACACAGATAATTTGCCAGGGCTGACCAGCAGCTCCTGAACGACAGATGAACAGATTAGAAATTCGTAAGTTATTTGGGGGGGACTAAGTAACAGAGCATGTGAGTAACAGTTAGTAGACTCTAAAATAATAGGTCAATATGCAAGTAATTATTAGTTAATTATCTATAAACTTTATATACCTATAAACTTAATAGTCTACATAATTAAATTCAAATAATCATTACAAATTGTTTAAAGGACACCAGATCTATCTCTAGACTGCTCAAAAGAGTTAAAAAGGGAGGAGAATTTTTTTAAAAATTCTCACATGCCTAGACTCTAGTATTTATAAATAACTGTGTTGTTCTTATCGTACTTCAATCCAATATAAGTATTTTATTAGGTTATTAATTATGATAGGGGTGTATAATAATTTTGAAAATCATAAGGGAAAATAGCATAGAACTTAGTTTGTATATAAAAGAGTAATGGATTAGTAAAGATAAATGGAAAAGTGACATTTGTGAGCATGAGATATTTTTCCAAAAAATAAATACACAATCAAATAAGCCTCTGAAGAATTACAGAATTTCAATAAATAATTCTTTATATGACATTCTGAATTTTAAATATGTTTGAAGACAGACATGGTTTCCTATAAATCTTTGCTAAACTATATATTCTAGAGGAGGAGCATATCTAGCTTAACCCATTTTATTAAACTTGATGACACAAACTGCTATTAATAGAAAATAAATCAAAGAAACTACAGTGTAAAGTAAATCTAAAATCCTGTGGAGCACAAAATTAACTGAGTATGTTATTGAACCTGTAGTTAATGCAAATATTAATCATTCAAATGTGAGAAAATCACTGCTGTTCTCAAGGAGCGAGTCATCAATATAACCTACACCTATTAAAAAACTGTCCTACCTCATCATCTAAAGAGCATAAACAAAAAATTCATCTTGTGTGTTTGCATATTTCAAATCACAATCCCTGATTTAGTGTTTTAATTTGGATTGTCTCTAACTCATTGGCCTTTGATAGAAATGTGTTTTTGTGTGCTGTTTACTTTTTTCAATAATTAGAACCTGGGTTGTAAAGCAATGTGAAATGTAGATAGCAAAGTTTACAAAGTGATTTTATAAAATTTTAATTTTGACATCAGTTTAAACCTAAAAAAGTTGCAAGATTATACAAAAATATTTACTCCTTATTAGCATAGCCAATTGTTAAATTGTGATGTTTTCTTAATCATTCTCTCTCTCTCTCTCTCTCTCTCTCTCTCTCTCTCTCTCTCTCCATATATATATATATATATATATATATATATATATATATATATATATATACACACCCCCACACATATATATGCATGCACTTGGGAATTATGTAAATATTCTTCTCGTTACTCTTCAGCCCACAAGTTTTAATTAAAATTTATAAATAACTAATGTGTAAATAAATTACTACTATGGTTTCAAAAATGTTATATCTAACATCATTCTTTTTTAGTCATTTAATAGTTGATATCCTACTCTAAATGAAAGCTGTTTTTTCGCTTTTCTGTATATGTTAATCTATCGTTTATTTGCTTTCATTTATATATTATTGGGATGGACTCATGGGTTTATTTTTTAATCAGTGGGTTAGAATCTGAAAC
Organism: Myotis daubentonii; assembly: GCF_963259705.1. Lineage (NCBI taxonomy): Eukaryota > Metazoa > Chordata > Mammalia > Chiroptera > Vespertilionidae > Myotis > Myotis daubentonii. The sequence goes on from NC_081841.1 coordinate 167,280,830, forward strand.
TGCTGATATTTGTTTTAATGTTCAATTTGTCCTAGATTTGTCTAGCTGAAGCCCCTTTAACCTAGCTCATGTGTCATTTTGACAATGCACATACATTTTGACAACTCCCTTATTTTCTGGCACAACAGACTATTGCATTTGCAGCTCATACTTTCTCTGTGTGGTATCTAAACTCATCATCTATCTCTCCAAGGTATGTAGCTTGGTTATTTTTATTACATAAAGGTATTTAGAAATCAAATCAGGGTCTAGGTATTCTCATTGCTATTAATATTACTGGAAGGCATGGTTTCTAACCCTTTTCAGCAGAGTTATGAAATATACATGCATATATGCATATGTATGCACATATATTTACAAAAGCAATGCATATATGTTTATATATATGGCTATATTAAAATCACGACTTCATACTGAAACTCTGATTTCCAATATAACACCTCAGCTTCTTTCTAACCTTCCCATATTCCATTGCTGTGCCGCTCTTCTCCTACAATGAAAAAACTACCCCAACATTGTTCTACAACATGTAGAAAGCTTTTTTAGAAATGTTAAACTAATAGCACTGTGAAAAACTACTTAGTTTTTAGTTTGTCCTACTTAGTACATTTTTAGATTATTTTTGTAGTTATTATTAAAGTTATGATTTTTAAAAGGCATGAAAACAAATTGTCCTTTTCCACACCACTGCAGACATTCTTTAGTTTCAGCCAAGTGCCTATGACTAATCTAGAAAAGTAGTTATAAAATAAGAAAAATCTAGTTATTGAACAAACTACAGTTTTCTGGAAAAATACAGATGCATTTTTCAAATATAACTGTGAAGAAAAGCAGCTAAACACAAGGCGTACATACTGTATGATTTCATGTATATCAAATATAAAAACAAGTAAAACTAAACTGCAGTGAGGACACCAGCATAGGTGTTACCTTTAGGGACCGTGAGTGGCAGGCATGGAGCACATGGGGTCGCCGAGATGCTGAATGATGCTCTGGGTGGTGACCACAGTGCTGTGACATGACAGTGCCCAGTGGGGAAAATGTATTAAGCAGACAATTTATGGATTATATACTTTTGTGTGTAAAATAAAACATCATTTAATAAGACATTTAAAAGACAAAGTATATCTGTTTTTCATTAATTTTTTTCTTGTATTTACAGTTTAAGAACACTCATAATTGTAAAGCGGTTCTCAACCTTCTGGCCCTTTAAATACAGTTCCTCATGTTGTGACCGAACCATAAAATTATTTTCATTGCTACTTCACTGTAATGTTGCTACTGTTATGAATCATAATGTAAATACCTGATATGCAGGATGGTCTTAGGCGACCCCTGTGAAAGGGTCGTTCGACCACCAAAGGGGTCGCGACCCACAGGTTGAGAACCGCTGTTGTAAATGCAGTAAAAGCTTTGTAAATATGTGAAATTTTAGAAAGAACATGTAGACTATATAAAGGTAACACTTTTGGTAACTTTAAGTTGTAATCAAATGTTCACCTTTTTTTTTTATAAATGTGGACAAATTTGGGACTATTTTTTTAGATTCACTACTTTAAAGGTCTGTATTAATCAGAATAATTAACATTAACTTCCTTAAGAGACAAATGTTGCCCTAGCCGGTTTGACTCAGTGAATAGAACATCCGCCTGTGGACTGAAGGGTCCCGGGTTTGATTCTGGTCAAGGGCATCTACCTTGGTTGTGGGCACATCCCCAGTTGCGGGTGTGCAGGAGGCAGCTGATCAATGTTTCTAACTCTCTATCCCTCTCCCTTCCTCTCTGTAAAAAATCAATAAAATATATTTTTAAAAAAGAGAGAGAGACAAATGTTAATATTTCAGTATCATAACAAAATCAAAGTATATTTCTCATCAGAGAAAGCTGGTTTAGGAGGTGACGTTACAAACCACCTGTATTCCATGCAGTAATTGCTTTTTCAAAGTACTTCACAATTATGGTTCCACCATCTGGTGGTCACCATAGGCACTGTTAGGAGAAATGAGAGGTCAGGCACACTGGTTTTATCTGCCTCAGCTTGGAAGTGTCACATTCACCATCCTTTAGCCATATGAATTTGGTGGCTTCAAACTAATTGTGAAGGATGCTGGGAAATGTAAAGGGGACTGAAATATTTGGTAAGCACTTCATGTCTCTACCATAATGTGGCGGTCCGCACTAAATATGTCTTTGCTCCGGTTCCCCCATAAACAATTCCTTCCAAAAAACAAGCAAACCAAAAGAATCTGTAGACACCATCCAAAGTAATTTGTCACATAGCAATAGTAACCAAACAGTTGATATGCAAGTATCATTGTAAGATAATGCAGAAATATTAGAAAGTCTTAAAACATTGGTGAAGCCAGTTCTTTTTTTTTTTAAATTATCTTTATTGTTGAAAATATTACAGTTGTCTCCGCCACCCCAGTCTTCCCTCTGAAATCCATCAGTCTGTTTCATGCTTCTATGTCTCTGGGGTCTATTTTGTTCATCGGTTTATTTTGTTCATTAGATTCCACATGAGTGAGATCATATGATACTTAGACTGGCTTATTTCGCTTAGCATAATACTCTCCAATTCTCGATTCAATATTAGCCTCTAAACAAAGGATGACTGCACCTGTAATTCTTTCCCTTTTTATCCTAAATTGCCTCCATCGTGTCTCCCTCACTTAAAAAAAAATTGGAAAATGTGAATGAGGTTTCAAAGTCCTGAGAGCATTACCTGACGTTCCAAAAATCTCAATGAGTACTGAGAGCTAACTTTTATTGTTAATTCACGAAGGTATATAATTCACACCAGTTTCATAGTGGTAGTGATCTGCAGTTTGTCAGTTCATTATCAATCAGTACTTAACACGCATTAATATCTGTTTTTGAATATAGCTCTATGTGCTTTAAGAAATGTTGCAAAATTGGATATAAAAGAAAGTGTTGGAATATTATGCATTTCATAAACCAGGTGATTCACCTGCCAAAATGACTGGAGCCTCGAGAAAAGGAGCAGGTGCACCTCACATGTATCTATCACCTCTGCTGATACGTTTTGATTAGAATTCAGAATACTTGAGAGGAAAACTCTAAAAATATTATGTGCAATTTTGGTTATGAGAAATTTTTATGGTCTATCTAAGTATAGGTCTGGGGCTTGATACGCTTCTTCACTCTGAAGATTCATCTGAATTTCCAGGTACATTATCTTTTTAAGTGACTCACTTTCATCCTATAAATTCATTACTCTTTGAACCACTATTAGATGTGTGTTTGATCTTACTCTTTCCTACATTTTTCTTAATCACTTTTGGCTGATGCTTAAGGATCTAATATTAACTTCATTAACTCTTTCCAGAAATTTTCTTATGGAAAAATATTACATTTTCTTACTTCATAATTACAATTTGTATTAATGAAAATGTAGAGCTCATCACGTACTTTTAAACTGGTATTCCAAGATCATAATGGCAATAATAAGCTTTTCTGCTCTCCAGAAACTTCCATTTTTATTTTTTAATTTTTAAAAATTAAATTGTTAAAAGTATTACATATGTCCCCTTTCCCCCCATTGACCCTTCTAGCCTGCCTCCATCCTCTGCCAGAGGCCTTCAATTTTTAGAAAGAATTTTTAAATGCTTTACTCATTAAAATTTTGATCTACCTTTTGCCTCAAAACAACTATATATATCATCTATCTATATAATGCAGCAATATGCAAAATAGCCGAGACACCATAACATCACAACCGAACAGCAGGGACCTGAGGCTGCATGGCGCCTGGCTGGGGCAAGGGACCTCAGGCTGTGCTCCTTGCCCGGCAGGGCTTGATGGGGGACCTCAGGCCAGGCCCCCACCCCAGTGCTGGGCCGGGGGACCTGAGGCTGCACCCCCAGCCCTGCGGGGTTTGACAGGGGACCTGAGACTGTGTCCCCTGCCTGGTGACAGGCCGGGTGACCTTAGGCTGCGCCCCTCGCCTGGCACCAAGCTGGGGAACCTGAGGCGGGGCCCCCCCGCCCGGAGGGTCTTGACAGGGGTGGGGCTGGCCAGGTCTGAGTCTCACCCAATGGAGGTGGGGCCAGCTGGGTCTGGGCCTCCTGCGTTTTTGAAGCACTTGAGGGTGATGGGCGGGGACTTGACTCTAGGTCCCATGGTGTGCCCCAGACTCTGACAGGAGGGAGATTTTCATATACATTTTGCTAATTTTTCTTTCATTTCTGACACTTCTATTATAAAGAAAGGGCAAATAGTAATATTAAAATATTTCCTCTAATTAATTCCCTTTTAATATGCACAAATTTTGTGCATCAGGCCACTAGTGTAAATATAAAACAACATAAAATTAAATATACTCATTTTTTTTCATTGTTTAAATAACTGACTACTAGACCACTAGCTCATGTTTCAGTAATATTCCACTTTGATTTATAACCTTTTTTGTTCTCTTATTTCTTTGTTTGCTTTACTTGTTCAAGAATGTCATAGGAAATTTAGATTTCCTAGCTTTTATATTATCAATCTCAGTATGATGTTGTTAATGTTCGAATAGGTAATAATAATCATAATAATGCTACTTGTAACAACAATAATAAAATAATGACCATCATATTCACTCTTCTCACTACCACTTTAGACTCCTTGTGTGTGTGCCACCTATAGTGTTTGAAGAATTTATACATAGGTTAATACATGGAATAATTCCTGCCATCTCAGGCCAACAAGCAGGATAATATAACACAAAAGATAAAATATCTGTTATTTTAATGCATTTATGTAAGCAATATAAGCAATGCTGCTTCAAGTTAAACTATACCTTGATTAGTATTATTATTGTTTTATTTTTCTCTCAGGCTACTTGCTTTGTTTTCTTTTACCAGTAAGGGGAAAATACAGAAAAGGAAAAAAATAAATAAATAAAAGCCAGAAAAGCAGTGCAGTGGAGTAAGAAAAGAAAACAAGGTGGAGAATACTGACAATGAAGATCCTCCCATAAACAGGAGTGCAGGGAACTGTGGTTTAGGAACTTGTAAAAGATGAAGGGATTTCGTCAATGCACACTATAGAAAGATGTAGAAAAGTGGGCCTTTGACCTGTGAAAAATGTTTGCTCTCTCACTTTTTTATTTTTATTTTTTGAAATGTGGGCTAAGGAAAATGTAAGGGAGCAAATATTTCTCTGGTGTGAGACTAACATAATAAAGCTGCCATCTGCGAGGGCTAAAATTTGCTAAATACCTTTATCTCCAGGTTTATGTTCTCTACATATCTAGGATTAGGCACCTGAATCCAACTGCTAGTACTATCATGTGTTAATTCTAAGGGTTTTATCTGGTTCATGTCTCTAAAACTTGCTATGAGGCTTTAGAATATTAAATGAGAAATTCTAATATTACTATGATCATTCTTTTTTTAAATGAATGCTATTGTACGAGAGGAACAAAGACTGAAATGAGATTGAACAGGAAATCTAAGTTATTTACCAAAGAGTGTGGTTTATTATTGGCTTCTCTTTAATTCTTTCTTCAATTACGTTAATAGCAATGGAAATGAAAATATACCACAAGGCCTACGAGGCAGATGTCAATAATAAAGACCAAATATATGACCTCCTTTACCCTTTGCTATCTTCCTGCCATGCCCGTTTCCCTCCAGTTACCAAATATATAAAAGAGATTTGAGTTTGGGTGGTAAACACATAATGAAATATACAGATGATGTATTATGGTAATGTACATTTGAAACCTATACAATTTTATTAACCAATGTCACACCGATATATCTTTTAAAAATATAAATTGAATGACTTATACTAATATAATCACCAAGTATCTCTTGGAAATATCTTCCTAATCATTAACTAATTAATGAAAACTTATTGGGACCATAAAAATTTGCATCACAAAGGAAGCTGCACTAAGAACAAAAGGATCTGCAATATCCCCCTAATTTAGGGAAAGAAAGCTGCCTAAAAAAGAAACTTAATCTTAGCAGCCTTTTATCTCTTTAAGAGTGCCTAAAAATAGAAATTGTGTAGGTGTCAGGGAGCTTACCCATCATTTTGACATTTAATCTTTTTTTAGACTCTCACATTGTTCTTTATTGAACCTAAAGGTTGCAAATTATTTGTGCAGGATTCTCTCTTTAGCGTTTTCCTGAGACTATAATTTACTACTTGACTTTCAAAATCCATCATTGTTCTAAGAAGAACATGATAATTTCACTAGACTCTGGCCAAGAAACCTCATTACAACTTCAGTCAAAATATATAGGTAAAAAGGGCTATTGTAGTATTTACTATGATTATATATGATTGTAAAATAGTGTGAGAATTTTTCTGGCATTACATTTTCAAGCTGTTAAAAATTTTGTGTGTATCTGAAGTAGAAATAATAAATGTATTATTAATTAAAAATGTTGACAATAAACTTTCAGTTAGTGCATAATTTATGACTGTGTATATTTTTATGTTCAATCTTGGAACCAAATTAATATGAGCTGGATAAGTCATAGTGTCTTTGTTCTTGGTAATTTTCTTTTGCTGGAGAATTTTTTTATTATTTACTTTTTAATTGTGATCTAAAGACTGCACAGATTTCTTTGAATTACATAGTGAGCTAATCTATTTCAGCAAAACATTATTTATTGTTTTATATTAATACAATTAAAAATCCTTCTTGTACTTTGGACAATAGCATAAGTAAAACTCTGTTCACCCACCATGCACACAGTTGTAAACAGAAGCTTGCTCTTTTAAAAATTGAATAGAGAGATGAACGGTGACAGCAATTTCTATTCATAAGAGTAATTTCAATAATTAGAATTATAACCATAAATTATTTCAATATAAAAGTTATGCAACATGTCAATTTACCATTTTGTTGTTATTGCCAATGAGGAATTGACAGTAGGCAGTTTAACATAATTTAAATATAAACAGAAAAATAATTCCTGACATTTTTTAAAAGGATTAACAGCCCGGCTGGCCTGGCTTAGTGGTTGAGTGTGGACCTATGTTTGAACCAGGAGGTCACAGTTCGATTCCCGGTCAGGGTACATGCCGAGGTTGTGGGCTTGATCCCCAGTGTGTGGTGTACAGAAGGCAGTCAATCAGTGATTCTCTCTTATCACTGATGTTTTTATCTCTCACTCTTTCTCCCTTCCTTTCTAAAATCGATAACAATATATTTTTTAAAAAGATTAACACATAACTATTGCCCAAAGGAAACTATCAAATACATCAATAAGATATTAATTCAAGAATTTTAATTATATATATGTTTAGTTTAAATGTACTGATATGTTACATGAAATCATAAGGCATATATGCATATGTGCATACATATTATAGTATATATATATATATATATCTATATATATATATATATATATATATATATATATACACACACACATATATATATATAGTGGTTTTTTTTGTTTGTTTGTTTTTTTAATATATTTTATTGATTCTTTACAGAGAGGAAGGGAGAGAGATAGAGAGTTAGAAACATCGATGAGAGAGAAACATCAATCAGCCGCCTCCTGCACATCTCCTACTGGGGATGTGCCCGCAACCCAGGTACATGCCCTTGACCGGAATCGAACCTGGGATCTTTCAGTCTGCAGGCTGACGCTCTATCCACTGAGCCAAACCGGTTCCGGCTATATATATAGTGTTTTTATTTATATCTACATTACAGTATATTATCCAAGTATATATAACATTTCTAAATACACACACATACATATATTTCTATAGTTTGTAATTAAGAATATATTTTTTTAATATTTAAAAATAATAATCATTTTACTTTTAATATCTTTTCCTTTTTTAGATTAAATTTATTGGGTTAACATTTGTTAGCAAAAACCATACAATTCAATCAAACATCATCTGCACATTGCATCCTGTGCCCATCGTCTCAAGCAAATTCTCGTTCTATCTCCATTTCCCCCACTTTTGTCCACTTCCATCTACTCCACAACCCCTTTCCTCTGGCAATCACCGTACTGTTGTCTGTGTTTGTGTGTTATGTACGTATGTTCTTAGGCTTAAGCCCTTCATCCTGTCACCCAACTCCCCTCCCTCTGACAGCTGTCAGTCTGTTCCATGTATCCATGCCTCTGCTTCTATTTTGTTCATCGGTTAATTTTATTCGTTAGATTCCACACGTACATGAGGTCATATGGTATCTGTCTTTATCTGACTGACTTATTTAGCTTTGCATAATAATCTCCAGGTCCATCCATGCTGTTGCAAAAGGTAAGATTTCATTCATGTGTTTGTTTGTTTTTTGTTTGTTTTTGTTTGTTTGTTTGTTTGGGTTTTTTTTTTACAGCCAAGTAGTATTCCATTGTGTAAATGTACCTCAGCTTTTTTATCCACTCACCTATTGATGGGCACTTGGTATGTTTCCAGGTCTTGGCTACTGTAAATAACATTACAATGAACATAAGGGTGCATATGTTCTTTTGAATTAGTATTTTGGGTTTCTTAAAATGTATTTACAAAAGTGGGATTGCTGGGACAAAAGGCAATTTCATTTTTAAATCCATGATGTTTTCCAGTGGCTGCATCAAGTCTTCATTTCCACCAATAGTGCACCTTTTCTCCACATCATCCCAAGCACTTGTAAATACAGTACAGTTCTTATTTAAAATTACATTTTCAACCAAATTGAAATACTATTTTACAAATAATTTTTCACATAAAAATTTGGAGAATGTGAATGAAAACACCATTTCTAAAGCTCAGATTTGTTGCATGTCCATAGATGCTTAGAGCCTTGGGTAACGCTTGCTGTAGTTGCATCTCAGGCAACTCTTAAAGCAAACAAAGTATCAATAAGCACGCGCACACACACACACACACGCACACACGCATGCACACACACACATAAGAAATCAAGCAAAACATGCACAGGATCTGTAGGTTGAATAATATAAAATATTGATGATAAAAATCAAAGACCTAAATAAGTGAAAAATATGTTGTGTGCCTATTATAAAACTCAGTTATAAAATTCACTTTTTATTTTGTATTGTATGACTCCATTTATGTGAAGTGTAGAGAAAAAGCAAATTTATAGAAACAGAAAGCAGAACAGTGCTGCCTGGGACTGGGGCTGGAGCTGGAATTAGGATTAATTGTAAATAGATTGACATGTAATTATAAATGAGATATCTTATTGGGAGATGGATGTTTTCTAAAACTTATTTATGGTGGTGGTTGTACCACTTAGTGAAGTTACTAAAAAATATTAAATTGTATATTTAAATTGGTGAATAGTATAATATGTATAATAAAACTTGTTTAAAAATTTTATCTTTTAGGACCTATATAGGTCAAAAGCCTACCACTAAAGACTATTTTATTTTAGAAAATAAATCAGAATATATAAATTTTTCTTAAAACTAAACAATAATAAATAATTAAAAAAATTTTAAATAGACAAGTACCTACTCAGACATGCCTTCTAAAAAGTATATCTGAGTAACACATAAGTAAATAAAATGTGCAGCATCATTAGTTATTAGGAAAATGGAAATTAAAAACAAAATCAGATAACAGTGCATATTTATTAATATGACTAGAATAGCAATAAGCACTGTGGGTTTTGGTTTGTAATTGTGAATATTTGTATGAGCACATGGATTCAGAAATTATATATTAAATACAAGATTATATATATATATACTTTTAATATATTTTATTGATTTTTTACAGAGAGGAAGGGAGAGGGACAGAGAGTTAGAAACATCGATGAGAGAGAAACATCGACCAGCTGCCTCCTGCACGCCCCCTACTGGGGATGTGCCCACAACCAAGGTACATGCCCTTGGCTGGAATCGAACCCGGGACCCTTCAGTCCACAGGCCGACGCTCTATCCACTGAGCCAAACCAGTTAGGGCCAAGATTATATATTTTATATAATTCTATTTGTGAATACATAATTACTGAAACATTTACTGAATATATATTGACTGAAATAACGCTCTCATTCAAAGCTGAACAAATTAGAGCAAGAAATTAGAAATTATAGATAATGGTAGTTTAGATTAGAATCCAAATACTAAAATAAATAATAGATACCATGTGCATGCTAATATAAATCTTATCTAATAAAGATGGAATATGCAAATTGACCCTCACTCTGCAACAAAGATTGGGCGCCCATAGCCAATAAGGAGGGAATATGCAAATTGATGCAACAAAGACAGCGGCGGCTGGGCCAGGACGCTTGCTATGGGGACGGGCAGGAGATGGAGGGAGCTACAGGAGGGCGGCAAGGCCAGAGCGAAGGCAGAAGGTGGCTCCAGGCCAGAAAGAAGGTAGAAGGTGGAGGCCAGAGCAAAGGCCCAGGTCCAGGTTGCCGGAGAGAAGCCGGTGCCGGCAACCAGGGGAAGGAAGACCTACTCTTGCACAAATCTTCATGCATCAGGCCTCTAGTAAATTAATAAATGAATAGGAAAGAAAAGATAGCTTTTTAACATAAAACTTTTAGTTAAAATTAGAAGGAATAAGGAAAATAATATATAAACCTTTAGAACAGCACAGTAATAATTTCTACAGTAAAGTACAAACACATGAATTCTGAAATTCATAAGTTCTATAAGTGGTATATTATCACAGTTTCATTCTGTCTTCTCTAAAATATTTGTTGACTACCAAACAGGGAAATAGTGACTCAGTATTGAAAAACCTGGCTGACACTACTTAAACATGGAATCAAGGTCAATATCAGTGGTGATGGGCGTACCAATATTATGTGTCCTCTGACAAAAGATACTAGGGGGCACATTGCAAGGTAGTTCCATAAATAAATATCCATGGCATCTATTGTACTAAACATAAGATAAACCCAAACATTTCATGTGGTACCTGATCAATATTCTTCAAAAATATCAAGGTTATGAAAAATAAGAACAGACTAACAGACTAAAGAACTACCACTTATTGGAGGAGATTAAAAATCTTTAGTAGTAAATCTACTAAGTGATCAGAGATAGGGTCCAGAAACAGAGAAAGGGTATTGTTCTAAACATTTGCAAAGTATAAATAAGATATGTAGTTTCTTAAGTAGTTGTACCATAGTTATGTGAAATACTAGTATCAGACAATATAAAGTGAATCAACTCAATTTATATCTGTCTTTATCATCTATCTAGTCTATCACTATATTAAAAAACATCAATATCAGAGACACTTAGATATTAATAATAAAACACAATATTTTTTCCAAATACTATACAATTAGGAAATTTACAGTTTACAATGTATCTATATCTATCTATCTATCTATATCTATATATATATATATATATATATATATATATATATATATATATATCACTAGAAATTGTATTGATTGACATTTGTGTTTTTTTTCAAATCCAGACCTTTGTTTCAGTAAAACAATGAAATATGTCTACTCCTAGTTCTCTTTCCCCAAGCTCATCTATTTTCCCTAAATACCACAGTTTTTTTTTTCTTTTAAAGTCTGCATAGATGTTGTCTGTATCTATGGGTTATGCATATATGTTTTCGGCTAATCTCTTCACCTTCTTTCATTCAGTCCCCCAAGCCCCCTCTTCTCGGACGGCTGTAATGATCTATTCCTTTCTACCAGGATAACAACCACACATATATTACAGAAAGTGCTGGGTACTTTCTTTCTAATTAAACTGGGACTTGATAGATTTGTTTGCTTTATTCTGGAACTCCTCTTCACTTGATCCAACTGTTATTTCTAGTGCTCTCCCTAGTATCTGTGCCCTAACCATTCTCATAAATTATAGATGATATGTATCCTTTTCCCTCAGTAAAAATACTATATTACTAAGTTGGTAACATAAGGTCTACTGTAGAGATACTAAATAAATCCACCACCTCCAAAAATTTCCCTATGTCCCCTGGGATTTCTGTGTGTGTGTGTGTGTGTGTGTGTGTGTGTGTGTGTGTGTGGTCAAATACAATGATATCTAAACTCATATATTCTTTTTTAAGATAGTTATTTTTTAAATAAAAATTGTATATATTTAAGGATACATGATAATTTTGTATAAATAAATATAGTGAAATGATTATTGCAGTAAAGTGAACTATGGTGTTATCTCCTCAGATACTGGAATTTATTCATTTTGTATAACTGTAGCTTTATATCTATGGAACAAACCACCATTGCGAATCATGATTCTAATGTCTGGTTCTCTAAGTATTTCAGACCAAAGCTTAATTAAAACTGTGGTAAAGGATAGTCTTTTATTGAAAAAAATCTGTATTTCTCCTTTGGCTCAAATGTAATGTTACGTACACAAAATACTTGATTTGGTATTTATTATATATAGCATTTTGCTTCACAATTGTAGCTTATTCTGTGTATTTTAGGATAGTCTAAGTGGTCAGAAAAAATACATATCATGGTGTCTGCCTTTCTAATTTGGCAGCTTCAAGAATAATATAAAATAATCATGACACATTCTTACAAGGCTGGCATACAGTAGGTATGAAATAGATGCTGTTTTGGTTTTTTTTATCTACTTCTATTATCACCATCGTCATCATCATCTTTTTTTTAAAATATATTTTTTATTGATTTCAGAGAGGAAGGAAGAGGGAGAGAGAGATAGAAACATCAATGATGAGAGAAATCGTTGGTTGGCTGCCTCCTGCACACCCCCCACTGGGGATTGAGTCCACAACCCGGGCATGTGCCCTTGACCGGAATCGAACCTGGGACCCCTCAGTCCACAGGCCGATGCTCTATCCACCGAGCCAAACCAGGTAGGGTTTATAATCATCTTTTTATTAAAATATTTAAATTGGAAGTAGGATTTCCCTGATATAAATTCTCTGCATTGGCCTTATCACATTGATTTTTATAATAGTACTAGTGGCCCGGTGCATGGAATTTGTGCAGGGGGGGGGTGTGCCCCTCAGCCTGGTTCTGCACCCTCTCCTATCTGGGACCCCTCAGGGGATGTCTGACTTCCGGTATAGGTCCGATCCTGGGGAAGTCAGACATCCCTCTCGCAATCTGGGACTGCTGGCTCCTAACCACTCACCTGCCTGCCTATCTAATTGCCCCTAACCACTCTGCCTGCTGGCTTGATTGCCCCAACTGCCCCTCACTGCCAACCTGATCCTGCTCACCCCAAACTGACCCCCCCTGCTGGCCTGATCACCTCCAACTGCCTCCCAATGATGGCCAGCTCGCCCTCAACTGCCCCCACTGCTGGCCTGCTCGCCCCCAACTGCCCACCCCCCTGCTGGCTTGATCACCCCCAATCGCCTCTGCCTCGGCCCCGCCACCATGGCTTTGTCCGGAAGGTCTCCCAGTCTAATTAGCATATTACCCTTTTATTAGTATAGATTATCATTACAATATTCCTGACAATCTTTTGCCTTTTCCTATTTTGTCTTCTTTCTTTAATTTTCAACCTTCTAAAAGGAGAGAGAGAGGGAGAGAGAGAGAGCCAGAACATTTTATTAAATGTCAATGGTTAAATGCATGCAACATAATTTTTTATTTCCATTTGTAGATAATGAAATTAGAATAATCAGGTAGAAACAGATGGGTAGGGGGATAAAATGTGTGAGTTTAAAAATATTATGTTTAACATGTTTATTAAACATCCAGTATGAAATGCTTATCTAAGTTTGGATTCAGAACACATAGATGCATAAAAATAAGATTAATTAATGTAGATGGAATAGAGGAGGCACATGGATTGAGCCCTGACTTCCTTCAGCACTTAAAGACCTTACGGACCCGAGATGAAATGCCCACTGAGTTAGCATGGAGAGCCAGAGCATGTTGTCATAGAGCTAAGTGAAGGACATTTTTCAAAATGGAGAGAAAAACGGAAATGTCTGAGAAACAGTCATTCAATTTGGAAGGTTGGAAGTTGTTGAATACCTTAATAAACATGATTCATTTGTGTTTTAAAGATTAACTATAATGAACTCAAAGGAGAAGGACAGAATATAAAAATTGAGAACTCAGACAACTCTGAAGATTGTAGACAGATTTTTGGGGTGAATAATGTTGTATATACCCTTCAGTATTTATGTAGAACCACTTTTAATATAATTTTGTCTATAAACATAACTATTGCTATATATTCAATCATGTTGCTAATTACAGTTGCAAAATTATAGAAAATTAAATATACCCTTATTTAATTTTTAACTGATAGCAATTATTATGACTAAGGCAATTACATAGAAAATACCTTCATAAGCATACTCCCAAGCAAATAATCTATTTAGACAGTGAATACAATTTTTTCTGATAATTATTCATATGTCCAAAGAAAGGGATAAAACATAAAATGAACACAAAGAGAGCATAATTTACCATAAAAATATGTGTATTAAAACATATTTGAATTTAAATAGACTTTTTCTTCATGTTGTATCAATGATCACATCATATTTTGCACTGATTTAATTGGATCACATATTAATTAGAGTATTTTGAATGAGTTATTAACTGCTTTTTGAAAGTATGCTTTCAAAAAGTATATTATTTCATAGATCAGCAAGAATGTAAATCAACATATAATTTAACTGTTTTTTTTCTCATGGTTATGTTTTGTGAGTAATTCTGAATGTAAATGTTTCTCTTCTGATGAGGAAATGTATTATTTTATAGCAGATGAAAAGACTTATCTTGTGAAAGATAAACATGTTAAAATCCTACTATAACGATGTATAAATCATTGTCTTTTACTTCATAATATCCCTTCTTTATAGAACAATGGTTGCCGAAGTTTTCTGGAGGGTGCATTAAAGGTCAGATGAACCCAGCAGCAGTAACATTTCACATTTGAGAACAAAAATAAGAATTATTTCACAGTATCTCAGAAGTTCATGTTGTTGCTTATGGATCATTTTTTTGTCTGGACTTGTATGCCGTATCATGAAATTTTAAAGTATCTTTCTTTAATGATTAGCTTTATTTTTAGAGTATCTTTAGTAATATGGTTAGGAATAAATTCTTGTCACAGAACAAAATCACTGTGATGTTATAGTATTTATTTGATCGAAAGTTAAATTTAATTTCAAAATTCTACTAAATAATTTCAAAAGCTCAGAGGCAGGAAATAGAAAACAGTTTTAATATAAGTATTGAACAACAATAAATATTACCTAAATATAAAAATATACTTGGGTCATCTATTATTTGCAAGGTCCTTAACTCAATCAGCCATGAAACTATATTATAGAGAACAAAGTACTATAGCTTTTTACATAAAAATGTAAAATTTGGTGATGCTTTAGTCTGAGTATATTTAGGTGGGGAGAATATAAAAGTAAAATCAGCATGGCCAGTGCTGAGAAGAGAGGCAAAAGGCACAGAGACTACAGTTTCTATGCGTGCAGGAGAGAGGAGAGCTCAGACGGAGCTGAGAGCTGATACTGCTAGGATGTAAGGCTAAGAACTCATGGAGAGCTCAGATATAGCCACCATGTTAACCAGCCAGTGTGCGGGGCAAGAGAGACGGGAGAAGCTGCTGAGCCAGAGAGCTTAGGTACCGCTAAGGCATGAGGTGGTGAGTCTAAGGGGCAGCATGCAGCTGCTTAGATAATAGCGGTGGATACAGAGATTAATGCTGCTTTGTAGGAAAGATATGTACTTACCAGCCGGTGTCCGGCTGCCTGCCTGTATGGCCTTTATCTTGTCTGATGGCTGTATGGCCACTGGCTTCTGCAATAAACACTCATTCTTATACACCCACAACTTCTGATGGCTTCTCTGTCTAAGACCCGGTGTCCAAGGAGGTCCAGCCATAGGCAGAGGGGCTCGGACCCAACACCTGTAGCTAGTGAGCATAGGACAAAGGAAGAACTTGGACTAAGTTCCCAACAGTCAGTACAGTGGACAGGGTTCAAGGAAGAACCAGTCCTGGCATAGTTGGGAAGAATTTAGAAGAACATATAGACTCAAAGCCACTAAGAGCAGCAGAGCTGGTCAGGGCTCATTCTGTCTCTGACGTATAGTTTAACAATGTGTCTCAAAAAAAAAAAAAAGTCAAACACAAATTTTCATAACCATAAAGAAAAAGGAATTGGGCATGTGGGAGGCAGACAATCTGTGATTCTCTCTCATCATTTATGTTTCTGTCTCTCTGTTCCTCTCCCTCTCTGAAGTTAATAAATAAATATACTAGTACATACTTAAAAAGTTTCAATTAAGAAAGGACAAGATATAAATGTCCTTATAGGCAAAAATATATAATCTAAAAACAGATTATATCAAAGATTCCTACATATTTTGCATATGGGGAAATTTTTTTCAAGAAAGTGGTATAGCCGAAACCGGTTTGGCTCAGTGGATAGAGCGAGGGCCTGCAGACTGAAAGGTCCCAGGTTCGATTCCGGTCAAGGGCATGTACCTGGGTTGCAGGCACATCCCCAGTAGGAGATGTGCAGGAGGCAGCTGATCAATGTTTCTCTCTCATTGATGTTTCTAACTCTCTATCTCTCTCCCTTCCTCTCTGTAAAAAATCAATAAAATATATTTTTTTTTTAAAAAAGAAAGTGGTACAAACTGTCAATGACACTATGAACCAATGTGCAAATATCTTAGACAAAATCTTAGAAACCAATCAAGAAATGTATAAATAAGCTTTTTCCGCGCTACCCAGGGAGGGCTCCATACGGCGTTGTTCTCGGTTCCCACGTAACTTAAAGGGAAACTTTTCACAATGTCCGGAGCCCTTGATGTCCTGCAAATGAAGGAGGAGGATGTCCTCAAGTTCCTTGCAGCAGGAACCCACTTAGGTGGCACCAACCTTGACTTCCAAATGGAACAGTACATCTACAAAAGGAAAAGTGATGGCATCTACATCATCAATCTGAAGAGAACCTGGGAGAAGCTTCTGCTGGCAGCTCGGGCCATTGTTGCCATCGAAAACCCAGCTGACGTCAGTGTCATATCGTCCAGGAACACTGGCCAGCGAGCTGTGCTGAAGTTTGCTGCTGCCACTGGAGCCACTCCCATTGCCGGCCGCTTCACTCCTGGAACCTTCACCAACCAGATCCAGGCAGCCTTCCGGGAGCCAAGACTTCTGGTGGTTACTGATCCCAGGGCTGACCACCAGCCTCTCACAGAGGCGTCTTACGTTAACCTGCCCACCATCGCTCTGTGTAACACCGACTCTCCGCTGCGCTATGTGGACATCGCCATCCCTTGCAACAACAAGGGGGCTCACTCAGTGGGTCTTGATGTGGTGGATGCTGGCCCGGGAAGTACTCCGCATGCGTGGCACTATCTCCCGTGAACACCCATGGGAAGTCATGCCTGATCTTTACTTCTACAGAGATCCTGAAGAGATTGAAAAGGAAGAACAGGCTGCTGCTGAAAAGGCTGTGACCAAGGAGGAATTTCAGGGCGAATGGACTGCTCCTGCTCCCGAGTTCACTGCTGCTCAGCCTGAGGTTACAGACTGGTCTGAAGGCGTGCAGGTGCCCTCTGTACCCATTCAGCAGTTTCCTACTGAAGACTGGAGTGCTCAGCCTGCCACTGAAGACTGGTCTGCAGCTCCCACTGCTCAGGCAACTGAATGGGTAGGAACAACCACTGAGTGGTCCTAAGCTGTTCTTCCACAAATTCTTAACAGAACGGAAATAAGGTTGATGGAAAATAAACAGTTTCTAAAAAAAAAAAAAAAAAAAAAAAAAAAAAAGAAATGTATAAATAAGATGTGGCTCAGTTTGTTTTTCCAACAAATCTTGTTTGATATGCAACTCAACTAGCAGCCATATTTTGCTTATATAAATATAAGCCCTTTACTTTTGTGTCATGACACTGTCTGAGTGTGCAGAGTAAATGGTAAAACTATATGCTTGAAAATAATTCTTGCATTGGTGTGACTAGCAATAATGAAACTATGCAAGTTAGAGTCTAGAGAGCACATGAATATCAATGGAGGTGAGACAACTAGCACCAGGGGTATGTTTCAAGAAATAGTGTCTTTCTTATTTTAAACCCTGGTCAATTTCCCAATAATTTGCTCCTCTAGTTACAAAGCTGATACTCACTTTTATCTCTATCATTTCTGTTACAGAAGGATTAGAAAAAAATGATTTGAAAAGAGTTAAAAATATCACTTTGTATACTTCCACATATTGTACCTGATATTTTAATCTATATACTTATTAAACTTACTAAAACGTAAACAAAACTAATACCTTTTAATATGAGTATTTTTTATTAAAAAATACCTCACAAAAATCAGAAGTGATAGAAAAATAGTGAAGATAAAAAGAAAATGTTAAAAGGCATTTATAATATTACAAAGATTTATTTTCAGAGAAGGATGTGCTGATAAATGTTTAGAAACCTTTAAACAGAGGGGAAAAATAAGCCTGATTTGTGGCATTTGCTGTTTCTATGATAAAAATGTCCCTACCAAAGTCAATTGCAAACAATTGACAGGAAATCAACTGTATCACAGAATTCCCAAGTACTTAACAACAGTCTTTCACACTCACAAGTATGAAACAACTCTAACATACCTTTGAAATGTACATGTATTTTTAAAAGTAAAATGATACTAAATATCTATACTTACTTCAGTTGTGCAATCTCAGTAGCCATTTAAAGTGTAATAAATTTAAGGTATTCAAGTTTCTCCAACCTCTGAAAATCTTCCATATGTTTCTATATATTCCCTATATTCTATAATTTTTTGAAAATATTTAAAAAGGCAGGAAACAAAAACATATAGTGTAACTAATTTTTATTATTACTTTAAAAATATGACTCACTGTGAGATTATTCATAATGGTCTCATTTATCTCCTGGTTTCTTTAAGTAATTTTACTCATTAAAATTTTCCCATAGGTTTGCTAGAGTATTTGAATTATGTGGCTTAATTAAATTATAATATTTAAATATAGTTAAGGTCTAAATTTAGGGATTATACATGGAATTCATTTACTTTTTTCCCTTTCTCAGTTTTTCAGATAACTGGCAGATAACCACAGATGCAGTCAGAATATTCACCTTTATATCACAAAGCTAATGATGCCAACAGCAGTTTTGAATCTCCTCATATCAAGTATTACATATGTAGAGCAAAAACACTCTGCTGTCACTTCAGTGTTATCTCATCAGTGCCTTTGAGTTCCTCAGCAGGTATGCCATCTGCCATCAGGTTTTGATTCTTTACAATCTTAAAGGCTCTAATGCAATGCAGAAATTGATCAATCTTTTAGTTCAAGAGAAACCTTGTATCTGTCATCAGATAGAAAGTCAAGAATATAATGCATTTTGAGTACACATAATACTAGCCTTATTATCAGTCTGCTACTATCATAATACTTTTATCAGACTTTACAAATATGTTTTAATCATTTGTTTACTCAATAAATAGGGTATTCATAACTGCAAACAAATAATAATCAATTAAATGTGTGGGATATCCAAATTGTGATAAATTCTAAAACATATTTATAAATAATAAATCAACTAATATTAAAATAAAATATTTTTTAAGATTATGAACATTCCCTATAACACTTGTATACTCTTGTTTGAATAGGAAACTATTAAGAATATGATTAACTGTAAGCCATTTACTAAGAAAATGGAGATGTATAATAAATTTTACCTTCTCCATCAAAAGGTTTACTAAGACCCAGAAGCCACATAGGAAATTAATTTAAAAACAATTGTACAATAATGTATACCATTATGCTATAAATCTAGATTAAAATAATGTGGATTTACTAGTACTTTCCCTGTATTTAGGGCATGTTGCCACTGGGCACACAAATAATTTAAACATAAAATTTTAATATGAAGAAAATATCACAAGAAAATAATTTTTTTCAAATTAAAAAAATATTGATTTTTGGGAGAATATATTTGCCAGTAATAAATCTGATAAAGGGTTAACACCCAAAATTTATAAAGAACTCATACAGCCAACACAAAAAAGCCCACCAAACAATCCAATTAAGAAATGGGCAGAGGACTTGAATAGACATTGCTCCAAATAGGACATACAGATGTCCAATCTACAAAATAAAAGCCTAAGCAACCGTTATGGCAGAATGACCAGAACCACCGGTCACTATGATGAGCACTGACCACCAGGGGGCAGACGCTCAATGCAGGAGCTGCCCCCTGGTGGTCAGTGCACTCCCACAGGGGGAGCACTGCTCAGCCAGAAGCTGGGCTCACATCATGGCTAGCAAGTGCAGCGATGGTGGCAGGGGCCTCTCCTGCCTCCTCGGCAGCACTAAAGTGCAGTGAGCCGAGTGGTAACGAGTAGCAAGCAGGTGGGCAGTAAGGGCAAGGGGTCCCGCACTGTGAGAGGGCACAGGTCAGACTGAGGGAGGCCCCCACCCCAGTACACGAATTTTGTGCAACAGGCCTCTAGTAGACATATAAAAAGATGCTTAATGTCATTAATCATCAGAAAAATGTAAAGTAAACCACCATGAAATATCAGCTCACACCTGTAAAAATGGCTACCATCCATAAATCAAGAAACAACAAGTGTTGGCCAAGATGTGGAGAAAGGGAACCCTTGTGCATTGTTGAGGGGAAAGCAGATTGGTGCAATCACTTTGGAAAATAACATACAGAGTCCTCAAAAAATTAAAAATGGAATTGCCTTATAACCCAATAATTCCACTTCTGAGTATATATCCGAAGAAATTGAAAGAATATATGCACCCCTATGTTCACTGCAATGTTATTTACAATAGCCAACATATGAAGCAACCTAGGTGCCCATAATAGACAACTGGAAAAAAAAAGTGTTAGAACATATATACACTGAAATACTACTCGGCTATAAAAAAAAAAAAAAAAAAAAAAGAATGAAATCTTACCATTTGCAACAGTATGGATGGACCTAGAGGATATTATGCTAAATGAAATAAGTCAGCCAGAGAAATACAAATACCATATGATTTCACTATATTGCAATCTAAAGGACAAAATAAACAAACAAACAAAATTAGCACAGACTCATAGATACAGAGAGCAGACTGATGGTTGCCAGAGGGGAAGGAGTTGGGTGACTGGGTGAAAAAGTTGAAGGGATTAAGAGGTACAAATTGATAGTTACAAAATAGTCATGGGGATATAAATTACAGCAATGGGAATATAGTCAATAATCCTATATAATAAAGAGCTAATATGCTAATTAGACCAAACAGCAGTACAACTGTCCAGACTACCTTCCAGGCGACCTTCCGGGTGACCTTCTGGGCTAAGCTGGGGCTGCAAGGGCTGAGCCCCTTGCACGAATTTTGTGCATCAGATCTCTAGTATTGTAATAATTAAGTATGGTGAGAGGTGGGTACTGGGAATCACTGTAAAATATGTGATTGTCAAACAACTATGCTGTACAACTGAAACTAATAAAAATAATATGGAATGTAGAGTGTAATTGAAAAAATAAATTTAAAATTAAAAAATTGTACAAGAAATCATGAGTTATTGCACAGATGACTGCTTTAAAAATTCTTAGGATTTTACAAAATGTAAACTACTGTTCCATAAAATATTGCCTCCTTGAGAAACTTGTGTAAGTATTTAGTAGAAAGACAAAAAAAATAATAAAAAATTTTAAAAATTCAATCTAACTTAATTGTCATGATTTTAGAAAGTAATTGTTGAAAAACAGCATATGATATAGTTTATTGTGAAAATAACCATAAATTCCTCTCCATGTGTAACCATTCTCATATAAATCTCACCTTAACAAAAGAAATTTATTTTCCCATTTTTAAAATCTAAGCTGACATTGTGACATGTTAGCCATTAAAACATAGTGGAAGCTCTCAACTGGTATGGCTCAGTGATTGAGTGTCGACCTACGTATGAACCAAGAGGTCACATTTGGATTTCTGGTCAAGGCACATGCCTGGGTTGCAGGTTCCATCCCCAGTCTGGGGTGTGCAGGAGGCAACCAATAAATGATTCTCTCTCATCATTGATGTTTTTATTTCTCTCTTCCTCTCCCTTCCTCTCTGAAATCAATTAAAAAAAAAATTAAACAAAGAAAAATAAAACCACATAGTGGAAACAACATTTTACTAGGTAAGCTTAGGCTAAAAGAGGTCTTTAAGGCCTGTGCTCTCCTCTTAGAATCTGGCTGGTCCAACATCTGAATAACAACAACAGAAAATACCTTCTGGAGGATGAGATACCACAATAAGCAGAGATAACCCACCTAAGCGGAACCATCACAAACAAGCCAGCCACAAAATGATCCAGCAGTGAACCCACCCAAGGTCAAGGAGTCAAAACTACCAAGTTTATCTCAGCTCATAGTCCACCCCAAATCCATGAATTAAAGTATTGTTTTAGTTTGGGGAACTGCTTTTTCTTTCTTGAAAACCAACTTCAAAACCAAGTAAAAGTGAAAATAAAAAATTTTGGAATCTCTGAGGAAAAAACATATTTCTAAGAGAGGAATAAACCAGTAGATAATTTTAATAACCAGTAGCACATACTGTATTTCTATCTTCCAACAAGTTGCATCCTATTATTTTCTATTTTTCTTTGTACGATTACTTTTTACTACATATATTCAGGAGATGAAATGCATTATTGCTTGAACAAGGTGGGTGTCTACATATGCTTTTTTTTTTTTTTATAGAGAGAGAGTGCTGGGGTCCAACCCCAGCAGGTCCAGGGGTCCCCAAAGGTGTGGACAGAGTCGGCGAAGAAGGAATGACACAGAGGCAGCGTTCAGTTGATCAGCATGGTTGGGTTCTCTTGCCTGGTTCTATTGCCAGGTTCTGTAGGTTCTCCAGCCAGGTTCTGTAGCCAGGTTCTGTCCAAGATCTTTTGCCATGTTCTCTCGCTAGGTTCTGTCTCCAGTTTCTGTCCAGGATCTTTTGCCATGTTCTCTCCAGCGAAGTTCTTCTGTCTCTAGGTTCTGTGTAGGTTCTGTGTCTAGGTTCTGTGTCTAGGTTCTGTCTAGGTTCTGTAGAGCTGTTGTCTTGTTACATCTGTATTTATACCAGTTGATTCCAATCCTATCAATCTCTATTACAAAGGTTAGGGCATTTCTTATCTCCATTCCAGGGAGTAAAGATTATGTAGCTTAAGCATGATTGTTCGTAGTTAAAGTGATTAATTACCTGCCTGGCACTTAGTTAAGGGGTTTTATTCCCTCCCTAACTTCAGGGGAAAATCCCTACCTGAGGAAACAACCTTTCTCAGAGAGGTGACCTTGGTTAAAACACAGTGCCAAGAAGGTGAGCAAACATATTAAGAGCAGTATGCCATATATGCCAGGTCCCTTGAAACAGCAAGTATGGACCGGCTCCCGGCAAGAGAGAACTTGTGTACTCAAATGCATAGAAAAAGGTAACATTTCCAGTACTTAGATAAGTATAAAATTTCTAAATAGTATATATGGATTAAATTTTATGGAAGAAAGGAAGGAAGGAAGGAAGGAAGGAAGGAAGGAAGGAAGGAAGGAAGGAAGGAAGGAAGGAAGGAAGGAAGGAAGAAAGAGAGAGAGAAAGAAAGAAAGACAGACAGACAGACAGAAAGAAAGAAAGAAAGAAAGAAAGAAAGAAAGAAAGAAAGGAAGGAAGAAAGAAAGGAAGGAAGAAAAAAGGAAGGAGGAAGTAATATCTATAAGAAGATGATAATAAGAAATGCACAAAAACAATAATGAGGTGCCATCTCACATCTGTCAGAATGGCTATCATCAATACATCAACAAATGACAAGTGCTGAAGAGGATGTGGAGAAAAAAGAACTCTCAATGCACTGCTGGTGGGAATGCAGACTGGTGCAGCCACTGTGGAGAACAGTATAGAGATTCCTCAAAAAATTAAAAATGGAACTCCCATTTGGCCCAGTAATGCCACTTCTGAGAATATATCCCAAGAAACCAGAAACACCAATCAGAAAGGATACATGCACCCTTATGTTCATAGCAGCACAATTTACCATAGCTAAGATTTGCAAACAGCCTACAGTAAGTGCCCATCAGCAGATGAGTGGATTCGGAAACTGTGGTACATCTACACAATGGAATACTATGGATGCTATTTCTTGAATGCCTGTTTGGTCACATCCTTTGGCCCTTTGGGACAATTTCCAAACAGTGAAGGAAAGCATGCACTTAATGGTTTCCATCCATCCTCTTCTCCATACTAATGGCCATCAACATGATCATTTGATTTTTCTCTTTCTATTTCTACTGTATTTGTTTTGCTCTTTCCAATTTCATAAAACTTACCATAACAAAACACCTCACTTTTTCATTAATTAGTGGCCACTGTCCAAGAATCATAAAAATCTTTATCATTACTTTGTTGTTATGATCTAGTTCCTCTTATGAGTCTAGAAACACCAGTTTTAATTACCAGTATGTCCATTGTGTGGATCTAGTTCTCTTTCCCTTCAAAGAGCAACCATCAGCTCTTTGCAATGCAATTGCTTTTCACACCAAGTACCTTTGACCTACCATTCTGCAAACCATGTTGATTGGAATCTTCCAATAACTGATCATGGAAAGGGACCACTTTGACTATGGAATTAAGTAATTCCTAAGGGGGATCTACTGTTGGCCCAGCCAAAAAATTCAGCAGCAGCTACCAGTTCAAGTAGCCTCGAATACTCCAGTGGTAACCAATGTCATGTGTTCTCTAATACATTGTTTCCACTTAATGAGGGAAATGCCCACATTGGCACATTTGTCATAACCCAAGACATGAGGCTAATATCAGCTCACAGCGTATTATAGTCTGTAATAGAGGAGGTTTTAATGAACACTCAGTAACAAGCAAACAAATCCCTTTCCAATGCACTTGAAACTGCATCAAATCAGGCAATGGATGGTGAGTGACAGTCACAGGCTTTTCCCAGAGGCTCAGTCAGTAAGGTGTATGTAGCCTTTTGTATAATTGGTTCTGGCCAATTATTTACCTGAAATATCCTAATTGGCACGCCTCCCCACCCCAACTGGCATCCTATATATATTTTTTTTAAATGAGCGACTTGAATGGGTTTTGGTAATTCCACAGGTTTCCATTTTGCATGCCTGCGTTATTAAACAGGAGGAAGAGCAGATATGCCCTGTTTCCCTTTTCCCAACCATTTGGTTAAAGGGAGACCTCAGACATGCCATGCATTTCACTGATGCATTTTGATGAGGATCACATGACAATTGTATGTGGTTTTCTTAAAAAATCAGCCTCTGAGATATGTTTTCACTTTTAAGTTGTTTACACTTGGACTACCACATCCCCCTAACTAAATCAAATGTAGTTCAATGTAATTTAATGATATAACTTTTAAAATATCCATAAGCAGAATTAGGAAGTTTTTCTTAGTTTAATCCTGTTTTGAATTCTTTGCACTTCCTGATTTGTGTTTTAACAATTCTGGAATAAACACACATTACTTTTTGGAATATCACCTCCTCTCAATTCTTTATCTACTTTTTCCCGCAATCTAATTAGACATTTAAAATCCTCTTCCTCTAATCTCTGGGCCTTTCCCCCTCTCTTTAATGGTTTCCACTTTATTCTTTTTTTTTTTTTCATTGTATTATGTACATATGTTGAAATGATGGAATTTTTTTTTTTTTTTTTTTATAAATAGATGGGAGATGGTGACATAACCACAAAACAACATACATCGAGTCCGACGTAATCTGAGGACTGTCTGTATGCTTTTTAGCTATCTAATTTAAAGCCTTGGGAAATAACTACATTATGAAAGACATGTATAAGTAAAGTATAATCCCTTAAAACTACCACAATTATACATGTTAATAATTTTTCATTATACTTGCTTAGTGGTATGCTAAAATATTGAAGAATAATTGACTCCACACATCTAATGCATAATAAAGTATTTGAACTGCAACAATGTGTACAATAATTAAGTAAATGAATCCCTGATATGTGAAAAAATGCCACATCAGCTTTAGATACTGCTGATAAATTAATACTCAAAATGCCAATCCTCCACAATCAAACTATATTGAATATGTGCTATTATATGATTTTTAAATTTATTAAAATCATTATTACACATATGTAATACCTTAATAAAGAAATTAAGTATTGAAAAAAATAAAATCCTTATTATAAATGAGGAAATGCAAACTTAATTTTGTCTTAGAAGATGATTTATAGTAATAAGCTATTTTTATGGTGACTAACATACACACTGTTTACTGAACAAATTGAAGAAAGAAAACTGCAGATAAAATTGTCACTTAGATAAAGCGTTTGCAATGAGTTTTTCTGTGCACTAGAAACTGTTTTATATATGGTTGTCATAAAGCTGTGTTTTCAGTTCAGGAAATATATGGCTTAAGCCAAATAACTGTGTCAGCAGTTGATTACAGATCAATATGTTCACAGTACTGCTGAGTGCTGAATTAAGAGAAAAAGTTCTATTCCAGAAACAAATAGAAATGATGACTCAAGAAAACTGCTTTATTCAAGGCATACTTCTGACATTGTATAAAACAGCGGAGCATGTACATCATAATATCTATATTTTTAAACCACTCTTCATTTAACTAATCATTTGTAAAAATCTTATTTGATTAAAACATTATATCAAATATATTTAGATGTAGTTTTATGTAAAAACCTTAAGTTCTAATCATACACCAAAGGTATAGATCACCATATAATTTCTTAATAACACTACTTATAACTTTTTTATTTATTTTTAATTTTGAGGTTTTTAATATTAATATGCATAATACCACAATTCAATAAATTTATCAACTGGTATAAAATGTTTCTTGTACATTGTATCCTTGTGGGGTTACTTAAACTTCTCATGTAATGAGAACAGGTTTTTTGCAACTTTACTCTTTTGAACTTTCTCCTTAAAATATTCTGTGAATCATTATATCAATGAAATACAACATGCTAAATTAATTTTTGAATTATAATATATTTAAATAAGTACTATACATATTTTCATTTAAATAGCATATACTATATTAGTTATTAAATATTTCTCCATAAATCATATATATCTTTAATTATAGTTTTATTTTGCCTAATGATGTGAAAGAAAATGTTTCTCAAAACAACATCTTTAATTATTAAAATTCTCTGCTTCCTGATCATTTATCACAATGTAACAAAATTTATAAATTATTCACAAAATCATTTGATTCTTTTTTTTTTTTAATCCTCACATGCACACCCAACCTGAGATGGAACCCGCAACCTAGGTATGTGCCCTGACCATAATGGAACTTGAAATATTTTTGGCATATGGGATGATGCCCCAACTAACTGAGGTACCTGGCCAGGACACTCAATTCTTAAAACAAGTAAGAAAATTTTGAATTATTATAATTTTACAAGTACAGAAAGCGGTTCTGAAATGAGAAATGATATATAAGGCATTGATATTAGTAGCAACAAAGGCAGGATTTGAGATGAATACTTTGGACTCAAAATCCTATGTATACCCTTTCCACTAAATTTAAGTGGGCAAAAGTACTTGAATTTGCATTTTTGCCACAGGATGCTGCTAGAATTGTGAAATGAATTATACATAAAATAATACTATGCACAACATACAATTCTCTCCAGCTTTGCAATTAGCATTCAGAGTCGTAACTTATGAAAAGGCGGAAGTGTTGGGGCCCTGTAGCAGGTTTATTAGAGTAAGGGCATGTAGATTGTGACCTGCTGAATGAGGAGGCATAAGCCGCCCACGCTGGGTTGGCAAGTAACTCCCTCAGTATCCGAGATCCCACTTTGGTGAAGTAAAAACCCCTGGGTCATTTTGATTAAAAGCACAATTTCAGAACACTCACACACAAAAAAAACTGAAGTCACAATGTTTATTACTCACACATCCCAGAAGCCGGTGAGGCAGTGGGTTGGAGGGGGTGCAATGAGCTGGATGATGGGCAGTCCTCTGTCCCAGGCCTGGAATGAATAGGAAAGAGAAAGCAGAATAGTAAGCACTTACTACTTATCAGGTGTTGGGGTGGAAGTCAGTAACTTTTCCAGGGCTCAACTATGAATGGTTATTTTAAAGGTTCCCCCCAAGAAAAGCAAAGATGAAACCTGAGCAGGACTACTAAGACCACATTTTTATCTAAATGGTCCAAGGTGTCGTACTGTAAATTTCCAAAACTACAACTCCATATGGCGGTTTTCTCATCACACTAGTGTATAGTTAAGGATGTAACGCTATCACAGTGTTCAGTAATGAGTGGGGGCTGGTAGGATGGGGATGTTCCTTATGTTCAGTCACCCCTATATTCCATTATTTCTGTCCTCTTCGGGATTAGCAAATTATATAATGTTTGAAACGCTGATTTTTTTTTTCTCTCAAGCTTCGAATGGCTGACACTCAGGACGTCATTTACTGAACTGGATCCTACTGCCATTCTCTTCTTAGGGCCTTGTCATCTCATTTCGGTGCTGCTATGCAATGCAAGTAGTTTCCACGTCTCTGAGTCCCAGAGAACGCTGTCTTTTTCTCAACTAGTAGAAACCTTTTTAAAGTTAATCCTTTCTTTTCAGATTTTTGATAGCTGATTTTTCAGTTCTATATTCTTACTTCTCTCTTCTATCTCAGGTATAATCTGAGAATGTTAATTAGGATGTCATGGAGGCAATTTCTGCTTCTTGTCTTCCCATGCACCTCCCCTTAGACAATGGAATAAAAAGACTATAGTACTAGATGATGGGGATTGGATAAGAAATGGTCAGTGGAAGAAGAAAAGAAAAGAAACACACTATCTTAAAATGATTTGCAGTCATAAGTTAAGTAATAGAAACAGTATAATTTTTACTAAATACACTTAGCAATATTTAATCATCATTACTACAAAATATGTTGGAAACATACTCAGGTCTAATTAAATTTCCCTTTTTTATTCTAAATTTTATATGTTATGTGCCATGATATTCACATTTTTAATGGATATACACTAGGTCATGAATCATGTGATTCTTGCAATTTAACCATAAATGAGGGCTATTTTCCTAACAATTCTCATTCTCATCATCCCTGGTCTTTAAAAATCTCTTCACAATTAAAAGTGAGCAAAGCCCAACTGGAGTGGCTCAGTGGGTTGAGTGTCAACCTATGAACCGAGAGGTCCTGGGTTTGATTCCCGGTCAGGGCACATGCCCGTGTTGTAAGCTCAATCCCCAGTATGGGGCATGCGGGAGGCAGATGATCAATGATTCTTTCTCTCATCCATGTTTCTATCTATCGCTCCCTGTCCCTGCCTCTCTGAAATCAATAAAAAATATATATGTATATATTTTTTAAGTGACCAAACATATTAAAACTAATAGTTGTATCCTTCAAGGAACATATTAAATAATGATGATAATTTTGTAAAAATGCAAAGCCAATACTACTCATACTTTGGGGCACTTGTATAATATCAATAACACATTGAATACTTATATAGGGAACAACATACTTTTTATAGTCTTTAACACATTTAATCATTCTTGAGTAATATATCTTTGTTCTAAGAGTCCTAAACTGAAAAACAATGGAAAAAATATTGAGCAGTAAATTTTTCTCAAATACAGTTTTTAAATTATAAAGTGGAAAGTTCTGAACTATTTTGGGGGCTTTACTTTTGCTGTCAAGGTTGGTGTTAAATGTGAAAATATGACAGGCAGAGAGCTTTCACTCACACCGCTGGGAACTTATGCAGGAGCTGATAGAAATGGAACACATGTATTCTCTGCTATGAGGAACAAAGATCCACTTATGCAACAGGTATGGTTGAGTACGGGAGTCAGATCTACCTGAAAATCTTAAAAATTCAATAAACAATAAAACCCTCCCGCTTTTTAATGTTTCTTAGGTGATTTCTTCCTCAGATTGAACAGCTAAAGTTCCCAACAAAATGATTTAAAAAATACACATGTTGAGATAGCATAACCATGCACTCATAGTACTACATAACTTTGGGTAATTTTATATCATCAAAGACTTCAAGATGCTTGAAGAAAGGAAACTTAAATAACAAACATGATACCAACCTTGGGCTTCTCCTAATTAATGTAGAGGCCTACACAGCAATAAAGTAATATCTTAAAATTCAGTTAGACAATTGTTTTGACTTTAGAATCTTGCTTTCAACCAAACTTTCAATCACATGTATAATCTAAACAAATAATTTTTAGACACCCTTGTGTTTCCTTAGGAATGACACTTGAAGTTATGCTTAATTAAAATGTGGAAGTTAAATAAGAATGGTTAATATATGGAATATAAATTAGGAAATCAAACCAGATAGAAGAATAAAGGGTAGTTCTGATATAAAAAGCAGTATTCTGGATTAAATACGATGGATTTAGGATGGAGGAACAAAGTAACACACTTCCAAGAACACTATATTTAATTTTTTTAAAGCAGAGTTTTTGCAATATTAAGAGAAAAATTAAGTCAAAAGAGATTAGACACTGAATAGAAAAAAACACAGAAAGATATTATCAATTCACTTTAAAATATTTTTTTAAATCATAAGATAATGTTTAACAAAATGAATCACTGCAAAAAGATGGTTTTCCTTAGTGTTAAGGAAAAAATCAAAGGTATTTCTTAATAGTTACAAAAAATAAGCATCATTTACAAAATGTATGGTACAACATAATTTTCTTTATACAACTACCTTGCTTCTAAAATCAAACAATTGCTTTTCTTGTGCATTGAGCATGACAAATTCCTGAAGGCGTAGATTGGAAAGGAAGATCACACCAAGTAATCACACGTCTAGGCATTTAGCCAACTGATTTAAAACCTAGGTGCATGCAAAAACTGCACAGAGGTGTTTAAACGGTCCTATTCATGCTCATCAAAAACCAGAAGCAACCGAAATATGCATAAACAAACAGGTGAATAGCTTAACAAACAGGTACATCAATACAAATAAATATTATGTAGCAATGACAGTAAATTTGTCCTGAAGCCATTAAAAGATATGCATGAACCTGAAATTCATATTGCTAAGTAAAAGAGGCCAGTCTGTGAAGAATACATATGTATGATCCCATATGTATCCTGAAAGGGGCAAAAATAGAGCAAATATAAGAAGATTTATAGGTTTGGAGAAGAAAGTCTGCAAAGATAAAGTGCTATTTTCATCAAATCACATGAAAAACGTGTACTGTCTACATGGCTTGTCACTGTTAATATGATCACATGGCTTGATCACATTTGTCAGGTTTCTCCACTGTAAAGTTACTTTTTCCTCTCTATTTCCATACTGCACCCTTTGGAAGGAAGTCTTTAGGTGAGCAATAAAGATACTCCCTTATTAAGGACAGAGTATCCACATAAATTATTTGAAATTCTTATGCATAGGAACTCTGTCTTTTCCCTCATTTATTTATTATCTTATCTAATTATATAAGTGTGGGATTACATATATTATTGGTTTTAATCCAACATTTTAAATTGATTTTTTGGCTTAAAAATTTGAGCTCTTTCAGTAGCCTCCTCTACTTCTTTGACATACCTCCATTATGAAGTGTGTGTGTGTGTGTGTGTGTGTGTGTGTGTGTGTGTGTGTATGAAAGAGAGAGGGAGAGAGAGACTATTCCTTTGTCACTAAACTATGTAACTATGTCCCCGACTCACGTGTATTCCCTGCACCAGTCCTAGTATTAGCCAGTTTTCCAAGGACCACACTGATTTTTTTATTAAGAAATTGTATTTGAAACCAAGATCTTGGTACCATGTTTGCCTATTGCCCCTGGGGTTTTATTGCTTCTAGGTTTTCACAGAAAAAAAAGAAATACATGCATGTATTATTATTTGTGACCACGGGGTCAGTGTAGTGCCACCTCATTCGTTCTTCATTGTTGGTCATTTATGTCTTCTTTCTTTTTTCCCTTGACCTATGCCTCATGTAAGACAACCTTGATTTACCCACAGAAGCAGGTTGTTTTCCTCTATTTTTTTCAAGAAGTTTTATAGTCTCTGTTTTATATGCACGTTTATTATCTACTTCAGGTTAATGTGTCCATATAATGCAAAGATTCACTTTTTTTTGCATTTGAATGTATAACTCTTATAGCATAATTTATTGAAATACTATTTTCAAAATTGAATTATCTTACAACTATTATAGAAAATTCAATTGAGCATCTATGTGTATTTCTTTTTTGGATTCTTGTATTCTGTTCCATTAATCTATGTGTCTATGCATCGTCCAACTTGATTATTGTAGTAAGCCTAAAATAAAGAACAAGTTTGCTATACTTTTAAAAAGTTATTTTGATGATGGTACATCTTTGTGTTTCAGTATAATTTTTTTCACTTATTTATATATTTTATTTTTTCTATTTTTTATTTTTTAATGTATTACAGATATTGCCCTTCTCCCCATTTACTTACTTATGTTTTTAATTTTAAGAATTTATTTCAGTAAAATTTATTTGAATCAGGCTACACCTAACCAGAAGTAGTTAGAAGGTCTCTACCAACCAGATCTCAGACAGAGACTTTTATAGAAAAAAGGAAGAAGCAAATAATGTAATTATTTTTAACTTATTTTTTTTCAATTAAAATTTACTTTCAATATTATTCTGCATTAGTTTCAGATATACAGCATAATAGTTAGACAACAATGTACTTTACAGAGTGTCACCACCCCCTCTCCCCCCCTCCCCCCAGTATTTCAAGTATTCACTGGTCCCATACATAGTTATTACAATAAAATATGGCAACTAATGATTGGCTAAAGCATAGTCTAGTTGGCTGTTTGTGATTGGTGTTCCTTAGTGTTTGGATTTCTTAATCTTGAGGCATTTACAGGCTTAGATTTTGGTTTGCTTATGTAGGTTTTCATATCATTAGAGCCATATTAGTTTAACTGCCTCTTTGTTTAATTAATTTAACAATTCCCCTTTTGGTCACCCTCTCATATGTGAAAGACTGATAAAAAATTTAGTATTAATGCCACTCTTAGTCATCACCAGAGTTAAGATGCTCTTGTCTCATTATGAAACTTACTGGAGGCCTGACGCACAAAATGCGTGCAAGGGGCTCGGCCCTCGCAGCTGCAGCGGCTTGCCTTGGCCCTTGCAGCCCCAACTTCATCCAGAAGGTCCTTCCGGATGAATGTCTGGAAGGTCATTCAGTTGTCCGGTCTAATTAGCATATTACGCTTTTATTATTATAGATAGTCATATTTTCAGATCCATTAAAGAAATGTGTTTTTTTTTCTTCATCTTGTTGTCCAACTTGTTTATGTTTTTCCAAGCACAGTGAGACCATCTGATATACTACTGAAGGCTATAAACATGCATTTAAGGCAGTGGTTCTCAACCTTCCTAATGTTGCGACCCTCTAATACAGTTCCTCATGTTGTGGTGACCCCCAATTTCATTGTTACAAATTGAACATAATTAAAGCATAGTGATTAATCACAAAAACAACATGTAATTATATATGCGTTTTCCAATGGTCTTAGGCGACCACTGTGAAAGGGTCGTCTGACCCCCAAAAGGGTCATGACCCACAGGTTGAGAACCGCTGATTTAAGGCCTTTAAGAGAACATGGCACACCAATGATAACTATTTAGAGGATAATACCAATGGACTGAAGTATGCTTTTTAATCAAGACCCTCACGAATTGAACCAGTTGGTATCAAACAAGTAAAAGAATGTACCTGAAGGGAGATCAACCTGTTTTAGCCAAGTGGTTTATTTGTTAAATTCTTATATTTGCTATAACACTACGGGTGTTGATCCACATACAATAATCTAAAGAGATTCTATCTTTTAAAACCACCTTGGTAAGAAAATCTAGAGACTTTTATTGTGCAGCTATGGCCTTAGCAGTAGATTCAGCAATAGTTACAAGAGTTAAGGTGCATTGAGTTAAGGTGCAAGAGAGAAAAAGTTAGTAGAAAAAAGGCAAAAGGAATAAATATTTCTTGATCTGGGATCCTGGGATTCTGCACTGCCCACCATAGATGGAACCTGCTTCTGGTGCAGGACACTTCCTGGTTAATCTTAATTTTAGATCTCCAGCCATTGTTCAGTTGCAAGATACTGAATGAATGAATCCCTTTTAACTGGGGAATGGGGACTCAAGGTTCAAGTTCCTAAAGTTTGGCTGCCATCTGGTAGGTGAGGAGGACCTAGTATAGCCCCTTCTAGGAAGATTCAAGGGCAGTCTTTGTTCTCAGTGATTCCAAATCAGAAGAGTGGGAGAAAATTCTAAATTCTAGTTTGGAGAGGTATAAGCAGATAATGAGGAATCCAGAAGGGTTCAGGATCCAGTTTGGTTCATAGATGTATAACAAAACCTCAAAGACAAAAAAACAGGACTAGAATCTGCAGACCATACAGATTTATTATAATTTTCTACTGAAACATAATTTTTCTCTATAATTACCTTCGTTTCTATAAACGATAATCAGAGTAAGACTAATTTGTTTGCAAAATAAGTTTAGTCTCATTAAACTTGTCTTGATTATTTACATAAATACAGCAAGAATAGTGATTGATGGTTTAGACTTTTTCAAATCCTGTTTTTCTTAAAAGTATTAGATGAATTTTAAATTAGATTTTCAAAAGCATTTCCAGGCTAAGAAGCCAAGCCAAGAATTCATCATCAGACTTCACCTGGATTACCTATGGGATTAGGTAAATTCTTCCTTTCTTGAGGTTCCCAGTATATCCTGAGATTCCTGGATCTGCCAGTAAGTGACCTTCTGTATTCAACTTAAAAGGCTCCTGGGAACCCTGTAGATAAGGTTCCAGGCTATTTTTCCAAGGGCTTTTATTATGTAAAGTCAATCTTACTTAGTTCCTTAAAGCTATCTGGTCATATATAATTTTATGCATTTTCTCAAATATGACATTCTAATCAAAGTCTTGGTTATAAACCAATGTTTATGTCCTTTCATGAGGAGAACACAGGCTTACAGTGGGGCCTTAACTTATGAGTTTAATTCGTTCCGTGACAGAGCTTGTAACTCAAATTACTCGTATGTCAAATCAAAAAGTGAACGAGTGAGACACGTGATGCTGGGCTGATGTTGTGGCGTTCACTGTGACGTTCGCTCCGCCAACTAGCGGTGGGGTATCTGAAGCTGGCTCGTATACCCAAATTGTAGCTCGCAACTCAAAGCAAAAAATCGGCCGAGAGACGGCTTGTATCTCGAAAAACTCGTTAGTCGGGACACTCGTAAGTCAAGGCCCCACTGTATTAAACTTAATGCAAATAACTCTAGTGCCATGAAAATAAGAATAGCCCATAAGTTTCTGAATTCAATAGGTCAGGTAGGAAGAAAATGTTTAAATTCTGCTTACAAAATAAATAATAAATAAATAAATAGATAGATAGATAGATAGATAAATAGATAGATAAATAAATAAATTCTGCTTACAGAAATATAATTTACAAAGCTATCACAAGTCATAGATAGTTTAAGATAAAAGAGAAAAAGGTTTTCTTAAATCTGAAAAATAAAATATTAAAGAACCAGTAATGTTTAAAAACATGTTCTAACTAAATTTGTAATAATCCTCATCAGTTCATTCAATCCCATATTATTAATTCTCATTCTATTTGAATCCAGTTTTTTCATTAGTTCTGGACATTCTTAACCAGTTCAGTTTTATGACCTTAAAGCTATCAGAAACCTATACTCTTGAGTGCTTGTCAGAGTCCTTGTCTCTCTGAAGATAAGCCAACCAAATGGGAGATGATATTTGCAAACAATAGCTCTGACAAAGGATTAATATCCAACCTATATAAAGAACTCATAAAACTCAATACCGAACAAATAAACACCCAATTAAAAAATGGACAGAGGACTTGAACAGACACCTCTCCCAAGAAGATATACAAACTACCAGCAGATATACGAAAAGATGGTCAATCTCACTAACAATTAGGGAAATGCAAATCCAAATTACAATGAGATACCATCTTACACCTGTTAGAATGGCTATTATCAGCAAGACAAGTAATAATAAGTGTTGGAGAGGTTGTGGAACAAAGGAAACCCTCTGTCCCTGCTGGTAGGAATGTAGATGTAGACTGGTACAGCTACTATGGAAACAGCCTGGTGATTCCTAATTTTTAAGAATAGAACTATCATATGACCCAGCAATCCCTCTCTTGGGTGTATACCCAAAAAACTCAAAGATATGTATTTACAAAGTTATATGCACCCCTGTGTTCATTGCAATGTTATTCATGGTGGCCAAAACATGAAGATAACCAAAGTTTCCTGTGATAGAGGATTGGATAAAGAAGATGTGGTACATTTACACAATAGAATATTACTCAGCCATTAGAAAAGATGAAATATACCACTTGCAACAACATGGATGGACCTGGAGAATATCATGCTAAGTAAAATAAGTCATGGAGAAAAAGCTAAGAACCATATGATTTCACTAATATCTATAATAATAAAAGCCTAATATGCTAATTGGACTGGACAGCCAAATGACCTTCCAGACATGTTTCTGGACAAAACTGCGGCAGCAGGGACTGAGGCAAAGGCGTTTAGGGGTGATGAGGCAGGAAGACGAGCGGTTAGGAGCCAGCGGTCCTGGATTGTGAGAGGGTGCAGGCCGGGCTGAGGCACCACCCTGCCACCTGCCCCCTGTGCACGAATTTCATGCACCGGGCCTCTAGTATGGTATATAAAATTGTAACTCATGGACACAAACAGCAGTGTGGGTTGGCAGAAGCATGAGGGTCTGGGGGCAATGAAGTGGGCCTAATATATTTATACAGTCAGGGAAGATGATTTGATTTTCAGTGGTGGGCACACAGTACAATATACAAATCTTGGATTATAGAAATCTACACTTGAAAACTATATGATCTTATTAACCCCAATATCACCCCAATAAATTTATTTTTTAAAAGTAAAAAGCATTAGAATAATGCAATAACTGTCTATAAATGGCAAAAAGTATTAAAAATGTCTGAAAAAATCTGGTGGGAATTCATTTGATAGGAAAGCAATATTTCTCACATGTGTTGCTGAAGCCTTCCCTCTCCCTCTGGTTTTGGTGAGGAGTGAAGAAAAGCGAACTCTTATGCACTGTTGGTGAGAATGTAAATTGGTGCAGCAACCATGGCAAAAAAAAACATGGCAGTTCCTCAAAAATTTAAAATTAGAGCTGCCACATTATCCAGCATTTCCACTTTTGGTATTTATCCAAAGAAAATGAAAGCACTAACTCAAAAGGATATCTGCACCCACATTTTAATTGTAACATTATTTATAATAGCCTAGGTATGGAAACAACCTAAGTGTCTGTCTGTGGATGAACAGATTTTTAAAAATTTTATATTATTCAGCAATAATAAAGAATAAAATCTTTCCATTTGTGAGAACCTGAGTTTAAGTATGAGGGTATTATGATAAGTAAAATAAGTCAGACAGAGAAAGACAATTACCATATGGTCAAATTTTATGTGGAATCTAAAAAACAAAGAAATATAAACTCACCAACCTCAAAGATACAAACACATTGGTGGTTACCAGTGGTGATGGGTGAGGAATCAGCAAACTGAGTGAAAT
The DNA here is from genome assembly GCF_963259705.1 of Myotis daubentonii. Lineage (NCBI taxonomy): Eukaryota > Metazoa > Chordata > Mammalia > Chiroptera > Vespertilionidae > Myotis > Myotis daubentonii. The sequence continues at coordinate 167,318,349 of NC_081841.1, forward strand.
GGTCAAACGGTATAACCCTTAATTATAAAATATATGTTATGTTTATATAATGCACAACATGGTGTCTATAGTTAATAATACTGCATT